>NC_044068.1:2779267-2890751 GCF_902167405.1 Gadus morhua
ACACACCAAGTCGGAGCAGATTTAGCAGGATGTGGTTTTATTCTCAACTCCAACCCGTTCACACCCAAAATACGAGCTGTGCACACACAAACCCAAAATCGCAAATACGAACCCACACGAACCCGCACAAACAAAAACACACACACCGCGTCTCAACTAGGATCGGGGCATGAAACGAGCCGCTGGTTCTTAATGCACGCTTGAGTTCAGACTCCAGCATCCCCGACCCCCCCCCCAGAAAACACGACAACAACTCCACTCACGCGCTCGACGGCGGGTTTAGAACCAAAAGCTCCGCTCTTACCTCGGACTCTGTGTGCGTCTCGTATTCCAGCCTGGTGCTCTCTCCCCGGTCCTCACATGGTGACGCGCGGGCCAGCCTCGAACAGGAGGAGGAGGAGGAGGAGCAGCGGCTCTCCCTCTCTCTCTCTATTTTTCCCTCTCTCTCTCTCTCCCTCTCGCGCTCCGTTCAGCTCCACACCGACACGTCCGTGATCCCGCGGCTGCAGTCGTGTTGACGAGACGTCCGCCGGTGTGTGTGTGTGTGTTATGTTGAGTCAGTGTGTTCGGGACGGCGCCAGTGTGCAGCGCTGTACTCCGCTCTCTCCGCCGTGTGTGTGTTAGTGTGTGCGTGTGTACATGTGTGTGTGTGTGTGTGTACACTCGACTGGAACGCCTCCTGCTCTCAATCGCTACATTGTTGACATTCGGGCGCTGACGTCACGCTGCTCATTCACAACCGGCCACAACTTCTCTCTTACAAGCTGTTCGTAACACACACACACACACACACACACACACACACACACACACACACACACACAACACACACACACACACACACACACACACACACACACACAACACACACACACACACACACACACACACACACACACACACACTTTTTTAAAGACCCAAAGTCTGCAGGTGAGTTCAGGGAAAAATGGAGAAACATGTTCTAAGTTTTATCATTGATTGATGCATAGGCCTACAATTATTCTCATGCAGAAGCTAAGTTAAAACCAGATATTGTAAAGTATTTAGCTTATTTACTGATAAAAAAATAAATAAACGATTATTATATAGCTCGTTTCATTGCGTGGCGGAAAGAAAATAGAAAAATCTCTGCACTGATTCGGCCAAAAAATTTACAGAAATCAATATTTATTTTGTATTGCTGAATTGAATAATGATCCGTATGATCAAAGCTTTCAGAAGACACGGATTGCATTCCACACCCAGATTAGCGAAGGTCTTTAGGTTGGATATTTAGATTTAGATCAACGCAGATATCACCAAAGGGTTTACAGAAGGCAGCGCAAGTCTTGTGAGCGTGTGTCTCTAATTATGTATGTGTGTGTGTGTGTGTGTGTGTGTGTGTGTGTGTGTGTGTGTGTGTGTGTGTGTGTGTGTGTGTGTGTGTGTGTGTGTGTGTGTTTGTGTCATCCTGTTTGTGTGTGTAACAGACAGTAGATCAGTGAAGGAGTCATAATAGTAAGATTAAGATCCTTGGATAGCTTCAATGCATTTGGACGTTTGAGAGCAACATGTCTTTTCAGTAGTGTGTGCGCGCTTGCGTGCGTGCGCGTGTGTTTAGGTGTGATAAGTGTGGTTAAACTTTTGGAAGAGGGTGTAGCATTGGACCTCATAGGGCAGAGCCAGGAGGACTCAGAGGCAGCTGATTGGCTTATTGGGACTGAGCTAAAATGTCCCCAGTTGTCCCTCTGGGTTTAGGAAATCAGCCCCCCGCCCTGGGGCCCCCAGGAACCCGGGGGCCCCCAGGAACCCGGGGGTAATCTCCAGGACTGTGTGGTTTTTCTAGCGATGGCAGCGACAATACGGTGAGGAGCCCCGAGCGATCTCTAGGAACCGGGGTCATGACCTCTCACTCTGAGAACTGTGACTCATCCCGAGAGAGAGAGAGAGAGAGAGAGAGAGAGAGAGAGAGAGAGAGAGAGAGAGAGAGAGAGAGAGAGAGAGAGAGAGAGAGAGAGAGAGAGAGAGAGAGAGAGAGAGAGAGAGAGAGAGAGAGAGAGAGAGAGAGAGAGAGAGAGAACCGGGTCAACGACAATCCTGTCCAATCCTGAGGCCCTGTCCACACGGAGCCGAAACGTGCGAAAAACGATCCGGTTTCGTTTGATGCGGTTCAGAAATATCTCCGTAAAGACGGAGTAATTGCGAAACCGCATCGAGCTGTAGAAACGCTGTAATAAATAATAGTAAATATATAGCGCTGGTTCTCCACAGAAAAAAGTGGAGCGCATCAAGCCTGCGCGTATACAGCCTGCGCCGCCGCGCTGTATAGAAACATTCAGATTCAACCTTTTAAATTGAGCAGAAATACTATTAATGTACAGTTAGTAATTAAATTGATCAAGGGGCTTTATTTAAAGCTACAAAAAGAATACAAATAAAATAAGAAATTCAACGTAACTCTGACGTCCCCGAGCTCGTGGGGGGCTAATGACGTCATCGTTTGCGTTTCAGGCGTATACACGAATCCTAACGCCCCGTGCCCACTACCTCCGTCCGTTGACTGATCCCCATTGACTTTGAATGGGGACGGACGCGCAATGCATTGTGGATCCGTCCGTTCCGTTGGAGCCTGCGGCTCCGTCAAAAAGTTGAAATATTTTCAACTTTTTCGGCAGCGACGGATCCGTCATTCAATCAGATCGCGTCTGCAAATTTAAGCACTGTGACGCGACTCGGGCTCTGACGATACTGGAAAGCGGGAAAGCGGGTCATCTTGACAACGCAACAAGCAGGAAGAAGCGGGAAGAACCCGGCGAAGCGATTTGATTGGCTGACGGATGCCTCTGCAAAGACTACTCCCCCATCCGTCAGCCACGCCTTCCCACGTCCTTTGACTGACGGTGCAGTGGGCATGTAGGGTAATGCCCACTGCACCGTCAGTCAAAGGACGTCAGAAGGCGTGGCTGACGGATGGGGGAGCTTTCCAGTATCGTCAGAGCCCGAGTTGCGTCACAGCGCTCACATTTGCATACGCGATCTGATTGGAAGACGGATCCGTCGCTGCCGAAAAAGTTGAACATTTTTAAACTTTTTGACGGAGCCTTCAGCGCACGGATCCACAATGCATTGCGCGTCCGTCCCCATTCATCGGTCAACGGACGGATGCAGCGGGCACCTTGTTCGCACTACATCCGTCCATCGACGGATGGCCGAGGGCGTGTCTGACTTTTCTTTCTTCTTTCTTTGTAGACGCATACTGCAGCCAATCAAATCGCCTCCCTCTACAAAGCCGATGTGTGGATATTAATACAAAAGACGACACAAACAACAGGTGACTAAAAACAATCCTATTATTCAACATTTCTTTAAAAATATACAACGGCCAGATTTTCCCTGCTTGTTATTGCAAAACGGATCCAGGAAACACGTGGAGTGTATTAACTACAGCCTCTGATACACCTTTTACCACTGTAGCTCCGCCCTCCAGCCCCGCCCTGTAGCTCCGCCCCCAGCCCCCTTCCTGTAGCTCCGCCCTCCAGCCCCTTCCTGTAGCTCCGCCCTCCAGACCGCCCTGTAGCTCCGCCCTCCAGCCCCGCCCTGTAGCTCCGCCCTCCAGCCCCGCCCTGTAGCTCCGCCCTCCAGCCCGCCCCGTAGCTCCGCCCTCCAGCCCCGCCCTGTAGCTCCGCCCTCCAGCCCCGCCCTGTAGCTCCGCCCTTTAGCTCCGCCCTGTAGCTCCGCCCTCCAGCCCCGCCCTGTAGCTCCGCCCTCCAGCCCCGCCCTGTAGCTCCGCCCTTTAGCTCCGCCCTGTAGCTCCGCCCTCCAGCCCCGCCCTGTAGCTCCGCCCTCCAGCCCGCCCTGTAGCTCCGCCCTCCAGCCCCAACCTGTAGCTCCGCCCTTTAGCTCCGCCCTTTAGCTCCGCCCTGTAGCCCCGCTTGGAGGCGGGGCTTGGACGCTGAGAGGCTGGTGGACCCGAGGGACACAACATAAATACACTCACACACCAAACACAACTTAACACACCTCCAGATCTACACTAAAACACACACACACACCCACACATCCACACACACACACATAACACACTCTAAACACAACGTACATATCAACATCACATCAACACACACGTCCACAACCCCATAGAAATGCACTGACACACACTCCATGTGAACACACATGCACACACAAACCAAACACAGTCCCCATATCTTTAGTTACACACCCTTCACAACATACCGCACACATTCTTCACATGCACACGAAACCTGTCATAGGGAAGGGAGAGGCAGGTCACTGCTACACACAGACACACAGGCGTGCACGCACCCCCCCCACCACACACACACACACATCAATCCCAGAACGCTGTCAGCTGGGAGTCCCTCCTCCCTACAGTCCCCCCCCCCCTCCCCCCCCCCCCGACATGAACTGACACTGCTTCCCTGCAGCGTAACCATGGCAACAACTACGTTAATGATGAAAACTCCCTTCGATAAAGTATAATGCGGCGTTGGGACCGCTCACAGGCTGGTGGTAAGCCGCTCTCCTGAATGCATCAGAGTCCATGCGGTCCGACCAGAGCTACATTCCAGAGCGGACGTCTGTAGCTCAGCGCTAACGCTAGCAGACAGCAGATGCTAGCTCACATCCTGTTTACCCGGCGGACCGCCGCTGAGCTGCTTGTGCTGCATCTAAACCGGTCCAAACAGGTGAGATCCTATAAGAGACATCCCCCCTGCAAACCACACACACAAACCCCTACACAGGTACCCCCCCCCCTCCAGCACACACACACACACACAGGTTGAAACCCCCACCCACCACACACACACACAGGTAGAAGACACAGACACACAGGTAGAACCACATGCCCTAACCTCGCGAGCTGTGTGCTGCCGTGTGGTAAACAAAGTGATGGTGTGTGTGTATGCGTGTGTGTGTGTGTGTGCGTGTGTGCGCGCGCGCGTGCGGTTGTTTGTGCACTGTGTAGGGGATGACTCATCACTTCTGGGCTTTCTCTCTCGCTCTGCCTTGCTCTGCCTCACTCTCACACACTGTGTGTATGTCAGTGTGTGTGTGTCAGCATGTGCGTGTGTGTCAGCGTGTGTGTCTGTGTGCGCGCGTGCGTTCCAGTCTGCTGAACATCCGCTCCTCTCCAGTCATCACCACAGCCGTACTCCGGCAATTAACTCCCGCCCACCGCACTCGGTCAGTCACATGACGCCGTAATGACAGCCTTCTGCAGCGTGCACACACACACACACACACACACACACACACACACACACACACACACACACACACACACACACACACACACACACACACACACACACACACACACACACACACACACACACACTAGATCTGTATCTACGTCGAGCGATTCTTTGGACAATGTGCAGTCGCATGAATCTGGAAATTACTTTTTGAAGAAAGGTTATTTTTGCTTTTACCGAGGTTTTTAACGAGGTTTATGCTCCGGTCATGAACATCAAAGGTAAATATGTTTAACAGCAATCATCCTTTACGGGCTTTCTTTTGCATAATCTCGTAATTTCCGATTCGAACGGCGACAAGGTCAAATAAACGGTGTTCCGGGATCTGACCCGGGTCTGTGGAGACGCACGTTGATTTATTAACAAGGGTTAGCGCCTCGGCGGCAGGCTAGCGCCACGCCACGCTAGCTTTTACCATTCCTCTCCGACCGTTAACAAGCCTCACAAAGCAATATCTAAAAACAGATAAAACAACATCCAGAGAGGTAGTTAAAAAGAGACGTTTTCCCTCCAATACAGGAGCAGACGTCGCCTAGTGGTCCTCAGAAGACCCACCCACTCGCATTGTTGCCACAGTTACCTTAAAAAAGTAATCACATTACTGATTACTAGTTACTCCTTAAAATAGTAACTCAGGTAATTTACTGATTACTTGATTTTAAAAGTAACTAAGTTAGATTACAAGTTACTTTATAAGTTACATTTAGCTGCGACAACACCCCGTGCCGCCTCAAAATAACAACAATTGTTCATCAACCCCCCCCCCCCCCCCCCCCCCCTCGGCAACAACAATTCTGCGCAGGGGGAACTCGGGGAAGGGGGGGGGCATCAGTACCTCTTGTATACAGGGCCCAGAATTTGCACTCTCACACAAACAGGCAGACAGACAGGCAGAAACATAGACATACACACACACACACACACACACACCACTCTCAACGCCAATCGGTGATCCTTTAAAAAATAGTAGCGAGCAGTGCCTTTGAGTAACGCGTTACTGGCATCACTGCTCACTCTTTATGAACGGAGAGCAACGCAGTTAGCATCGCAACCAGTGCTCAGCGGCCAAGCATGGTAATGCAGCTGTTTAAGCAGGCTGTGGACGGGTCCCTCGATTCAAGGGGCCAAGAAGTAGATATCTCCGTTCACTCCAATACAAGTGGGAAAGAGGAATGTGTCTTCCCAAAAAATGTCTGGATATCGGTCAAAGGCTTATAATTATCCTCATGCCATGTACTACAATTTTTTACGTTTTCTCTTTTCAAGACGCCACCTCAAGCGTTTTAATAGCCGTTTTGTTATTATTTTTTGCTGGAGAAGGAGGGGTGGGCAGCTGAAAGGAGTCGTAGTGAAACAAATGTTGTTTCACCCCGGCATTCGAGATGGCCTAATGCACGGCTCCGTTAACTTCTCATGTCCGAGGTTTTTCCTTTTACTTAACATGAATGACGTTGAAGGTTTTTAGTCGCTGTGGTGACTTATCACTAAATGTGTTTTAGTGATAAAGGAATTTGTAGACTGGATCAGCCGCTGTTCAATGACTCGCGTTCCTCTGCTTGTGATCATTGCGATTCACCAAGCATTGATCCACTTACTCAAAAGATCCAAAGACAAATAACGGGTGCATTACGGTATCATTTTCATAATATTGTTAATGGCCTAATAAACATTCCAGTTGCGTATTACAATTATTTATGTGGGTACTACTCCAACCTCGTTGCTGATCCATATTTAACTATTTATTTGTTTATAAATTATTAATTGCATTTTTTATAAATAGTTGGAAGGAATCTGTTTCTTAAACAATAACATTGAACTGTATTTTTTTCTAGGCCTACATACATTTAATATGTTGTTGGTGTTATGTGGAGCAATCTTTCATATTTATGAAGTAAACTTATACTCCCATGGTCGGTAAACAATACGACTGCGATAACTCAGACGTCTCGCTTATGATGCTACAATGCTAGAAAACAATGAATATTTCTACATCCGCTACGTCATGAACTAGGGCGAGGCTAGGCTCCCATGATGCAGAGGCATATTTCTCCTTAATGTTGCACTGCGACATTGAGCAGTTTTCATAGGAATGGGCGTCATTTTGGAATCCGCTGTCCATTCTATAATATGTCCATGATCCTCCCCCCGGTGTGATGACTGGAATGGAGATAATAAGTATATACAGCGGAATTACCGAAGTAAACCATAGATTTGGAGTAAACGAAGTCTGAGGCTCCCCCCCCCCACACACACACGTCATTTATAGCCCGTCGTGGAAGATATCATGACCCAAATTGTGTCCATTATTATGGAAGCCCGTTTCCGCCACGTAAAAGAAAAAAAATGCAGGTCACAACTCATTATTTTGAGATAGTATCTCATTATTTTGAGATAGTATCTCGTTATTTTGACATAGTATCTCGTTATTTTGACATAGTATCTCGTTATTTTGACATAGTATCTCGTTATTTTGAGATACTATCTCATTATAATGAGATAACTAGCTCGCCTTTTTTGCGTTTCCACCGCGAAACATGGTATCTGGTACCTGAAGTGGTTGCTTTTTCTAGTACCGCCTCGCTCTAGGTTCCAAGCGAGCTGAGTCGATGCTAAAAGGTGACGTCGGCAGACGGCCGGCCACTGATTGGCCAGAGAGTGTGACGATGTCACGAGAGCGACATGGCAACCATACTGGTAACAGCCATAGCAGCGCCGCAGTATTTTGTCTCGCCGCGTGCGGCCTTCTCTGACTCTCTTCTCCTTTGTGTCTTACATAAAGCACCAGACCGAGCAGCACGAATACCAACGCATCGATGTCCTCCATTGTTGTTGTGTGGGTTCTGTCCACGTGTGGGTTGGGTAGGTCTTGTTTGCGTCGCGTACAAAAATACGTCACGGCCCTTTCGCGCAGCCGACCCCGCCCACGTCCAGGAGGTACTATTTGCGGTGGAAAAGCACCCGTTCTGCGGCCGTGTCGAGTCGTGTCGTGTCGAGCTACATGTGCGGTGGAAAAGCGGCAATAGATGGATATGACAAATTGAAGCCGTATGGGATATGCATCAGTGGTTTGCATTGATGGGTTCTCGCCAAAGATGATCTGGCTAAACACCCACTCAACTAACAGCGACCTACGTCTTATAGCGGGGTATTTCACTGATTCAGTGATGCAGCATGGTCGCCCATTGAAAGTGAGATTGGATGGCGGGACGGAGAACACACATATTGCCGCAATGCAAAGTTGTATTCACGGCAGTGAAAACGGCATTTCCCCAGACTGTGGTCACTCTAGGTCCAAGCACGGGGAACCAACGTATTGAACGCTGGTGGTGTACGGCTGATTTCTATGAAGCACTCTTTCTAGAGTTCTTTTACTAATGTTTATGTTGTGCTCCATAGATAATCGAGCCAAAATTTCAGCATTTGTATACCTCCGTCTGAAATAATCTTTAATAATCGAGTTCATCATCTCCAGCTAATCTACTGTAATAATAGGCTATATGTAGCACCTATGGATAAGCTACAATTAGGCTACAATGACTGGTCTAGTCCTGTTGAGAATTTATCTCATTATAATGAGATACTATCTCAAAATAACGAGATACTATGTCAAAATAACGAGATACTATGTCAAAATAACGAAATACTGTCTCAAAATAACGAGATACTGTCTCAAAATAACGATACTATCTCAAAATAATGAGATACCATCTCAAAATAATGAGTTGTGACCTGCATTTTTTTTCTTTTACGTGGCGGAAACGGGCTTCCATACATTATCACTACAGAAAAAAAAAAAAACACATGCCGGCAGCTCTCCGCCACGACCGACGCTAGCCTATTTATGTCACCCTGTTACCATGGATACGATCTCCCGCGCGCCCTTCAATAGCCGCGTCGACTCCCGCCGGTAACGTAACGCGGAGACCGCAGAGTTTAGGTTTAGAAAACAGGAGTTAAATAAACCAGTTTAGGTTTAGGAACATTTTATTAAATGAACCATGTTTAGGTTTAGGTAACAGGAGTTTAATAACCCGGGTTTAGGAAACAGGAGTTAAATCAACCGGGTTAGGGAAAAAAGGCCTGCTCTTGGGTCGGGTTGCCAGATTGTTTTCCCCGATTATAATGCCGGTGTGAGAGCTGCTCTGACCCCCCCCCCCCCACACACACACACACACACACACACACACACACACACACACACACACACACACACACACACACACACACACACACACACACACACACACACACACACACAATCAAGGCAAAGATGACACCCTTCCTTCCTTCCTGCTCTTCCACGCCACTGGCCTCTAGTCCGAAGAACAAAGTCATCAACAACTAACCTTTTACTTCACCCCCCCCCCCCCCCCCCCCCCCCCCCCCCCCCCAGACACAGAGGAAATGGCGTCATTCCTGACAATGACGGCAGAAGGCGACGCATTGGTCCACATTTAGCGGCTCTAACTTCACACTGTCTGACGAGGAGCAACAACCCAGGAAGGCCAGCATATGTCCGGAGCTCTTGTCTCGAGGCAGTGAGACTCCGCTAGGACTGATCCCAGGGGCCCGGGGAGGCAGCGAGCCTCCACTAGGAGGCTCCTGTTCACAGAGGCGGCCCCCAGGTGCCTGGCGGGAGGTGGTGTGTGTGGACGGGGGACTCGCGTTACCGCCGCTGCGTCTATTTCTGGATCAGATGAATTTCACTACGGCTCAAGTCCAGGGCCCGTATCCTTCACACGATCAATAAAGTAGGTCAGCATGACGCAGGGGGATCGTGTTTGGTCCACGCCGCCGACACACACCCACGTACGTGTTTTTTGCCCGCGGACACCGTCGCTCTGACTGACAGCTGGATCTGTTCCGCCCCCTGCTGGTCGCAGGAGCACACTTCTACACGCAGTCTTTTTGGTCAACTTGCTCAACAGTCTAATGAGAGCAAGGTTAGGTATATAAATTAAATGGAGTTTTAGTTTACATAGTACTAGACCTATTCCCTCTTCCATCTTTGTGTTTTTATCCACACAGACGGCTGTGTCCTTCTGTTAACGGAGACCGCAACAATACTGGTGGATAAGGGACATACATTTTCAATCGCACTTCAATAAAACAATGGTTCCTGAAACCATATCAAAATACAAGTGTATCAAGACACTTGATCTTGCAATACTTGTTTCTTAGCCTCACCTCGGTGTAACTTGAGATAAACGCGTAAAACTGAGGTCAAACCACGAGGAATACACGTCCAAACCGCCGTTTGTTTCTGCTTAAGGGGCCCCGATATACCCCCCAGCAGTGAGGTTCGTTAGCCAGCTCATACAGGTCGGAGGGCAGGAGGCCAACGGTCGATGGTGACGTCGCTACGGAGTCGATGGAGACACTACCACATGTGATTGATTTACATTCTTTTTTTATTGAGAATAGTGTTGAAGACCGGAGAATAATGCAGAGCTCCACTCGTGTGCGTTTCCACCTTCCGTTTTATTTCCCTAACGCCAGGAACATCCCAGGCCTACGGGCGCCCTGCTGACGAGCTACACCTCTGATGCGGACAGGAAACTCAGAAGGATCCAAGCACCTCCTCCAAATTAAAAGCGTAAGATAAAAATAAAATTAAAAAAAGCGAGACTCGTTAAGTCTGGCGCTTTCTTTCAGAGTACGGGCGCTACTAAAAACAAGAAAAAACAAAGTGGAGTTTGATCACTGGGCCTGTGCAAAATGACTGAAGGAACAGAAAACATAAGATCAACATTATCAAAAAATATATATAACATCACATCCAATTAGCCTTTTTTAAGAGTACATCTTCATCGAGTTTCTGAATGTAAAAATCTACTGGCAGCCATTATCAAACTCATGATTCATATACATTATAGATATACATATACACTTTCCTTCTCTGCCATCACTAGGGACAAAGTGTTGGGTGAATCCTGCAGGTGAAAGTCCGCTCCGCCACCTTCCTTAACTATAGCGCATAAAGAAATGTCAAGCACTTTAGAAGCAGGTTCTAAGGCAACATGTGAACTAAAACAGAAGCAGGTGTACATCCCAGACTCCTTAGTGTCTCACCTTCTCCCCTCGGACAAGGAACATTCTCTAATGCATAAAGTACACCTCACCATGTCACTGCAGGGTGACGAGAGAGTAGAAGACAGACCAAACAATACTAAAGTCACAATAAACGCTATTCCACTTCTTCCAACGCTCAAACATTTCGTCTTCTAAAAGAACGTGGGTGGGACCTTTAAAAGCGGGTTGGAGTTAATATCCATCGCATCCCCTCTCTCCCCCAGCGATGGGGTGGGCGTAGAGGTCTAGTCCAGATCCAGGTCGTCCACTCTGGACCTCCAAGGCAGGTCTGTGATACATCCTTCAGTCAGAACCGCCGGTCACGATGTGCAGAAAACGTATAGATACCCAATAAAACCAGAACCATCGCACAGCCACCAGCTCCACGACCCGGCCCTGGGATCGACAGTACAGGGCCCAGTGCCGGCTGGGATTGACAGTACATGCCAGCGCCGGCTGGGATTGACAGTACAGGCCAGCGCCTTCACGCTCCCAACATGATGACCGCTCGCTCAGGAAGCGCATGCTGATTGGCCAGCAGAGAACCAGGGGGAAGGACCAGTGCAGACCCTGCCCCACCCCCCTGGCAATACCCCCTCCACGGACGGGCCGAAGACCCCCATGATTATAACCCTTCCTCATTGGTCGATCCTAAAGACACCCGTGATTATCGCCCTTCCTCATTGGTCAATCCTAAAGACACCCGTGGATATAACCCACCCTTATTGGTTACCCAGTGCACATCAGTGAACATAACCACATCACATTGGCTGACCATAAAGACAGCCGTGAACAACGCCACCTCTGATTGGTTAACCCAGTGAACACAGCCCCGCCCCTTTATATTCTACCGCAACAACAAAAATAAATAGTCTCCGTGGTCCGTGTGGGGGGGTGAGGAGGGGAACCGTCTCTCCCTTTTCCCTCCCCCCTCCCTCCCTCTCCAGGAGTACTGACAGAACTGGGGGGGGGGCTCGGTACATCCAGAACAAAGCTGCTTAACAGGGGGGGGGGGTGGTCCCAGGATGGACCAGGTGGGGGTCAGGTAGGGTGGGGGTCAGGTATGGTGGGGATCAGGTAGGGTGGGGGTCAGGTAGGGTGGGGGTCAGGTAGGGTGGGGGTGAGGTGGGGGGGGGTAGGTTAGGGAGGGGTTGATTTGTTTGATCATTAAAAATAATCTTTGTAAAGATTTCCTCCACTGCTCATTATCTGGTGTCCAATCACGTTTCAGCGGCGGCATGCAACAACTTCCTGTCCGGGGGCAGGGGGGGGGGGGGGGGGGGCATAAAGGAAGTGCAGGGGGTCAGACCCCCGGTCAACCCAACAGGTTGACTACTAGTTACTGGTAACCAGCACTGATTAGGATGAGGTGTTCCACTTGGCGCGTGTGCAGGGTGGGGGGGGGGGGGGTGGGGTGGGCGTGGTCACTGGGGGCGGGGCCTGGTCATGGGGGCGGGATCAGGAGGTGCCCTGTCTCTTCTGCTGCTGCACTCGGATGAGGTCCAGCTGCTTCTTGCACTTGTGGTAGTAGGTGGCCAGGCTCTGGTTCTCCTCCAGCAGCTTCTTGTGCTCCTGGACCAGCCTCGACGTGGTCTGCTGGTCCTTCTCGTCCTGGTCCAGCTCCGCGATCAGCTCCTTCCTAGACCGCGGAGCACACAGGATATGACATCACAGTGACGGCATCAACTAATGATATGACATCACAGTGACGGCATCAACCAATGATATGACATCACAGTGACGGCATCAACCAATGATATGACATCACAGTGACGGCATCAACCAATGATTTGACATCACAGTGACGGCATCAACCAATGAAATGACATCACAGTGACGGCATCAACCAATGGTATGACATCACAGTGACGGCATCAACCAATGAAATGACATCACAGTGACGCCATTAACAATGATATCACAGTGACGGCATCAACCGATGCTATGATGCCGCCTTCAAAACTGAGTTGCCGGGAGGTTCAGGGCTTTGGACCTTAAGCTCGGAGAGAAGTGCTTTGAACACTCTGTTGGGTCCGAGTTTTCGCTCGGAGTTTCGTGCGGAAGTAGAGCTACCGGAGCCCTCAGAGTTCACGCCACAAAAATGGCCGCCCATTTCATTGATGGACTAAAGTGAACTTAGAGCAAGCACTAAGCGGAGAACTTAACACCCATTCCAACATTTGCATTACCAGGCATTATAGCTTACAATTCTAAACATCACCTGATAAATTCTCTCTCATGTTCAATCAACACAAGCAGTCCTAATAACTGATTCATCTGATTCAGCAAAGAGGCACAAAGAGGTCCCTAAGAGCAGCAATACTTGTTGTTATGAAGTCTAGTCTCACGAACGATCAGTTTTTCCTGGTTTACGTCACAGCCTACGAACTCCTGAAGGGCGTTTCCTGATCACTCTTATTTCGGAAGAAGGGTAGGTTTACGTAAAGACAGGTCTGAGCTTCCGAACCTCCGAGCGGCATTAATAATAATAATACTACATTTAATTTAGAGGCGCCTTTGAAGTCACCCAAGGTCATGAAGGTTTGAAGATGGCATGACATACCAGCGAGGGCATTAACCAACGATATGACATCATAGTAAAGACATACAGACATTAACCAACGCTATGGCATCGGGGCCGTGACCCAATAGCACGCCGTCTCACACCAGACCCGCTGCGAGGCCGTGGGTCAGGGTTCATGGTGACTCGCTTCACGCCTGACGCTGCCCAGGAAACGACGTCGCACCCGTCATGTGACCGCACAATCATTGGACCGTATTTGCCAGAGGGCGGTGCTGAGAATGTGGGAGGAGCTACATGGCTGTATCTAGAGCCGACCCCACCCCTCTGTCCTTACTTCCTCTGGATGAGCAGAGCGATCTCCGTCTGCACCTTCAGGTACTCCTGGGCCATCTTACAGTGCTGCTCGAACACCGCCATGGACTCCTTGGAGTTAGGACAGGGGGCCAGAGGCTGGGGGGGGGGGAGGACACACCAATACATTACATCACAGACCCCACACACACACACACACACACACACACACACACACACACACACACACACACACACACACACACACACACACACACACACACACACACACACACACACACACACACACACACACACACACACGATGGTGAAAGGACTAAACCTTCCTCAAGGTTGGAACACTAAAACTAAAGTAAAGTAAAGTAAGAGGCGGTCCTCGTGTGCCAGATGGACTGGGTCTCTCCTCCCGGTTCCCCGGCAACCAGCTGTCACCTGCTCAGCAATCATCGTCATGCAAAAAACAATGACCAATTATCCAATCAGCCAGTTAAGCCTGCATCAACACCAGGCCAGGAGGGATGAACACCTGGGCCGGCATCAAGCACTGCTGTGATTGGACGCCGGTGCCGGAGAGTTATGTCACCGTGTCAACCAATTGGAGCCAATCAGAGGCGGGCGTTGCGGGCGTTCGAGGCTGATTGGCTCACCTGCAGCTGGTAGTCCAGGGTGAGGTATGCCATGGGGATGGAGTTGTCCGAACCGTTGGAGTCTGAGGAGACGATAAAAGGTTCAGTCCGACGTCATGACGACCATGAACAGCAGAAACATTCAGTTATAATTAGGGATGGGCATAATTAATCGATGCTCGATAATTGATCGTTAAGAAATGCGTCGATCAATTTATATTGTTATCGATCAAAAGGACGTTGTGTTGCATACTGTGAGTCTTGAAGCATTTAATTGAATATCACGATGTGGGAGAAATACCACCCTGCCGACTGGTGGAAAGTGAATTGAAGACGGTTCCCCAGGCTGTCAAAGTTAGCGCGACAATACCTCTGCATCCCCGCAACTTCGGTCCCGTCAGAGCGGGTGTTTTCTGCTGCTGGACTGACAGTTACAAGGCTGCGTTCGCGTCTGACCCCCGAGCATGTTAACATGCTTATATTCCTAAACAAAAATATGTAGGCTGGAGTTACTGTATGCTATGAGACAGTAGGGACAGTCACCACCGTATGTGAGTCGCTCTTTTTTTTCTAAATGTGTTGTCTCTCGCTCCGCTATTCTTTCGGCTTGGTGCCTCTTGGAGTCGTTACATTTTGCCAAAACTGTGATATTTTAGCAACAAGTTCAGCCTTGTATATGTTCAATAAGGTATTGCTTTTAGATAGACTAGTTCATGCAATTGTTGGTAAATGGGTGGCTCATCTTTTTGTTGCGAGCCTTTTCCGCGCGCCGGCTGCAGCCTATAGGCATTATATGTCGGCCTTTTCCCCCCCTTTTTTTCAAAACAGTTATACAGTTTAATGCCCACGTTTAGCCTACTGCCTTTGTTTGATTATTGTTGTCCGATAAGTTGGCTACTTATTGTAATTGGAATAGGCTACAGATTTAGTCTTGTTGAATCGTATCCAAACCTTTAAGAGCGACTGTAGGCGCATTGTTCGGACTTTACGAGCGCCGCATAGGCCTATAACCTATAATGCCTGTATTTATTATTTCAAAACTGTTAAACAGTTGTAGGTCTTCAAGTTAACTGTATTGTATTAATGTTGGCCCATACATTATTGTTGGAATAAAGATTTCATTGATAAAAACATGCTGCATTTTGTATTTTCTACCAACGGGAATTTCAATAGAAAAAAGTTAATGATTAATCGATAATTGATCGATAACTCTAGCGATGCTCGATCAAGGAAATTTCTTCAAATGCCCATCCCTAGTTATAATAATAATAATAATAATAATAATAATAATAATAAGTATAAAATATATCATGTGATACAACAAATCTGTTCAACTGTTTAATCTATTTCATAAATTCTTGCTCCTTAAAAAAAGAAACTTAAAAGAACTGCATGAAAACCTGTTAAAATTGTTTCTATTTTAATATGATCCAATGTGTTAATTCCTTTGAATGGTTAGTTATGCGTCAAGTCATCATTCATTATCATAAAAACAAAACAAACGTATGTCCTCTACCGCATCATTCCACTCATGCATTACTAGTCATTACCAGTTCGTTAACCTCACAGCATCATTGCCTAAATCATATTTTGGCCAAATTGTGATATCTAACCTACCTCTACTCTCCTAGGGCTGCTGATTCGCTGCGCCTCATTGGCTACATCCTAAGCCAATCAGAGTCATCTAATTGACGCTAAATACGAAACGAACCTTCAAATATGACTTGGGTTATGCTACGAGGCTAACGAGTGTAGCTAACAGGGGAGGTCAACTGAGCCATGACGACATTGAGACACCTCAGGCCTTCTGAACCAATCAGAGCGCAGCCTCAGGTCTTCTGGACCAATCAGAGCGCAGACGGCCGTACCTGGGTCGTCGGGGGAGTAGTATCCCCTGCTGCCCGGCCGGTCCGACGGCATCATCCTCACGCTGGGGCTGGACGACCTGCTGCTGTTCCTGCTGCCCTGTGAGTGGACACAAGCCCCGTCAATCACCCTGCTCGGCCAATCCCAGACGCCCGTTCCGCCAAAACAAGAGGTCGGGTTTCGTGGTTAAAAATTGGGGAATTTCATTGTGAAGACGTTTACAGGAGATTAATGTCAAAGTAAAATACAATTTAAAATACCTAGGGTTGCCTGTTTGTGTGGGAAATCTGGCAACACTGGATGTAATCCACTGAACTATGATATATATATATATCGTATCTTTACGTCATGAGTCTCATGCGCGGGGCAGGGCAAGGCCAGCCAGTGGATCCAGGCCAGAACGCCTTCTCTTGCACAACACCCCGAACACCGCAGAGCCAAGTTGCCCCTGAACTCACGGTGAACCCCAGACTTTACAGAGTTGAGGCTCCTCTCAGAAAACAAATAAATGTTTGGGGGAGCGGAAGCAGAGCGAGAGAGAGAGATCGAGAGAGAGTCTGCCAAGGGGGTGCTCTCCGTTCAAAGCTGTCTGCTCCTGTTTGAGGTGGTGGGGGAGGGGGAGGAGGAGGAGGGGAGGGGGGGGCACGACGTCTTCATCTTCCCTGGGTTGGAATATCAAACGCCTCCTATAGTCTCTCTCCATCCTCCCATAGGAAGCTCCTCTACTTGTCAAAGGAAGGCAGAGAGGAGGCAGGCAGTGAGCAGCTGTCACATAGAGACACTTCAGGGAGGAGAGGGGGGGGAGGAGAGGGGAGAGGGGGGGAGGGAGAGGGAGATGAGGTGCAGATAGGAGGGGGAGGAGTGGAGAGAGATGCTGATGGAGGAGAAGAGGGAGCTTCAATAAGGACAGGAGAAGGATGCTGATGGCTTCACCGAAGACGAGAGGAGGAGATATGCTGATGGAGGAGAAGTGGGGACACAAAAGCAGGCAGAGAGGGAGGAGGCGCGCTGCTGATGGTGGAGAGGGGCGGACGAGGAAAGATGCTGATGGAGGGAGTAGGAGACGGAGCAGGAGCGAGGGCTGGTGTAGGGAGTAGGAGAGAGGGCTGGTGTAGGGAGTAGGAGACAGAGCAGGAGCGAGGGCTGATGGAGGGCTGGGTGTGGAATAAAGAGGGCCTCCAATGCTACCCGGCGCTCAACTAAACCTCAGAGTATTGTGCTCTGGGCAGAGCGACGTTCAGCAAACAAACACACACAGACTCGCCTGTGATGTTCGGGGACTTGGGGCCCTGAAAGGAGGGTTAGCTGATAAACGGTGAGGGGAATGCCTTTATAGAGCGCTTTTCTAACCAGTGTCCGCTCAAAGCGCTTTACAATATCGCCCAACATTCACCCATTCGTTCACCCGTTCGTTCACCAACGGCGGGGGTCAGCCACGCAGGGCGACAGCCAGCTCTTCGGGAGCGGTCAGGTGGGGGCGTCTCGCTCGGGGACACCTCGACGGTGCTGGGGGGGGGGTCTGGACTCACCTGGCTGGTGTCAGACATGATCCCGGGGAGGTCCTGGATGGATCGCCGCCGCTGGGCGTCGCAGGAGGCTGAGGAGGGGAGACCAGGAGAGGAGGTGAGCCGGAGGGGGAGGGGGGGAGGAGCAGGAGAGGGGGTGAGCCCGAGGGGGAGGGGGGGAGGAGCAGGAGGTGGAGGGTGGTGAGAGGAGAGAGGAGAGAGCTAGACCGGAAGGCGTTTCCCAGAAGGGTGGAGAAAAAGGCGTGTCCGTTCGGGGCCAAGAAGGAGGAAAGGTACGGTTGAACCCTGAGCGACACCTCCACCAGAGGCCCGTCACCGTGGTAACGAGACGGGCCCGTCACCGTGGTAACGAGACGGCGCTAACGAGACGGGCCCGACTCCTCCCACAGCTCAACCTCTTCCCATCACCCCGTCATTCTAGATCCCGATCAATGCCCCCTAGGCCTAAAAAAAAAAAATTGTTTGGTTCCGGTTTCCGACCGACCCTGTCAATTTATGTGAGACCCAAATTATTTTATGAGCTTTATAAAAATAAAAAAAATAAAAAAAATAAAAAAAATTTGGATGCAAACTATAATTACGTTTTGGTACAGCACCTCTTCATTCTGTACAAGGATGAGCGAATTTTATCGTTTTTAAATGAAAACAACCTACCTATCATTTGCTGCCGCTGGAAAAAATAAAATAAAAAAATAAAATAAATTCCCTACCTACCCATGACCTCAACTGACAACCAACAGGAACCAAACTTTTTTTTTTTTTAGGCCCTATGGGGCCTACAGCAGGGGGGGGCGGTCTGCCTCATACTGTCAACACTTCTCAGGCCTGTCAGGGAAACGTTCAAACCTCTTCCATCACATTTTGGCAGGACTCACATACCGGGCTACCGATACGCTGGGAGGACGAAACTAAGTAAAGGCTTGCACTATTCTGTTCTACATGGAAGAAGAGCGTCATCCAGTCCACAGCTGCGTGCGCGCGTGCGTGCGTGCGTCTGCCTGAGTCATCGACTTCATCTCCCAAGCACCGAGGGAATAAAATGAAACCAATCAAAGTAATCCAAAATGTGTTCATAAGCATTCCCAATCCAAACTAAGTTGGGGGTCGTTTTGGCCTGGAGAATGAATGATGAACAGCTGTGAACACAGAGATACTCTATCTTTAAAGAACTACAACTCCCAGAGACCTCTGACCTAGTTACTCACTCAAATGCGATAAAACTAAAATGTTTTTCCTTCTTATCCAACCCCCCCCCTCACTCTCCTGGTAAAAATAACCACGACCTCCATCAATGAAGTCAGAGCAACACACTTTCATACTTAATGGAAGGAGAAAGCATTCCAGATGTCCCAAGAGAGAGAGGGTGAGCTCATGTTCAGACAGTGACAGAGACACAGACAGACACAGACACAGACTTCTTACTTCCAGAGTAGAAAAATGTCCGGGCCAAACGATTGCTTTACGACGTCACCCTGATTATCTTCCCCTGCTCAATGATCAAACTATCTGCCATTGGCAGGTGTCCATTTTTGAGCCCGCCTCCATGGAAACGAGATTGACCCCCAGCCCTCCCTTCTCGGGCTAGGACCCTTAGTCAGCAGAGCTGCTGGGTGGGGTAGAGTGAGAGAGTGAGTGAGTGAGGGGGTGAGTGAGTGAGAGAGTGAGTGAGTGAGGGGGTGGGGGTTGAGGGTCAGGTACATCCAGAGGGTTTGAAGGGAGACAGGCCACCCCCTCAGCGGGGGGGGGTTACCACGGTGATACCTGTGACGACGATCTTGGGAACGTCCAGAATGGTGCCGTAGGACGCGGTCTTACGGTGACCTCGCTTAAAGGGCGGGCGTGCTGCGGAGACATGCACACAGACACACACACACACATGGATATACAGAGCTGCATCACGCATGCAGACAGACGGGCAGACAGACAGGCAGACAGAGACAGACAGGCAGACAGACACACAAGACAGGCGGACACACTGACAAGACAGGCGGACAGGCAAATAATACACATCATACAAAGTACGACAGAAACAGGGCGGGGCCAGCGAGCCGGCCCCACCAAGCTGAGGCTGGACAACAATGCCGACACATGACGTCACTTCCTGTTTCAGACGACATGCGGGGACAGGAGCGTACACGAGCGTGCACATGCAGGGCAGCATGCCCCCTGGTGGTGGGCTGGGGAGGGGGGGGGGACGCTGACCCTAACCCTGAGGGCCGGAGGCTGAGCGAGCAGAACCTCCTCTTCCGCCCACAAGTGCAACTGCTCCTAGCTCTCTTCAAAGTAAAAGCTCACAGCGAGGTCATTATTATCCAACCGAGTCGTCCATCGGTCCTGAAGGAGGGAAGACTAACAGGGTGGCAGTAAACCATCAGTGGACGGTGACCCCTGGTCTGAGTGACGGTGGCTCCACGCCCGGTGGGCACTAGGGGGCGCTGTGGAGGCAGGCCTTACCTGCGGGCGTGAAGGGCAGCTTGGGCTCCAGCTCCGACAGGTCCGTGCTCATCCTCTTGCCCTCCGAGGAGAGGAGGCCCTGGGAGCGGGCCGACAGGCTCTCCACGCTGCCCCCTCTGGACAGGGGGAGCGAGCGCAGCGGGTCGCCCTGGCAACACACACACACACACACACACACACACACACACACACTTAGGAGGGGGACCCTAACCCCACGGAGGCGGGGGGGGGACTGGTGGTGATGACACTGGTGGAGTAACCTTGGGTGGACTGGGGGTGAAGGTGTATACTGGTGGAGTATCAGTGGGTGGAGTCACCTTGGGTTTGAAGTGGGGGGGTGACGGTGTATACTGGTGGAGTCACCTTGATTTGAAGTGGGGGGGGGTGACGGTGTATACTGGTGGAGTATCAGTGGGTGGAGTCACCTTGGGCTTGAAGTGGGGGGGGGGGTGACGGTGTATACTGGTGGAGTACCAGTGGGTGGAGTCACCTTGGGTTTGAAGTGGGGGGGGAACTGGGGGGTGATCTTGATGGTGTCGTTGCTGCCCTGGGAGTCGCCCTGCTCCAGGTTGGCGTTGCTGCGGCTGCTGGTGCAGGTGAGGTCCATGCAGGAGCCTGGGGGCACAGCGGGGGGGGGGGGGTGAGGGGGGTACGTCGGGGTGTTGGTAGCAGTGTATGTGGCGGAGGTGTTGTTGTTGTTGGTAGGTGGTGTTGGTACCAGTATGTGTGACGGTGCTGGTACCAGTGTTGTGAGGTGGTGGTGTTGTAGTTGGTAGTGGTGGGTGGTGTTGTACCAGTGTGTGTAACGGTGCTGGTACCTGTGTTGTGAGGTGGTGGTGGTGGTGTTGTTGGTAGTGTTAGGTGGTGTTGTACCAGTCTGTGTGGTAGGTGGTGTTGTTGGTAGCGTTAGGTGGTGTTGGTGGTAGTGTTAGGTGGTGTTGTACCAGTGTGTGTGACGGTGCTGGTACCTGTGTTGTGAGGTGGTGGTGTTGTAGTTGGTAGTGGTGGGTGGTGTTGTACCAGTGTGTGTGACAGTGCTGGTACCTGTGTTGTGAGGTGGTGGTGGTGGTGTTGTTGGTAGCGTTAGGTGGTGTTGGTGGTAGTGTTGGTGGTGGTGTTGTTGGTAGTGTTAGGTGGTGTTGTACCAGTGTGTGTGAGGGTGCTGGTACCTGTGCTGGTGGCGGAGTTGCTCTGCCCGTCGTCTGAGTACTGGTAGGGGTACTGCAGCGCCTCCTCTGACCCGGGGAAGAACTGCCAACGGGTCACAACAAACAAGTCACTCCTGCTCCCCCGGGGAATACCGCCAATGAATCACCACCGCTTAAAGTGCATTTGAGTGCGTGCGTGTGCACGTGCGTGCGTGCGCTGGTACCCTCATGAGGTGGGTCATGATCTTGACGATCTCCTCCATGGAGGGCCTCTGGGTGGGGTCCTTGGACCAGCAGCGCGTCATCAGGCTCTCGATGGGCTTGGGCAGGTTCTTGATGAGAGGGGGCCGCGTGCCTGGGGCCAGGAGGGGGACACCGGGTTAGACGCTCCTATACTGGGGTTAGACGCTACTATACTGGGGTTAGACACTCCTACACCAGGGGTTAGACGCTCCTATACTGGGGTTAGACGTTCCTATACTGGGGTTAGACGTTCCTTCAGGTGGTTAGACGTTCTTTCGGGGGGTTAGACGTTCCTTCAGGGGGTTAGACGTTCCTTCAGGGGGTTAGACGTTCCTTCAGGGGTTAGACGTTCCTGTAGTCCTCCTGAACAAGACTCACGCCACCTGCTCTGAGGACTTTCTAAAACTAATCTAAAACTAACTGGGACACAGGGGCTGAGCACTATCTATCCCTAGGGACTGAGCACTATCTATCCCCAGGGGGTCTTCCTGGGATCAGACAGACAGAACGGCTCTCTACCAAAGAAGGGGGGGGGGGGCTCCTCGGCCCGTTTAGGCGGGAGAAGGCAGCAGAAGGCGATGCTGGCGTCCCTAATGGCTGTGCTTGTACACGGGCGCTTTACCGCTCCCTAGGGGCACATTCAGCATAAAGGCACCGTCTTGCTAATTACCAATATGCTAAAGAACCAGCTACCAGGTGTAGGTAATGATTCAGAAGGACATCTTTAGCCGGGAAGCAAAACCCTAGCTCTCCGGGGACTGCTAGCATCTCCTTTAGCGTGATGCTATCCATCTTTGTATGAGGCGCAGACGCTGAGTAAGCTACACCCACAGGGAAAGATTAAGTCTTTGGAAACATACTGAAGGTCAAGTGGATTTGTTTATAAAACCTTTCATCGTAATTCTAAAAGGTGCGTTCACACCAAACGCGAAGGGGCGACACGATCCCATACAAAGCGTAGAGATGCGAATCGGGCGAATTATTCGCTAGAGAAAACCGGCGACAAAACCTGTCGCGCCACACTTTCACCCTGCACAGGCGAGCGCGTTCACAAGGATTTGTAGCGCGACAAATTTGCTCGAGACATTCGTGTGATGACAGCCAATCAGCGATCAACAGCGTGGCCACTGAGTGACATGTCTCACGTAACAGCCAATCAGCGTTCAACCGGGTCCTGGTCCCGGGTCAGCATGCAGTGGCGGGCCTCACCGTTGTGGACGGCCCACATGATCCTGAAGGCCGGTCCTCCGATCTCGTCGAAGGGCTTCTTGCGCGTGATGACCTCCCACAGGATAATGCCCCAGCTGAACACGTCACACTTCTCACTGTAGTTACTGCCTGAGGACAGAGGCACACACAGAGAGAGGCTGAGGGTGGAGACAGAGAGAGAGGCTCAGGGTGGAGACACAGAGAGAGAGGCTCAGGGTGGAGACACAGAGAAAGGCTCAGGGTGGAGACACAGAGAGAGGCTGAGGGTGGAGACACAGAGAGAGGCTCAGGGTGGAGACAGAGAAAGGCTCAGGGTGGAGACACAGAGAGAGGCTGAGGGTGGAGACACAGAGAGAGGCTCAGGGTGGAGACACAGAGAAAGGCTCAGGGTGGAGACACAGAGAGAGGCTGAGGGTGGAGACACAGAAAGAGAGGCTCAGGGTGGAGACACACAGAGAGGCTCAGGGTGGAGACACACAGAGAGGCTAGGGGTGGAGACACAGAGAGATGCTCAGGGTGGAGACACAGAGAGAACCTCAGGGTGGAGACACAGAGAGAGGCTCAGAGAGAGGCTCAGGGTGGAGACAGACAGAGAGAGGCTGAGGGTGGAGACAGACAGAGAGAGGCTGAGGGTGGAGACAGAGAGAGGCTCAGGGTGGAGACACAGAGAGAGGCTGAGGGTGGAGACACAGAGAGAGGCTGAGGGTGGAGACACAGAGAGAGACTCAGGGAGGACACACAGAGAGAGGCTGAAGACACAGAGAGAGGCTGAGGGTGGAGACACAGAGAGGCTGAGGGTGGTGGTGAGGGGGTAGATGGTGGTGCGGGGGGAGATGAGGGGAGTGGGGGTGAGGGGGGAGATGGTGGGGGGTCTGAGGAATAACAGTGTTCTGTGTGTTGTGAGGACGGAGGGGCATCCAGGAGGAGGTCTTAATGTGGTTATGGCCGCTCCAGGGAGAGAGCCAATATAAAGAGAGAAAGAGGGAGTAATCTCACCCTGGTCCCGTAATTACGGCTGTTATTGCAGAATTTAAAGTGCACATTAGCGCACTATTTTAGATCGGCTGCACTGGGGCCATTTGATCGCATTTCAGCGTGCTACAGAGGAGCTGCGGGGGAGTCCATGGGGGAGGGGGGGGAGTTTAATTGCAGGGGAGTCGTGTAGCTCCCGTCTAAAACAAGATAATTACAACGTGCTAGTGGATGCTACCTCCCCGCCTGCCCTCGTAGCACGTGGAACACGTCTCGGATGGACCGGCGCTAACCGCATTAGCCCCGTCTCTGAGGAAATAAAGCCACGGGCGCCGCCGCCGCTACGCTACACTGTGCTACGCTAGCTTACAACACGTTTATACTAGAGCTATCAGTTAAACGCGTTATTAACGGCGTTAACGCAAACCAAATTTAACAGCGTTCAATTTTTTATCGCGCGATTAACGTAATTATTTTATAAAAAAAAAAAAAAAAAAACTTTTTTTTTTTTTTTTTTTCTTTGGCTCAAAACAAAGAAGCAGTAGCCTGACTGCTATGTTCAAATGAAATTTGTTCAAAGCAGTCGTTTAATTGCACTATAGGCTCTTTTTTTGTATCGTCCTGTTTTGATCAGTGTATATGCCAATGTTGTTATCAATAAAAAATCATTTGCACAAGGCAAGCCGATGCACTTCACCATGTTGATAAGAGAATTAAAATGAGAAGAATTATGGGACAAAAAAATCAAGGGATATTTAGCATAGAAAAAGAATTTGTGATTAATTGCGATTAATTAGAGTCAACTATGACATTAATGCGATTAATCACGATTAAATATTTTAATCGCTTGACAGCTCTAGTTTATACGGATTGAAATGTTGTTGTGGTTGTTTGACCGTTGTATCTATTCTGCATTTGTATGCGTGTTGTAATCTGGGCGTCCTTGAAAAAGAGGGCCCTCCCCTGAATAAATAAAAGGTTCAATCAAATCAGAGAACAGAAAGCAGAAACATCACCTGGAGGGCCCCCCATAGGGGGCGCTGTGCTCACCTTCGAACACCTCGGGGGCCATCCAGGCGGCGCTGCCCTTGTTGTTGGTCATGTGGGTCTGGATGTCGCAGGCCGTCCCGAAGTCACAGATCTTCAGCACCGTGCCGCCGGCCACCAGCAGCAGACTGAGGAGCAGAGGAGACGTCAGTACCTCCAGCCACCACCAGGACTCCAGACCGCCCCGCGAGGAGGTCCCCTCTAGGACCGCCCCGTGAGGAGGTCCCCCTCTAGGACCGCCCCGTGAGGAGGTCCCCCTCTAGGACCGCCCCGTGAGGAGGTCCCCCTCTAGGACCGCCCCGCGAGGGGGTCCCCCTCTAGGACCGCCCCGCGAGGGGGTCCCCCTCTAGGACCGCCCCGCGAGGGGGTCCCCCTCTAGGACCGCCCCGCGAGGAGGTCCCCCTCTAGGACCGCCCCGCGAGGAGGTCCCCCTCTAGGACCGCCCCGCGAGGGGGTCCCCCTCTAGGACCGCCCCGCGAGGGGGTCCCCCTCTAGGACCGCCCCGCGAGGGGGTCCCCCTCTAGGACCGCCCCGCGAGGAGGTCCCCCTCTAGGACCGCCCCGCGAGGAGGTCCCCCTCTAGGACCGCCCCGTGAGGGGGTCCCCTCTAGGACCGCCCCGTGAGGGGGTCCCCTCTAGGACCGCCCCGTGAGGAGGTCCCCTCTAGGACCGCCCCGTGAGGAGGTCCCCTCTAGGGCCGACCCGTGAGAGGGTCCCCTCTAGGGCCGACCCGTGAGGAGGTCCCCTCTAGGACCGCCCTGTGAGGGGGTCACCTGGACCCGCAGAGCCACCCCCTCCCACCCACTGGAGGTTGTACGTCCTGCCACTTAATGTACGCACTTATTGTGTGTTGTATTTAGTTGTGCAGCGTCTTGTCCTCTCCGTGTTGTATACGGGGAATGGGTTAACCTAGAGGTTGTTAGAGCTTGGCACTTGGTTCTATGAACATCCTCACCGTACCGACAGAGTTAGATTGTAGTTTCACTTTCTGACAAATGTATTTATTGTAAGTGGCTCTGGATAAGAGCATCTGCTAAACGCCCTGAATGTGAAACCCACTGGGTTCACTGAGGCCTCGTTCAGCCGGTCTCCAGAGGCCAGCTGACGATACGGCCTGCCGGGGCGATAGTCTACCTGAACACCAGCCCGACCATCAGTCAAACCATCTATGAACGAGGCCTACTTCAACGCCAAGGGCAGAAGAAATGGAACTTGGAGAACGTTAACAAAGAACATGAAGATAATAAAACTGATGAGAAATAGCATTAAAAGTGCAAGTGGACAGAAACACTTTAAAAGAAGAGGTGCTAACTTTGCTGCTAATGGTAGCCTTAAGGTGACCGCGGTCCAGTCGCTTTAGGAGGCCCGGATGGGCTGCGGACCATAGAACACGAACACACAGATAGAGCACACACACACACAAGAATGAGGAGTCAGGCCGATTCCTGCCCATGATGAGCCCTGAAACGCGCCCCGCTAAGCTAGCAGCGGGGGCTAATTAAATGAGGATGTGTGGGTGGCTGGACATGACTGTGAACATGATGCAGTGGGGGTGGGGGTGGGGGAGTTGAAGACGAGGTGTTGAGGGAGGCGGTACAGGTGGTGGTCAGGTCTCGGTGTAAGGTGGAGCAGGTAAAGGGTGGAGCAGGTTACGGAGTAATGGACTTGGCAGGAGGTAAAGGGTGGAGGAGGGAGCAGGTAAAGGGCGGAGCAGGTAAAGGGTGGAGCAGGTAACGGGTGGAGGCGGTAAAGGGTGGAGGAGGAAGCAGGTAAAAAGGTGGAGCAGGTAAAGGGAGGAGGACGAAGCAGGTAAAGGGTGTAGCAGGTAAATGGTGGAGGAGGTAACGGGTGGAGGAGGGAGCAGGTAAAGGGTATAGCAGGTAAAGGGGGGCCAGGTACGTACTTGGGGGGCTTGAGGTCTCGGTGGATGAGGGCCTTGGGCTTCATGCCGTGCAGGTAGGCCACACCCTGGGAGCACTGGAAGCACCAGCTCATGGCGTGGGACGCCGTGTAGAAGGGGAGGGGCTCCGCGCCGTGCAGCACTGAGGACCCGAGGGAGAGCAGGGCGTCAACGAGAGCCCAGGCGGCCAACGGGTCAGAGCGACTCTTAGACCGGTGACCGATCTGACACATTAGGAGCACTTGTTTCATACTACAAGGGATGCCGTTTGTCTTGAACTTTTTCAAGTCTAACAACAATGAACTCAATAAAATCCGGCCCAGTTGTTCAGGAAAATTCATCTTTTAATGGAATGGGAATCCTAGTTTAGAATAGGTTTTTCAGATACAAAATGTTAGTTTACATTAATCGCAGGCCGGTCATTTCAAACTACATAAACAAAACTCTGTCCAGTTATGGACATGAATGCATTTGTAAAAAAAAATAATAATGCAATATTTGATTTTGTCAATACCTAAAATAAATGCCATCAATGATCACATACACGTGGATCAAACGCTTGAATGTTCAACAAAAGAGAAGAAATGTTTGGCATTTCAAATTTTGAAAAAACCAAACAGCTCTGTGGTTTAAAAATGTCAACCAATGAGGACTCACCGTTGTACAAGGACCCGCCCTCTGCGTACTCCATCACCAGACATACCTGGCAGGAGCCATTCAGGGAAGTTAATAAAGCAAGTCTTCTCTTCAATGAGGAGCCATTAAAGCCATCGACTGAATTAGCTCATCAAGGACACATTGTTTCATTAAAAAATAAAATACTCCTCTTAGCAACCGATTGCCTCGGTAGTTCAGTGCCGCCCACACACACTTACCGGAGAATTGCAAGAACCGTACAACTTGACGATGTTGGGGTGATTCACTCGGGAGAGCTGCCGCAGCTGAGGGGACAGGGGACACAGCGGGGGTCCAGGTTAAGGCGTTGTCAAGAGGAGCTCTTCAGACGCCATCAGCCAACGAGGACTGCCGAGAGGCGCGGTCCCGGGACCCTACCTCAACGATGAAGGCCTTCCTCTCTGACTCGCTCTCGATGGTCTTGATGGCCACGTCTTTGCCCTTCCACTTGGCTTTGCACACCACGCCAAACGCTCCTCTGCCGACCACCTGACAGCAAGAGGGACAGTTAGGACAGACAGACGGCATGAGGGACAGTTAGGACAGACGGACAGACAGCCTGAGGGACAGTTAGGACAGACGGACAGACAGCCTGAGGGACAGTTAGGACAGACAGACAGCCTGAGGGACAGTTAGGACAGACAGACTGAGGGACAGTTAGGACAGACAGACAGACAGTGTGAGGGCCTAAAAAATAAAATCAGATTTTTTCAAACCAAACCCTATTATCGATTTTAATCATTATTTATTTCTATAAATGACAAATATATATATTTTGATTTTTCTTTTTCATTTTAAGAATAACGATGATAAATATGAGCAGAATTTGGTTGCCAAAGTCTTCCGGCAAACTCTGAACACTCAGTTGAATTTTTTTCAAAGATCGATTTTTCGAATCGAATCGATTAATCGCGACTCATACGTTTCTAAATTGATTATGATGGACAGAATCTTCTTAACGAAGGCCATGCGAACGTGGGTGGGCATGCAATTACACTTTATACTTCCATTTGGGGGCGTGTACATTTCATTTCTATATTTAATATCCCTACAGTTCGGTCAGTGACTGATCTCCTTCTGAGACGCCTGCTGTCAGAAGACTTGTCGGCAAACAGCCGTGAAACTGTTGATTCTAGAGGACAACACAAAGTAAAAGACACACCTCCTCCACTTCAATGTCGACATAATCGATCTCTTCAAACGGGTATCCTGGGGGCGTCTCGAGCATGTCGACGGCTGGGCAGTGACGTCAGCGGCCCACGCCAGCTGGTCCCTCACTGGAGACCAGAAGAACCATCAGACCAGAGGAACACATCAGAACAGATGGTCAGAACTACATCAGACCAGAGGAACACATCAGACCAGAGATACACATCAGACCAGAGGAACACATCAGAACAGATGGTCAGAACTACATCAGAACAGAGATACACATCAGACCAGAGGAACACATCAGACCAGAGGAACACATCAGACCAGAGGAACACATCAGACCAGAGGAACACATCAGACCAGAGATACACATCAGACCAGAGGAACACATCAGACCAGAGGAACACATCAGACCAGAGGAACACATCAGACCAGAGGAACACATCAGACCAGAGGAACACATCAGACCAGAGATACACATCAGACCAGAGGAACACATCAGACCAGAGGAACACGTCAGAACAGAGATACACATCAGACCAGAGGAACACATCAGACCAGAGGAACACGTCAGAACAGATGGTCAGAACTACATCAGACCAGAGATACACATCAGACCAGAGACACATCAGACCAGAGGAACTACATCAGACCAGAGATACACATCAGACCAGAGAACCATCAGACCAGAGGAACACGTCAGAACAGATGGTCAGAACTACATCAGACCAGAGATACACATCAGACCAGAGGAACACATCAGACCAGAAGAACCATCAGACCAGAGGAACACGTCAGAACAGAGATACACATCAGACCAGAGGAACACATCAGACCAGAGGAACACATCAGACCAGAGGAACACGTCAGAACAGATGGTCAGAACTACATCAGACCAGAGGAACACATCAGACCAGAGACACATCAGACCAGAGGAACTACATCAGACCAGAGGAACTACATCAGACCAGAGATACACATCAGACCAGAGACACACATCAGACCAGAGGAACTACATCAGACCAGAGATACACATCGAACCAGAGACACATCAGACCAGAGGAACACATCAGACCAGAGGAACACATCAGACCAGAGGAACACGTCAGAACAGATGGTCAGAACTACATCAGACCAGAGATACACATCAGACCAGAGATACACATCAGACCAGAGATACACATCAGACCAGAGACACACATCAGACCAGAGGAACTACATCAGACCAGAGATACACATCAGACCAGAGACACAACATCAGACCAGAGGAACTACATCAGACCAGAGATACACATCAGACCAGAGACACACATCAGACCAGAGGAACTACATCAGACCAGAGATACACATCGAACCAGAGACACATCAGACCAGAGGAACACATCAGACCAGAGGAACACATCAGACCAGAGGAACACGTCAGAACAGATGGTCAGAACTACATCAGACCAGAAGAACCATCAGACCAGAGGAACACGTCAGAACAGATGGTCAGAACTACATCAGACCAGAGATACACATCAGACCAGAGATACACATCAGACCAGAGGAACACATCAGACCAGAGGAACACATCAGACCAGAGACACACATCAGACCAGAGGAACACATCAGAACAGATGTTGAGAACTACATCAGACCAGAGATACACATCAGACCAGAGATACACATCAGACCAGAGATACACATCAGACCAGAGACACATCAGACCAGAGACACACATCAGACCAGAGAGACCCATCAGACCAAAAGGACACATCAATCCAGATGTTCAGAGACACATCAGACCAGATGTTCAGAGACACATCAGACCAGATGTTCAGAGACACATCAGCCAGAGACACATCAGACCAGATGTTCAGAGACACATCAGTCCAGAGACACATCAGACCAGATGTTCAGAGACACATCAGTCCAGATGTTCAGAGACACATCAGTCCAGATGTTCAGAGACACATCAGTCCAGATGTTCTGAGACACATCAGTCCAGATGTTCAGAGATACATCAGTCCAGATGTTCAGATATGGTATATTGAGGATCTGAAAAAGAGGGGGGGGGGGGGGGGGGGTGGTCCTATTGCTAACGCTAAACAGGTTAGCAACCTAAGTGGATCCGAGTTAGTATGTTATCATGGGAGCAAGGCTAACATAGGCTAGCTACAATCAGCTGTTCAGTGACAAATGTTCAGAAACCGATCAGACCAGATGTTCAGAAACCCATCAGACGAGATGTTCAGAGACCCACCAAACCAGATGTTCAGAAACCCATCAGACCAGATGTTCAGTAACCCATCAGACCAGATGTTCAGAGACCAATCAGCCAAGAGTCAAACAGGACAGGTTGTAGAACACATAGAAGGCACATCTTAAGACGGTTAGATAACACTATATTAACATATAACATCAGAACTACAATCTCCTGTCAATAAAGTTTAACTCCTGAATAAACGATGTTCTGAAGTAGCATCATTCATCACGACCTTATGTCGGGAGCTGTCAAACTCAACAGCTGACTGCAGCTAGCCCAAGTTAGCCTAGCTCCCATGCTAACATTACAACCCAGATCCACTCAGGTTGCTAACCAGTTTAGCGCTAGCATCAAGACTCGGCGGTGTTTAACGTCCATAACGTCAGGGGGGCGTATGAACGGACCACGACAGGCGTCCCTGACGTGTAATGAACCCCAGAACCAGACAGACAGAGGCCCGCAGGACACCAGAGGAGATCAGAACCTCGTACCTTGATGCTAACGGGAGCTAGCAGAGATTAATGAGTTTCATCAGTCGAACATCCGGTCAAAGGTCCGACTATCACAGTTAAGATAAGTTAAGTTAAGTCTGGAGACAGACTGTCCATCCCCCGGGATGTCTTCCCTAACCGTGTGACGGACTGACAGAACTTTCTGGCAACTTAAGCTCGCTAGTTAGCATATTAGCTTGTGTTTTTATTCTCCGAAGCCGCAGCTCCAGCCGGAAGTATGTGCTACCTGCTCTCCTGTCCCCCTTTTCAGAGCCTCTCCGTTCCGCCCCTGAGGCGGGTTCCTCTGACGTGGGAGAACCATATCATTACCATATCGATAATAATGCTGTTATACCTTAATCAATATAAACGAATAAATACTATGACTATTACTTACTATTCCACTGTACAAAAAGACGGTCCCTTCCCATTGTTCACAAATATACAAAACATAATATGCAACATGTATCAGTAAGAACTGCATTGGTAGATTATACCAGTAGAAAGCTGTGTATTTATGAGAAGATTGGTGGCCCTACCTACTCACCGCAAACACACACACGCACACACCTGCTTGACATGCATATGAATAGTCTTTACACACACAAACAACTCTCCCCAAGTATAATTTAGTCTAAACAAAAATGTAATAAAACGATGTTTTCCAGCAACATGGACACACACTGAGTGGAATTCAATTTTCAGGTTCATTTTGCTGACGGTTTTGTCAGCAGGTAACCGACATTAATTTAATGCTTACATTACTTAGCGAGGGTGATGTTATATCAACACTGCTTGATGAATGCTAATTATATTTCCTCCTAACAATAATAAAGTCCCCTACGGGACTTTTACCAAACGCTAATGACCCCGACTCGTCGGCTGCCATATTGAACAGAGCTTCCTAATAGCATCTTTTTCCCCTGAAATAATAATGATCCTAATCGCTCATTCCAGAGGTGATCAGCCTCCCTCGTGCTGGTGGGGGGGGGGGGCTTCCGTGGGACGTCGGGCAGACTGAACGAGGTTGGTGTTTGCTCAGGCTTCATAATGATAAAGTCTAACCCGACCTCTCTTCTGTGCAGCCTGCCCCCTGTACAGCGCATTTGTTCAGAGCAATGCTGGCTCTGCAAACAGCGCATTTGTTCTGCGTGACTCCATGGAGCCAATTAGTATAGAAATATATATATTTCTATAGGCACAATACTTTAGGCCTACTGTAAATGAAGTACTTTTGCAGTATTTCTGCAGTCCAAATATAAGGGATTTTAAAGAGTTTGACTACGAGCATTTTATAATAATATTATTGTTAATATACTCTGTCCATTAGGTCTCAACCATAGTGTGTGTAAAATAAGACGCGGGTCGTTTACGCGGTGTGGGTGCTACACGTCCCCCTCACCGCTTGGGGCCGCTGTTGCATCAGAGACCGGCGGTCCCTGGCCCGAACGGGGCCGCTGCCAACGCGCTCCGCTTATATAACGGCAGCGCAATATTTCAGGACATTTCAACTGCCGGGCACCTCTATAGGGAGATATTTCTCACAATTACAATGCATTGATTCATTAATACCCTTATGTCAGCATCAGCTTTCTCTTGTGCTGGAAAGAACCGTTTCCTCCAATAAGTCAGTTGATGGATGGCGGGGCGCCGGTGCAGCTGACGAACATTTGTCTTGTGTTTAGGGCGCTAAGTGCCAGGCGCCTCAGGTTAGCGTTATGAATATCCCTGTCCCCGATACGACTTACCTTCTTTAATTAGAGTGGCGAAGAGGAAGGAGAAAAACGCAGTTGTTTGCAAATTCATTCCAAACATTTTGTCCGCAAGTGGAGCAAGTCACGGCGCCGGCGGAGTAAAGTGGGGCCCCCACCACCGTGGGGGGGAGGGGGCCCACCACAGGGGCCCCCTCCGCGGGGACCCGCCTTGCACAAGGGCTGTTAAATCATTTTAACTTTACCTAAATGCCCCGTTCACTTACGCTGACTTTATGTGACAGACGAGATGCATCAGGTGAAACACCAACCCCACAGGCTAATTAGCATGAGCTAGCACTAGCCAAGCAGCTAAAAGTAAAGCGCAAAGAGAGACATCGTAACTCAACACAAAAAGGAGAGAGACATGGTAACAACACATAAAGGAGAGAGACATGATAACACAACACATAAAGGAGCGAGAGACCGTAACACAACACAAAGGAGAGAGACATGATAACACAACACATAAAGGAGAGAGACATGATAACACAACACATAAAGGAGAGAGAGACATGATAACACAACATATAAAGGAAAGAGAGACATGATTGCACAACACATAAAAGAGAGAGACATGATAACACAACACAAAGGAGAGAGAGACATGATAACACAACATATAAAGGAAAGAGAGACATGATTGCACAACACTAAGTAGAGAGAGACATGACAACACAACACATAAAGGAGAGAGAGACATGATAACACAAAACATAAAGGATAGAGAGACATGATAACACAACACATAAAGGAGAGAGAGACATGACAACACAACATATAAAGGAAAGAGAGACATGATTACACAACACATAAAGGAGAGAAAGACATGATAACACAACACTTAAAGGCTGCTGTGAAGTCTGCAGCGACGGCGCATCCAGAGGAAACACGGCTCAGATCCAGAAGAAACCGGTTTCCATAAACGAGGGATTCCTTTAAAGAGGAGAAAAGCTCCGCTCCCGGGGATGAGCAGTCCTACGCAGTCTCCCAGGTAACCTGCCCTCTCCACGACCCCAAAGTGAGGGGGAAAACAGTGTGTGTGCACACACTAAGAACTATTAAGGAACTAGGTCAATGATGTTGTAGCAGTCATAAAGATGTTGTATTAGAGAAGAGAACAATTAAACAACTGAAGACAAAAGGATCGAAAACACAAAAACAAAAACACCACCGCAAAATGATTAGCCGTAACATTTTTTTTTAGAAAAAGAAAATGGGGGATTATAAAAGGGTTATAAAACAAACAAACAAAACGTCTGAATGGCAGAGATGGGGAGCGGATCTCCGCTGGGGGGTCTGTGAGGACCACGCGTTGGTTCTCCGGACGGCAAGGCCCCCCAGGCCGCTCCTCTCCCCAGGGACGGGGGGCTGCCGGCGGGATGGGGGCCCGGCCCGGCCCGCCTTCCTGACACCGGCCCCTCCAGACCCTGACCTTTACCCGACCGTAGGATGGAGGTACCCCATCCCGCCCCCCCCCCCCCCGCGGTCCCCGTGATGAGACCCCGACTCACACCGGCTCTACGGGGCTCCGCCTCCGAGCCAGCTGACCTTTCACTTGAACCGCTTTCTGCTTTCATACGCTCCTTCACTGAGAGCCAGGCTGTGTGCGGATTTATTTGTGTATATGTATGTGTGTGCGTGTGTGTGTGTGTCTATTGTCTGTTCTGTGTGTGTGTGTCTATTTTCTTTTCTGTGTGTGTGTGTGTCTATTTTCTGTTCTGTGTGTGTGTGTGTTTGTGTCTATTTCTGTTCTATGTGTGTGTGTGTGTGTGTGTGTGTGTCTATTGTCTGTTCTGTGTGTGTCTGTTTCCTGTTGTGAGTGTGCGTCTATGTGTGAATGTGTATATACTGTTCTGTGGGTATGCGTGCATGCACGGAAATGCGTGTGCGTGCGTGTGTGCGTACGTTAGTGCTTGTGTATAGAGAAATAGGAGGGCTGCTGCCATGCGTTCATTCATTTTCCATATTGTGATTAATCATATTTAATTAGGTAATAAAACCTGCAGCACAATATTTCCCTTTTTCTAATGAGAAACTAATTCAGAGAACATTTTAATATCTAGAGGCGTGTTTTTGGAATATTACGTAATAGATGACGCGATTCTGAACATTTAGATTAAAACTTGAATTTTAGTGTGGATTCCACTGGAGCTGTGAAGATCTTCCCAGTGCCACAGTGAACCAGTGGACTGACTGGTTGGACTGCTTCGACAAAGGGGTGATTGACTGGTTGGGGACATTTATATCTCTTGCCTTAAGCTAAATACACTCGCTGCTTAGTGAAATTAAATAATCCCTATAGTCTAGTAATAATTTCTTCAGCCGTGTATCAGGAGTTGATACGTTTCTTCAAATCAACCTGAAACCATCCTTAAAGTTAATTTAGTTCTGGCCATATAATGGACTCTTTATGAGTGTCCGTGTCGACAGTTACATTCTACATATACCTTTCTATGTCGCAATATTCTTCTCATATCGTGAATTATATTTTATCCATACACATCTCTCTGTAGATTTCTGCATATTCTTATTCTCCATTCAACTTTCTGGCCTGTGTCCTGCCCGAAAGAGCATCCTCCTATTAACACACAACCATCTATGTTCTCTCTCTCTCTCTCCCTCCCCCCTCTCTCTCACTCGCTCTCTCTCCCTCCATCCCCCTCTCTCTCTCTCAGGTGTCTCTCTCTCTCCCTCCCTTTCTCTCTCCCTGTCTCTCCCTCCCTCCCTCCCTCTTACTCTCTGGTGTCTCTCTCTCTCTCTCCCCCCCCCTCCCTCTCTCCCCCTCCCTCTCTCAGGTGTCTCTCTCTCTTTCTCCCCCCCTCCCTCCCTCTCTCTCAGGTGTCTCTCTCTCTCTCTCCCCCTTCCCCCTCCCTCTCTCCCCCTCCCTCCCTCTCTCTCAGGTGTCTCTCTCTCTCTCTCTCCCCCTTCCCCCTCCCTCTCTCCCCCTCCCTCCCTCTCTCTCAGGTGTCTCTCTCTCTCTCTCTCCCTCCCTCCCTCCCTCCCTCCCTCCCTCCCTCCCTCCCTAATCCGTCTGAAGCCTCTTCGCAGCAGAAGGAAGCCATCTTGAGTGACTCATGAGTCCCCGGCAGACTGCCGCGCTGTGGGTTTAGCGCGTGTGATCCAGCGCTTGTATCACAACATCACAACACTATCTGTGGAGCGCTCACGGCGTTCTCCCGCACGCCGGAGCGAGAGCGGCCTCTATCTCAGATGATGAACACCCAAGTGGGTTGCCTAGGAAACCACCCCTACACCCCCCAACCCCCACCCCTCCTCTTCTTCACTGGCTCTCTGAGAACCCTGAGGCAGAGGTGGTATGAAGGTGGACGAGGAGGAGGAGGAGGAGGAGGGAGAAGAGGAGGGAGAGGAGGAGGAAGGTGAGGAAGAAGAGAAGGGAGAGGAGGAAGAGGGAGAGGAGGAAGAGGAGGAGGAAGAGGGAGAGAAGGTGAGAAGGAGGAGGAGGTCACCCAGAAATCAAGGGCATTCTTGTTCCTGTGGATTATTTATCCTACAGGAACAGCAGGACTCCTCAAGAAGGTGATAAAGATCATCTCTCTCTCTCTCTCTCTCTCTCTCTCTCTCTCTCTCTCTCTCTCTCTCTCTCTCTCTCTCTCTCTCTCTCTCTCTCTCTCTCTCTCTCTCTCTCTCTCTCTCTCTCTCTCTCTCTCTCTCTCTCTCTCTCTCTCTCTCTCTCTCTCTCTCTCTCTCTCTCTCTCTCTCTCTGATCTACGGGTTCCCTGCAGGGACAATCCACAAACATCACACGACCAAATCTTGACAGTAAGGGGAAACAAAATGGTGTTCAAACCCCGACACCCTCAGACTCGCGTCGGCGTGGTGGAGCGGGACCCCAGAACACACACACGCACACGCACACACACACACACACACACACACACACACACACAGACCGAACACACACACACACACACACACCCAGACACACACACACAGACCGAACACACACACACACACACAGAGACACACACACACACACACACTCACAGACACAGACAGAACACAGACACAGACACCCAGACACATACACACATGCATGCACACGCACACACAGACACAGACACACACACATATACTGACATTTACACAATCACACAAACACACACACACACACACAGACACGTGTGCGTGTGTGTGTTACCTCCGCAGAGAGAGAGGCAGCAGCTGCTCGCTCGAGGGACGAGCGGTGACAGCTGACAAGGAAACAGAGTCAAGGAAAGTGACTGGAATGAGGAGAGAGAGCGGTAGAGAGAGGTAGACATGGATGGGGAGGGAGAGAGAGAGAGAGAGGTAGAGAGACATGGAGAGGGAGGGAGAGAGAGAGGAAGAGAGAGGTAGACATGGAGAGGGAGAGAGAGAGGTAGAGAGACATGGAGAGGGAGGGAGAGAGAGAGAGGAAGAGAGAGGTAGACATGGAGAGGGAGAGAGAGAGGTAGAGAGACATGGAGAGGGAGGGAGAGAGAGAGAGAGGTAGAGAGAGATGGAGAGGGAGGGAGAGAGAGAGAGAGAGAGAGAGAGAGAGAGAGAGAGAGAGAGAGAGAGAGAGAGAGAGAGAGAGAGAGAGAGAGAGAGAGAGAGAGAGAGAGAGAGAGAGAGAGAGAGAGAGATGGAGAGGCAGGGAGAGAGAGAGGTAAAGAGACACACACAAACAGTGGGGAGAGAGAAGTAGACAGAGGTGAATAGAGATGGAAATAGAGACATTTATAGGATCACAGTGAGAGCCAGATAGAAGACAGACTTGGAGAGAGCGAGGCTGATAGAGAGCCATAGAGACCCAGAGAGCGAGGCTGATAGAGAGCCATAGAGACCCAGAGCGAGGCTGATAGAGAGCGAGGCTGATAGAGAGCCATAGAGACCCAGAGAGCGAGGCTGATAGAGAGCGAGGCTGATAGAGAGCCATAGAGACCCAGAGAGCGAGGCTGATAGAGAGCGAGGCTGATAGAGATCCATAGAGACCCAGAGAGCGAGGCTGATAGAGAGCGAGGCTGATAGAGAGCCATAGAGACCCAGAGAGCGAGGCTGATAGAGAGCGAGGCTGATAGAGAGCCATAGAGACCCAGAGAGCGAGGCTGATAGAGAGCGAGGCTGATAGAGAGCGAGGCTGATAGAGAGCGAGGCTGATAGAGAGCGAGGCTGATAGAGAGCGAGGCTGATAGAGTCCTACTGCAGACCTGCTGGTTGCTGGCAGGCTGAGCCGCCGGCGGTCACATGGGAGGATGCTGTGTGTGTGTGTGTGTGTGTGTGTGTGTGCGTGTGTTTGTGTGTGTGTGTTTGTTTTGTAGAGAGGGGCTGGGAGGCGGGGGGGAGCTAACAGCTCACCGGGGTCTACACGCGAGGGCGGGGGGAGCAGAAACAAAGAAAAAGTATTTTTGGTTTGTGATGATCACCTGGCCCGTCACCACACAGATGTGAATCAGTGAGGGGGAGAGAGAGAGGAGGAGAGAGAGAGGGGAGAGAGAGAGGGGGGAGACAGAGGGGGGGAGACAGAGAGAGGGAGGGCAGATGGAGAGAGGAGGAGAGAGAGGGAGGGGAGACGGAGAGAGGGAGAGGGAGAGAGAGAGAGAGAGAGGAAGAGAGAGAGAGAGAGAGAGAGAGAGAGAGAGAGAGAGAGAGAGAGAGAGAGAGAGAGAGAGAGAGGGGAGAGAGAGAGAGAGAGAGAGAGAGAGAGAGAGAGAGACAGAGACAGAGACAGAGACAGAGAGAGAGAGGAAGAGAGAGAGAGAGAGAGAGAGAGAGAGAGAGAGAGAGAGAGAGAGAGAGAGAGAGAGAGAGAGAGAGAGAGAGAGAGAGGGGGGGAGAGAGAGAGAGAGAGAGACAATAGCTGCGTTTCCATCCCCCTCATTTTATGTGAATTTTGAAGTATCGAATCAGTAAACGGTGATGGAAACACGAAAATTCGCATAAAAATCCTCTAATTCGCAAAAAAGTTTATCCGCTCGCTTGAGTTTGTTTTTGAGAAATGCGAAAGAGAGTAAATGCGCAAAATGGGGGATGGAAACACACTTTTCGAAACAGCTGTGACGTAGCGAACATTGAACACACAGGACTGACAACGTCCTTCTGATTTCCGCATAACGACCGGCCATAGCAACTCTGCCGACATCAACATGTAGTGTCAATATATATACATTTTTTTAAGCGTTTGTATACATAGACATCCTATATCATATATGAAATAGTATGTCTATGTTTGCAAGTGGCAAACCGGGGTGGTGGTTCCCCTGTTCAAAAAGGGGGACCAGAGAGTGTGTGCCAATTACCGGGGTATCACACTTCTCAGCCTCCCTGGTAAAGTCTACTCCAAGGTGCTGGAAAGGAGGGTTCGGCCGAACGTCAAACCTCAGATTGAAGAGGAACAATGCGGTTTTCGCCCCGGACGTGGAACTACGGACCAGCTCTTCACTCTCGCAAGGATCCTGGAGGGGGCCTGGGAGTATGCCCATCCGGTCTACATGTGTTTTGTGGATCTGGAGAAGGCGTATGACCGGGTCCCCCGGGAGAAACTGTGGGAGGTGCTGCGGGAGTATGGGGTAAGGGGGTCTATCCTCAGGGCCATCCAATCTTTGTACTCCCAAAGCGAGAGCTGTGTTCGTGTTCTCGGCAGCCAGTCAGTTTCGTTCTCAGTGGGTGCTGGTCTCCGCCAGGGCTGCGCCTTGTCACCAATCCTGTTTGTGATATACATGGACAGGATATCGAGGCGTAGTCGTGGTGGGCTGGCGGCCGAGTGTGAAGCGGCTGGGATGAGGATCAGCACCGCTAAATCTGAGGCCATGACTCTTAGCAGGAAACCGGTGGATTGCTTACTCCGGGTAGGAAATGAGTCCTTAGCCCAGGTGAAGGAGTTCAAGTACCTCGGGGTCTTGTTCGCGAGTGAGGGTACTATGGAGCGTGAGATTGGCCGGAGAATCGGAGCAGCGGGGGCGGCATTGCGTTCGCTTTACCGCACCGTTGTAACAAAAAGAGAGCTGAGCCGCAAGGCAAAGCTCTCGATCTACCGGTCGATCTTCGTTCCTATCCTCACCTATGGTCATGAGGGCTGGGTGATGACCGAAAGGACGAGATCGCGGGTACAAGCGGCCGAGATGAGTTTTCTCAGAAGGGTGGCTGGCGTCTCCCTAACTCGGATTAGAGCCGCTGCTCCTTTACTTAGAAAGGAGTCAGCTGAGGTGGTTCGGGCATCTGGTAAGGATGCCCACTGGGCGCCTTCCTCGGGAGGTGTTTCAGGCACGTCCAGTGGGGAGGAGACCTCGGGGAAGACCCAGGACTAGGTGGAGAGATTATATCTCAACACTGGCCTGGGAACGCCTCGGGATCCCCCCGTCAGAGCTGGTCAATGTGGCCCGGGAAAGGGAAGTCTGGGGCCCCCTGCTTGAGCTGCTCCCCCCGCGACCCGACCCCGGATAAGCGGATGACGATGAGGATGAGGATGAGGATGTTTGCATATCCTTTAATTATACCGTGTCCATTAATCCCTGATAGACACCTACTAAGTAATTCCAGTCAAATTGTCTGTTCAGCCTTCAAAACGAGAGCTGGTACATTGTGGAAAATGCATTAAACTGTAATCAGAAAACACGGTTATATGCTATAGACCCTGGAGTATCTGTGGTATAAAGGCAAAGGCTGCGACGAATTTCAAATTATAAATATGTACAATGCATCCTTTCAATACGTCCATGGAACAGATGGTGAATAATAGATACGTGTGGACCGCTGAAGAGGTAAAACTTTTCCTTGCTCTCATTGAAGAAAAAATCATTGCAGCTATTTTAGATGGAAAACAACGCAATTCCACTATATATCAGGACCTAAGAGAGGATGTTATCAAAAGGATACAAGCCCTGGAATGTGTGTAGTTTTTTGCTCCAACCACTTGATGGAAACACACCTAATTTGAATTTCATTTTTGCGAACTTTCTAAAGATTCGCATCACCTTTTAGATGGAAACGTGACTAGTGTAGATAGAGAGAAAAAGAGAGCCAAAGAGAGAGAAAGAGACTGACTTCTGAGTTCCATTTGGGAGCATACTCCAAAAAGAACAGTTGACAGAGATATAGGAAGAGGGAGAGAGAGAGAGAGAGGTGATGCAAAACAGAGAGAGAGAGAGAGAGAGAGAGAGAGAGAGAGAGAGAGAGAGAGAGAGAGAGAGAGAGAGACACAGGTAAAGCAAAACAGAGAGAGAGAGAGAGAGAGAGAGAGAGAGAGAGAGAGAGATAGCGAGAGAGAGACGTAAAGCAAAACAGAGAGAGAGAGAGAGAGAGGGACAGAGAGCTGGAGCCTGAGAGGGACAGAGAGCCACAGAGGCCTGCAGCGTGCTGTGCTCTGGTCCAGGCAGGCGTCCGTCTAGCCTCAGCAGAACACACCGAGGCTACAATGCGGCCCGATGTGTGGAACTAATTCCATTACACTATGAAACATTCATTCTCTGGAATCCGTCCAATTCATCTGGACCACATTGTTCCTTGATACCCGAGAGTAAAATGCAACGCTGGAATTTTAATATTTTAATGAATTATTTATAAGTTAATTAGAATCAGTGGGGAGTACGAATGGATTCTGGACCTTGGAAAATGTTTTAAAATGTATTTTGTTGAATGTAATTTAAGGCTAGGCTAATGGTGTGTGTGTGTGTGTGTGTGTGTGTGTGTGATTGGGGCTGTGTGTATGTGTGTGTGCGTGCGTGTGTGTTTTTTGGGTGCGTGCAGGTGCGTGCGTGTGTGTGTGTAGATAGGTGGTGAACCGTAAACCCTGGCTGAACTGTCCAGTGCTCACGTCAACAGGGCCCAGACCTGATGACCTCATGGAGCGGTGGACCAGAGGAGGGCGTCGACCACGGAGCCTCTCTGGAGTCCGTCCGGTGCGTCAAATCAGCCAATCATCCCTCCCTCCCGCTCCCATTCAAAGGATACAAACCTTTTCTAACTCAACCAGATGACAGGTCAGCCATGGTATAAATACACAGTCCAACCTTTAGATGGCAACAACGTTCCAACGCGTGATGACTCTTTAATTCTATAATGCTCTTTTTAATAAGACCGTCCGTGTTATCTATAGGCACCGATCATCGTAACCTTTACCGTAATCTCAGACGTTTCCCGCCTGCCGACCCGTCAAAATGTCCCCCGCGCCACCACCCTCAAAGCGTTCCGACAGCGTTCCGGCGGCGTTCCGGCGGCGGTCCGACCCCCGGCGGAAATGTCAGGTCGCATCCGCGACACGAAGCAAACTCACAGTGACACTCGGAAATTAATGAAGGAGATCGAGATTAATTTAAACACGGCGTCCTCGGCCGGCCAATCAGCAGACCTGTCAGCGGGGGGGGGGAGGTCAGCAGGGTCAGCCAGGGTCAGCCGGGGGTCAGCCTGGGGTCAGCAGGGGTCAACGAGGCCCCGGACCCACTCCCAGATTGCTCGTGTTCCGGGCGGCGCCGGCAGAATGCGGCGGTGGCGCCCGGAGCCCGGAGCCCCCCCCCTCCCTCCCTCCAGGGGAAAGCAATAGATCAGCGAGTTAGAGCGCGGCTGTCAGGTGGGCTCCTATAGATTCTGTGGAGGAAGTCGAGCTGCACACGCTCATCCCTGATCAGCTCCTCTCCGAGGCTCAGCGGGAGGAAGGCAATCCTTCCAGCAGTCGGCGGCCATGATTAAAAACTTTAAAATAGATCCCGGAGCCGGGGAACAGAGAATCCTGAACTCAGACGTATTCGACGGTACGTGAAACATGGATACCTGAAGTGGCCCAACAGTGAAACAAAAAGTACAATCCAACTGACGTGTGTTTCTTAAGGACTTAAACGGACGCGGAGCCTTAATGAACGCGCCGTGGTCTTTGTCTTTTGCTGCTGTGTTGCGGCTCATTGTCTAGAAGCTCGGAAGCGTCTATTTCTGTAGCGGGGGCGTGTTTGTTATTGTGGCAGTTAATCCGTTAGCCTTTCGCTAACAAATACGTACTTAGGAATGACAAGCTTATTCAAGCTTGCGTTGAAGCCAAAGCTTTTTTTTGCAAAGATAACTTCATAGTGAAATGTGGTCTTTTACTTTGCGCTAATCATCTCAGCGGAAACACCGGTCGGTTCAACGCGTCCTCACAGGAGCATCACCAGACATGAGGTGTGTGTATTTCTGTACCACCGCCTGTATGCCTGTTTCCATAGGAGCTAGGGGGGTGTTTGGTTCTGTGTGTACGTGTGTGTGTGTGTGTGTGTGTGTGTGTGTGTGTGTGTGTGTGTGTGGGCCGACAGAACTGAACATCATAATCAGAACATGCTAGAAGACCGCCAGAAGAGCAAAGCCAGTTTGGTTCTTGGTAAAATGTAATTCAACTAAATTGTATCTACATTTGGGGCATTAAGCACACGCTTTTATCCAAAGAGACTTACAATTCCATTTGTCAGAACAAAGAGAAGCAACAATATCTTTCTGTCATATATATATATATTTGTATATATATAGCCCTTAATCACAGGTACAGTCTCAAAGGGCTTACCAGGACAACGATTTGGTTAAGACTTGTGAACGACGCATACTTCATTTAGAAGGCTAAACCAGGGCTTCACTTCCTGTCCTTGTGAGGCCGTGGTTGGTGGACGGTCCGGGGGGAGGAGATTGACAGCACTAAGAAGGGTCTCTCCTTTCCCGACCAGACCACCGGTTGGGTTTGCTGTTCGGCTGTTCTGTAACGCGTCTGCTCTACTCCGAACGGTTCAGTCCCTCTGACCATGACTGTTCACTGTAATCAAGATCAAAGCCGCGTTCATCGGCTCTGAGCAATAACTCTGTCACGCCCTTACACGGCCTTTCATCTTTCTTTTAGTATTTTCTCCCCAGTCAGCATTTTGTTTCTACTCTTGCGATATGAGTGGTGGAATGAAATATTTTGCGTTTCCTTTTTCTCCCTTTGCAGCCAGAGCGAAATTGAGTTTTCTTCATAATGCTAAAGCACTGAATCTGGAAGCTATGAGCTGACCACAGCAAGCTGCTGTTCTCCTCACAAACAGATTCAGCACGTTTAAGGTAAACCATATCACAGTAGGGCTATCCAGATCAGTATATTGGGGTAGGACTACTAGGTTAAACCATATCACAGTAGGGCTATCCAGATCAGTCTATTGGGGTAGGACTAGGTTAATCAATATCACAGTAGGGTTATCCAGATCAGTCTATTGGGGTAGGACTAGGTAAACCATATCACAGTAGGGCTATCCAGATCAGTATATTGGGGTAGGACTACTAGGTTAAACCATATCACAGTAGGGCTATCCAGATCAGTCTTTTGGGGTAGGACTACTAGGTTAAACCATATCACAGTAGGGCTATCCAGATCAGTCTATTGGGGTAGGACTAGGTTGATCCATATCACAGTAGGGCTATCCAGATCAGTCTATTTGGGTAGGACTAGGTTAAACCATGTCACAGTAGGGCTATCCAGATCAGTCTATTGGGGTAGGACTAGGTTAAACCATGTCACAGTAGGGCTATCCAGATCAGTCTATTGGGGTAGGACTACTAGGTTAAACCATATCACAGTAGGGCTATCCAGATCAGTCTATTGGGGTAGGACTAGGTTAAACCATGTCACAGTAGGGCTATCCAGATCAGTCTATTGGGGTAGGACTAGGTTAATCCATGTCACAGTAGGGCTATCCAGATCACTCTATTTGGGTAGGACTAGGTTAATCCATGTCACAGTAGGGCTATCCAGATCAGTCTAATGGGGTAGGACTAGGTTAAACCATGTCACAGTAGGGCTATCCAGATCAGTCTATTGGGGTAGGACTAGGTTAAACCATATCACAGTAGGGCTATCCAGATCAGTCTATTTGGGTAGGACTAGGTTAATCCATATCACAGTAGGGCTATCCAGATCAGTCTATTTGGGTAGGACTAGGTTAATCCATGTCACAGTAGGGCTATCCAGATCAGTCTAATGGGGTAGGACTAGGTTAAACCATGTCACAGTAGGGCTATCCAGATCAGTCTATTGGGGTAGGACTAGGTTAAACCATATCACAGTAGGGCTATCCAGATCAGTCTATTTGGGTAGGACTAGGTTAATCCATATCACAGTAGGGCTATCCAGATCAGTTTATCGGGTTAGGACCAGAGAGCTGTGCTGGATTGGATCCACTGGTTTGAGCGCTTGATGGGCTCAGCGTTCGATGCCCACTATGGGCTCTCCTCTCCTCTGCTAGGGCTGGGCTTTAACGCTGTTAAAGTGGTCATGGGTTCGATTCCCACCGTGCTAGCGACACGCGCACCAACAACGTGTCGTCTTCACACCAGCATACGAGCTTCAACAAGCGGCGCAACATCAACACTCGTATCCCCCCCCCCCCCCCCCCCCCCCCTCAGCTGGCAGCGGTCCATTCATCGCGTCACGAGGAAACGGCCCTTTGAGGGGGGGCTGCGCACCGGGCCGTGTTTCCCAGGATGCAACGCTACGGCGGACGAAATACCTGCTGTCACACCGGCTTTCCGGGCCCCTCACACATATTGTACCTAAGGGCCCTAGGTGGACGTTGTAGCCAATCGAGCAGCAGTCACTCAGACCCCCCCCCCCCCCCCCCCCCCCCCCCTTCCGCCGACACATCCACACTGAGGAGCTCAGCGCTCCGCTCACCGCTGGCTGAGGAGCCAATCAGAGCCCCCTGGTGATGCTCTGGAGCGGCAGAGGAGGAGGAGGAGGAGGAGGAGGGGACTGAGAGGCGCAGCGAGGAGCGGAGGAGAGAGAGGAGAGGGGAGAGAGGAGAGGGGAGAGGAGAGGAGAGAGGGGAGGGGAGAGGAGGGGAGGAGAGGGGAGAGGGGAGAGGGGAGGGGAGAGGAGGGGGGAGGGGAGGAGAGGGGAGAGAGGAGAGGGGAGAGGAGAGGAGAGGGGAGGGGAGAGGAGGGGAGGAGAGGGGAGAGGGGAGAGGAGAGGGGAGAGGAGAGGGGAGGGGAGGAGAGGGGAGAGGGGAGGGGAGGAGAGGGGAGAGGGGAGAGGAGAGGAGAGGGAGAGAGGAGGAGAGAGGAGAGGGGAGGGGAGAGGGAGGAGAGGGGAGGGGAGGAGAGGAGAGGGGAGAGGGGAGGGGAGAGGAGGGGAGGAGAGGGGAGAGGGGAGAGGAGAGGAGAGGGGAGGGGAGGAGAGGGGAGAGGGGAGGGGAGGGGAGGAGAGGGGAGAGGAGAGAGAGGAGGGGAGAGGGGAGGGGAGGGGAGGAGAGGGGAGAGAGAGGAGAGGGGAGGGGATGAGAGGGGAGAGGGGAGGGGAGGGGAGGGGAGGGGAGAGGAGAGGGGAGGGGAGGGGAGGGGAGGGGAGGGGAGAGGAGAGGAGAGGGGAGGGGAGGGGAGGGGAGGGAGAGGAGAGGGGAGGGGAGGGGAGGGGAGGACTGTGGGGTCGCAGCGAGTAGAGGAGAGAGGAGAGAAGATGAGGGAGAGAGGAGAGGAGAGGGGAGGAGAGGAGAGGAGAGAAGAGAGGAGATGAGGAGAGAGGAGAGAGAAGGGCAAGGAGGAGGAGGGAGGGGGAGAGGCGTGAAACGTGAGATGAAATTATCCATGGTAAGACAGCCCCCCCCCACATGAAGGAGGCAGGAGTGGATTACGAGATGCCACGCCGTGGGAGGGGGGGGGGGGGCTTTGTTCGGGCGCAGTGAGGGTCTCTGTTTGGCTAGCGGGGGCTGTCAGCCGGGGGCGGGGGGGGGGGCTGCGTCCCTGGAATAACCCTGCATGGTGCTGGGGGGTGGGGGGGGGGCCTGTCTGTCAGCCGGGATCAATACTATCATTAAGTCAAATCAAACGTCCAGGGGGGGAGGGATAGTAAAGGAAATAAATAAATAAACTTCCGCTGCACATCTGGAGACTGTTGATATTAGAACGATGTTATTATACCTTACCGCTGCTTTTGATCGCCCACCAAATGTACTTAGCTTAGCTAAAGGGTAAAGGCGATCAAAGGTATCAGTGACCTGTGCAGTGAGGAACGCACTCAGCACCCAGACTGAGTTCATGTGATTGGTCGATGTCAAAGAGTGATGATCCAGACGAGTCGGTTACGTAGCATCTGCAGCGTCCGAGGTCATCGTCTGGCGGCGGTCGAGCTGCCTTACTGTCGGGGAGTTGTTCTGCACGGACGGACGGTCGGAATGTTACAGTGTTTAACGGTTTAACATCTTGGGTTAGCTTCTGCTAACCAGACCTCACCGGTCTAGGTAGAGGCAACGTCTGCTTGCCACGGCTAGCCGTAGCTTCTCTGTTTACGAGGGCTCATAGCTTAGCAGTGCTTAGCGCCGCAGTGTACCAGCCTGAGCTAGCGTGTGGTTCTTCTTCAGCCCCTGCCTGTGCCTCCCCAGGTATCCTGATCACTGCCTCCAGGAGGCCAGCCTTACCGGGCCCATCCCGGGAACAAACAGTCACACAGTCAGGGGGCGTAATTGCCCGAGCAGCCACCCACTCACTAAAAATATCATCACCGCAGGGGGGGGGGGGGGGGGGACGCGGGGGGGACGGGCCTCCGCAGCAACCACAGCCGCTAAACGGCGGCGGCCGTGATTATGATGCTAACGACATCTGACATCCAATCAAGAGCGTCGTTAGGACTCCTGCTCCTCTGATGGAGCAGGAGGAGGCGAGAGGAGGAGGCTGATGAGTGCAGGGTGGTCCCCATCGTTGTGGGGCCCGGGGCGAAGGAAAAGCTTATCAACGGGATTTGGTGAAATCATCATGGAGACAAGGACACTGCTGCTTATGACTAAAAGAGACGACAACGATTATCTTTTGATTTCCCTCACGGCACAAAAGGTTTATCCGAGGGGGAGACGAAAGCTTTTGTTTGTCTTTGTGTTTAATTCACAAGGTGAAGACATTTTGTTCAGAGTTATTCAGCCACACATTACAGAGATTGTGGATCTAAACTGGTGCTTTTCTCTGCGTCTCCTCGGTGTGTTCCGACATCAGAGGCTTTATTTATTCCCAGAGCATTAAATAAATGATCAGGATGATAGATGGCCAATATTAACTGTTAAAATAAAGCTCAGCCATTCTACCTCTGAAATAAATAACAGGACCTGAAACTTAAACTGCTTCACAAACAGCCATATAAATGTCTTTATGTGAATGAATATTTCATAGACAAAAATATATTCATTTCACTTTTATCCAAAGCGTCTTACAGTGAATCCTAATGTCATAAGGGGCAGTTAGGGGTTAGACAGTACAGAGACAGGTCATTAAGGAGCAGGTAGGGGTTAAGCAGTACAGAGACAGGTCATTAAGGAGTAGGTAGGGGTTAGACAGTACAGAGACAGGTCATTAAGGAGCAGGTAGGGGTTAGACAGTACAGAGACAGGTCATTAAGGAGCAGGTAGGGGTTAGACAGTACAGAGACAGGTCATTATGGAGCAGGTAGGGGTTAGACAGTACAGAGACAGGTCATTAAGGAGCAGGTAGGGGTTAGACAGTACAGAGAGAGGTCATTAAGGAGCAGGTAGGGGTTAGACAGTGCCATTTAAATGAAGGGTTAACAGTTTGTAGCGGTGGTCCGTCATAAGCAACCTCGCACTGTAAGAACAACCACAATTAAGACTCGACCAATATCAGGCATGAATTGCCGCTTGACGATGAGGCTACGATGTTAAGGGGGAGATGCTCCAGGACCTCTGCTTAATGCCAGTGATTACCCATGTGCTTTAGATAATAGAGATTCACTTGACCCTTGACCCCGTGCCCGTTGAGTACCGCAGTATAATTTGCTCGTAACAAACAGAATTACACTATAAACGCTGAAATTAACTGCAACCACAGCACCCCCTCACCTCAACGAAGGGCTACTGCATCTGCTGTGTGTAGAGGTCTCAAATGACTGAAGAGTGTTGTCATGCTTTCGACAGTTGTGGGATGCACATAAAGCTTTTAAATTCCCATTCGCCCTGAAATCCTAGCTATCCCACATAACACCAAAACTTTTCTCCAACTCTGACAGAAAGTCAAACACTTTATTTTTGGCAGCAAACTTTGAGTGGTTTTCCCTCCTTCCCACAATGTGATAAGAAAGCGTTTTGGAGAGGAGCAGACTCTGGTTGAGAAGGAGGTCAGAGTATGAATATGAAGTGCTAGAGGTACGGCAGGCAGACGGACCCCTGCTGGGTCTGAGCGTTCGCTAAGCGCCACCTCAGATCCCTTGAGGCGCCATAGGGGCCCGGTAAAGACCGCCGTTTGAGCGTCGGACTGTAAAGACAACGGCAGCAGCAGCGTCGGCGCCTGAGACAGCAGAGCGCGGAGCGAACAAGGCTGCGGCAGAGATACCTTCACCGGGGAAAGCCAATGCCCTGATTGGCAATTCGAGGAGGAAATCATCATTGTTCCCCGTCCCCCTAGGGCAATCAGAGCAGGGGTTCAGGGGAGAGGCGGCGAGCCGCAGACGCAGCCCGCGTCTACGCCGCAAATTGAGTCGGCCGACCCGAGTGGAATTGACAGACGCTGGGAACGTTATCTTTGAACAGAGAGGAATGGTACCTGTGGGAAGGGAAGGGAGGAGGGTATGTTTGATGAGGAGGTTCAGGCAGAGTGTCGACGGAGGCAGGCTGCAGAGGCTGCGGCGGCGGCGACAGCAGTAAGTAGGTCACCACGTTGTCTGCATACATCGCGCTGTGGAGCCGTCGCATCCATGACCGTCTCCAGGAATATCATCGCCATGATGACCCGCTCGTTGTACTATGGGATGGATTTGGAATTGTGATTTGTAGAGGAGCTCGATGACACATCGATGCTGGAACCCGGGCAGAAGACCCGGTGTTCCCGTCAGGAATAACCCGGTACCCAGTGTTGATCACCTGGTGTTAAACTAGCGGTTGGTAGTTCCTGGCTGAGGTGGTTGACAGGTGAGCTGATGGACAGTTGAGGTTATTGACAGGTGAGCTGATGACAGTTGAGGTGATGGACAGTTGATGTGATGGACAGGTGAGGGGATTGACAGGTGAGGTGACGGACAGGTGAGGTGATTGACAGGTGAGGGTACGTTACCTCTTGTCTCTCAGGGCTTAGAGAAAGTGAACCTGATAATTGATTCCAATGTCATGAAATTATGCTAATCAATTTAATTGACTTCACTTCTCCCACCTCGGCACTAAGAACACTTAACCTGTAATTTCTCCTTCTTTGACACGGACGCACGCATGCACGCACGCACGCACGCACGCACGTACGCACGCACGCACACACCCACACACACACATGAGAGATATGCTAGGCGATTACCACTCTTCCGAACAGTCCGGATGTCAGTTGTCTGACAAAAGAACATCTCAAAACTCAAGACTCAAACCATCCACCCACCATGGGGCAGATCTTCCCAAGGATGAGTCAGAGCAGACAGATGGACGGAGAGAGATCTGGATCCTCCCAGAGAGAGGAGAAGAGGAGCACAAACAAGGAGCACAAAGAGAGAAGGTTCTAATCCGGACGGCGGTCGTTTAGCAGTCCCACTTCAGTAGCGAGCAGCTCTGATTACGTTCTCCAGCTCAAGTCTGGGCTTCTGTGGAGTGCCTTTAAAAATAACTGGAAGAATTAAAAACCGCAATCATTTGGACGTATTATTGGAACAGCTGGGGCTCGGGAGAAACACAGAAAACGTGAGCGAGACAAAGCAAATGGCCGCCTCTCCTCTGAGCGGCAAACTGGTGACTTAATTACAAAGTGTTTGGACTGAAACGAGGAGGGGGGGGGGGGGGGGGGGGCGGCGGCTGCATGAGGGCTGCGTTTGCCAAAGAGAGAGAGGGAGATGGTTTTGCTGGCGGCGAGGGCAAGCGAGGCTGCACGCCAGTGAGAGAGAGAGCGAGAGGGCGAGAGAGGCTGCACGCCAGTGAGAGAGAGCGAGAGGGCGAGCGAGGCTGCACGCCAGTGAGAGAGAGAGCAAGAGGGCGAGCGAGGCTGCACACCAGTGAGTGAGAGCGAGAGGGCGAGAGAGGCTGCACGCCAGTGAGAGAGACAGCGAGAGGGCGAGCGAGGCTGCGCGCCAGTGAGAGAGAGCGAGAGGGCGAGAGAGGCTGCACGGCAGTGAGAGAGAGCGAGAGGGCGAGGGAAGCTACACGCCAGTGAACGAGAGCGAGCTGGTTCTGTGCTGGCGGCAGGGCGTGCGAGGCTGGTGTGTGGTGAGAGAGGGGGGCCTCCTGCAGACACAGCAGATGTTAGCGTCGAGGAAAGAAAGAGATCCACAGGCGGTCCTGGGGAGAGCGATTAGACCCTCCTCTCCCTCCCCCTCTCCCCCCACCCCCCCTTTTACCCAAATGTATTCACGGTGATTGAGTGGAAGTAGACAGCTCCCTCTCTCTTCTCAACCTACCCTCTCCTCTCTATTCTCTATCTCGTTCAATAGCTCTATCCCTCCCCCCTATCTCTCTCCTCTCACCCTCCCTCTCACCTTCTCTCTCCCCCTCCTTCCCCCCATCTTCCCCACCTCATGGTCAATAAGGGGCAGGGGGGGGGGGTGAGGGGGTTTCTTGCTCAAGGAGGCCTTCAGGTAGACTGTGGGCACTGGGTTTCAAACCCAAAACCCCGTAACCAAGAGACGACCCTGACTAACTTAGGCAGAGACAAGATGGCGGGTGTTACATGCTCTTGCAACACGTGTTTTCAGATGTCATGTATGCCAAGATGCCAATAAAGCTTTATTGATTTGAGTTGTTGTGTGAGTCCTTGACAGTTTGGTTTGTTATGTTTTGTTGTTGTACCCAGCGGTTGTTTTTGTGCAGAGGTTAAATAAATAAACGTATAGAGGTCACATTGGTCTGTTGTGAAGAAGAGAGAGAGGTAGAGAGAGAGACAGAGAGAAAGGAAAGAGGGAGAGGGAGACAGACAGACAGACAGACAGACAGACAGACAGACAGACAGACAGACAGACAGACAGACAGACAGACAGACAGACAGACAGACAGACAGACAGACAGACAGAGAAAGAGAGAGAGAGAGAGAGAGAGAGAGAGAGAGAGAGAGAGAGAGAGAGAGAGAGAGAGAGAGAGAGAGAGAGAGAGAAAGAGAGAGAGAGAGAGAGAGAGAGAGAGAGAGAGAGAGAGAGAGAGAGAGAGAGAGAGAGAGAGAGGGAGAGGGGTTGTGATAACTGCTGGCAGCTCTTCAGTAGAAACACTTTAATCCCGGTTGGGGGGTCCATGGGGTGATGTCAGGGTCTAAGACCGGGCCCCTCCTGACACAACCGCCCGTTGTTTTGACGGAACTCGACAGAAGAGCCAGGTGGCGGCCATCTTGATTTTTTCTGATGCACCAATTACTGACAAAATAACCTTTATAAACAACCTGTTCACCTAGTTAGTCCCCTAGTTATGCCCTAGTAGGTCACCTAGTTAGTCCCCTAGTTATTCCCCTAGTCACCTAGTTAGTCACCTAGTTATCCCCTAGCAAGTCACCTAGTTAGTCCCCTAGTTAGTCCCCTAGTAAGTCACCTAGTGTTCTCGTTCCTAGCTACACCGTGCGCTACAACAAGCTCCTCATTGTAGCTTCTCCTAGTCCGTTGGTCCGCTCGTCTCAGCAAAGTCAAAGTGGACTCTGGTCGTCATGACTCCCTCTCCTCCACCCCACCTCGGTGGAGGCTGAATGTGTGGGCGGGGGCTGATCTGTTTACTGTCGTTCTCACTATCAGCCCCCGCTAGGAACAAGAAGAGGCTAATTATTATTGGATGAGGGTGTGCTAGCTCATTAGCACCGGAAATGGGACAGCGTGTTTAGCCTCGACATCACGGTTCACAACGCTCCAACTAAAGAGGAAACTGCTTCCAGGAAATTGTTTGAATTTCAACGATTACATTTCTATCAAAAAAACGGTTAATATTTAACATTTACTGTTTTAGTAGACGCTTTATCCACAGCAACTTAGAGTACAGAGACAGGTCATTAAGGAGCAGGTAGGGGTTAGACAGTACAGAGACAGGTCGTTAATGAGCAGGTAGGGGTTAGACAGTACAGAGACAGGTCATAAAGGAGCAGGTAGGGGTTAGACAGTACAGAGACAGGTCATTAAGGAGCAGGTAGGGGGTTAGACACTACAGAGACAGGTCATTGAGGAACAGGTAGGGGTTAGACAGTACAGAGACAGGTCATTAAGGAGCAGGTAGGGATTAGACAGTACAGAGACGGGTCACTAAGGAGCAGGTAGGGGTTAGACAGTACAGAGACAGGTCATTAAGGAGCAGGTAGGGGTTAGGCAGTTCAGAGACAGGTCATTGAGGAGCAGGTAGGGGTTAGACAGTACAGAGACATGTCATTGAGGAGCAGGTAGGGGTTAGACAGTACAGAGACAGGTCATTAAGGAGCAGGTAGGGGTTAGACAGTACAGAGACAGGTCATTAAGGAGCAGGTAGGGGTTAGACAGTACAGTGTGCACTGAACTGTCTCGCTGTAGTTCAGTACATTCTAGTGCAACACCGTATCCATAAGTTGAAGTCAGAAATGTCTTGGCCCTGATTATACATTCTAACCGTGTGATGTCTTCATTGGCATTGCTGTGGCTAAGCTGGAGTTAGTGGGGATGGATATTATGGTCTGGAACATCCTGGTTTAAGTGTGTTGCTGCAGAAGATTAAAGATTTAATATGAACTCCGGGTCCAGCCTGCTCCCTGTGTGTACATAACAGATAAGATGAACTCACAGTGCATTCACAACACCGCTCCCACACTGAGAAATACACACACGCACACACACACACACACACACACGCGCGCACACGCACACGCGGATGATAAATAAGTGTGCAATTGTTTTTTTTAGAAGTGATGGATCATCCAACCAGTAGGTGGACTCCACTGAGGGCGGACGGGCTGAGCTACCCATCATGCATCTGGGCGGGCGTGCCACCACTTGTGATGTCACAAATGGGTAGATAATAAAGGAGGGCCTTTAAGGAGCAGCTGTGGGACGAATGAGGAAGAGAGGAACAACAACAAGTGTTGCTGCTCAGCGATCAACTCGATCCATTAGGAAAGTCATTTAAATGCTAACAAGTTAGACAGGAGAGAGTCAAATGGAACTGAGGCACTCACGCACACCGAGAGAGCTTTGATCAGCACCGGAGAGAGAGAGAGAGAGAGAGAGAGGGAGGGAGGGAGGGGGAGAGAGAGAGAGAGAGAGAGAGAGAGAGAGAGAGAGAGAGAGAGAGAGAGAGAGAGAGAGAGAGAGAGAGAGAGAGAGGGGAGAGAGAGGGGATAGAGAGGGGTAGGGGGAGAGAGAGGGAGAGAGGGGAGAGAGAGAGGGAGAGGGAAGGGGAGAGAGAGGAGAGAGGGGAGAGAGAGAGAGGGAGGGAGGGGAGAGAGAGGAGAGATAGGGAGATGGGAGGAACAGGGAAAGGGCGGGCTAGAGGGAGGGGAGAGAGAGAGGGAGACAGAGACAGAGATAGTTTAGAGAGGTGGTGTAGTTTGGAAGTCTCACATCACAAAATCTCGGCGAGAAGCCGAGCTGAGATGAGTCCCTCCGGGGTGACAGGCCTCACACGCAGGGCCTCGTGTTGACCTCTGACCTCCACCACTATAACACACTTGTTAAGCCTCTGTCCAGAAAACTCCATTCTCCCCTTCCTCATAGAAAGGGTTTTTTTGGCCCAGTCCCTGCAATGTAAATGGAATGTAAATTCCACTTTTGGCCCGAGTCACTCTATCATAAATCAAAGCTGTGCACTCGCTTCAGCAAAAGGACTTAGTCAACGTTTCAGGGCTCTGGACTACATTATATTCGGGGAAAAACTGTGGAAATCAATTTTGTTTGCGGTATTCCCCTCCGTGTTCTTTTTCATCTCCTCAAAATGGCAGCCGGTGATTTAGTGACTATCTGAGGACGGTGTTTCACACGGCGGGCCCCCGAGGGGACGAGGGGGGGCCGCTGGGGACCCGGTGTCCCTGAGTTTAGCTCTGGCAGTTGTTCCTCATTAAGAGTCCCGCGCTGATTAATCGGGACGCTGTGGAGAAGGTGTAGCGGGGGGGGGGGGGGGGTGACCAGGGGTACGGCGGAGTCTTAATTAGGTATCGAGCGTCTCAGGACGGCGTTGCCGGGCCGACCCCGCAGCCCGCTATGCTAATTAGAGCCTCACTCCTGTCAGGGCCCCCGTGTGGGCCCCCTCCCCGTCCTGTAGAGGGCCCCCCCAGGAGGTAAGGTTCGGCTCTGGACGAAGACGAAGCTGGGCCGCTGCGAGGCGACCTCTGCCCTCCGGGCTGTCGACCGGCGCCCGTCTGTTTGTTGCTCTGTGGTTCCAACCACGCGGCGGGGACCGCGGCGCCGCGGCGCTGTCAGACAGGAAGAGGAAGTGAGAGTGGGCAGGGAGCCACAACACAGCGATGGAGACGTCAGGCGACAGGCGACCGGGACCCTGCCGTCGGCGGCGGTGGCGGCGGGGCGGCGGGGCGGCGGTTATTTCTGCCAGCGCTCAGCCGACGTCTCGCTGAGTCTCGCTCCGGAGGTATAATGAGGAGGAACCGCTCGCTCATCACTTTACCGGAACAGGAGCGCTGCTCCGGTGATGAGACCTGGGAGACGGGGGGCGGGGGGGCGGGGGGGCGGGGGGGGTTTGGGTTCATCTCAGAGGACCGTCTTGGCAGACTATCGTTGTTTATGGAACAACTCTCTGAATCTTTCTTTGTGCTCAGTCATCCCTGCTTCGAGACGCACAGTTACCCTGGTCTTATGAAGTCCAGGTCAGTACCCCAGTACCCAGTCTTATGAAGTCCAGGTTGGTACCCCAGTACCCAGCCTAGGCAGTCCAGAGAGGTACCCCAGTACCCAGTCTTATGAAGTCCAGGTACCCCAGACAACACAGGGCCGTGATTACCACACATTCTGATTGGACGATCACCATTCAGGATGCGCCGGTCACTTCCCTTCCTTGTTCTCCGCGACGCTGAGCAGCCCAGCGGGTAGCGAGGAACCGCCCATGGCGTCACCTCCTCAGTGTGTGGGCTCCTGTCCACACCCCAGGCCGCCTGGGACCCCCCGGCGTCCCCTGGGGCCCCCCGGCGCCCCCTGGGGACAGACTGTTTCTGTTATTTGGACCACACTAGCTTTTGAGGCCACAGACGAGGGAGGCTGTCCTGTTTCCCAGTCGGGGCAGTTCAGCGGCAGAACCTTTATCTTGTTCCTTTAGAACAAGTGACCTGCTTGTAAATAGGGTAGCGCTGAACACAGAACAGAGTGTGTCAGCTTTAACCGAGGTATCAGGCAGGGGTTCAGCGGTCGTCGGCCCCCGCTGCGCCGGCGAACGGAGGGTTGGCGACCGGCGGCCTGGGAAAGACGGAGAAAAGGGATGGGGAAAGTGAAACCGAAGGTTGCTTCCCAGGCTGAACCGGGAGAAGAGTTTGAATGATAATGATGATCGTCTCAGAACAGGCAGCGAGACGCCAGGCAGCACAGGAGGACCTCAGCAGGCCGGCTGGCTGGACGGCGCTCAGAGGAAGAGGAGGAGGAAGAGCGATGACCTCAATCACCACTGGAGCTCCCTTATTGAGCGGGTCTTAATGAGCGCTCCGTTGATTTCTTTATTAGACTCCCTGTCGGACCCCCCCCCCCCCCCCCATCCTGGGTTGGGATTGGATGCTAATTACCCCGGATTCTGTGAAGCCTGATTCACAGACGCTATCATGTGAGGCCCTGTTGTATAAACCGGCCAATGGCGTCGTCCGTCTGTTCGAAGCCCGGAGCGACGCCTTGGAGTGCGTAGCGTTTCCACGGCTACGAGTCCTCCAGTCTAACTGAAGGTAGGAGTGATGTGTATATCGACCGGCCGGGCTGTGATTGGACCTGATAGCGAGGGTACCTGGGTACCACCTGACCAATCAATACCGCTCAGGGCAGGGAGGAGGAGGGGGGAGTACACAGTAGGTGTCCTATTTAAAGTATCCTATACCACCAGCAGCTGTGATTGGCCGCTGTAAGGCTGTGACACAACACAACCCAGATTAGAGGAGGGGATGTTTCCCGCTCTGTCACACCATGTTGATGTATATAAAGAGAGCAGTCGACAGTACAGACGCCCCTAATGTACAGAACCTTAACGATTTACCATCCTACACACATTTATGGATCCCCGTTCCCCAGATGGTCTTCCAGGACGCCACATTAGCGGGATTTGTTGGACAATGATTGCCTTCCGTTAGCAGATTGAATTGAACACTTGTTGCACGCTGCCTTGTCTGCTTACTTCCAGGGAAACGATGCAACACATTTTCACCAAAAAATAAGTGGAAGGACGGCACAAATGAAACCACTTACACAACCTTTTGGAAGGAAATGAATCCAATAAATTGTTTCTATACGTCCATTCACACCTTTTTTTCATCCTTGTTATTGTTTCCACGGCCCCCATCTAGTCTCCTCTGCGTTAAATTACACGCGTTGATGTTTTCAATAGGGGAGGAGCTGAAGGGGTCACGACCTCAAAGCAAAACAAAGCCCTTCTGATGCTTTTACCCGATGCTCCTCCTGAAGGATTCCTCTCAGCTGGCTCTCATTCCCACCGTGCTCCTCTGGGGCTAGGGTTAGCCTAGCCTAGGGTTAGCCTAGCCTAGGGTACGTCTAGGGTAGCCTAGGGTTAGCCTAGCCTAGGGTACTCCTAGCTTAGCCTAGGGTTAGCCTTTCCTAGCCTACGGTAAGCATACCCTTAGTTTATTCTAGCCTAGTGTTAGCCTAGCCTAGGGTTATCCTAGTCTAGGGTTAGCATAGCCTCGGGTTAGCCTACTCTAGGGTTATCCTAGCCTAGGTTTAGCCTAGCATAGGGTTATCCTAGCTAGGTTTAGCCTAGCCTAGCCTAGGTTTAGCCTACTCTAGTGTTAGCGTAGCCTAGAGTTATGCTAGCCAAGGGTTAGCCTTGCCTTGGTTTAGCCTAGCCTAGGTTTAGCCTAGCCTAGGGTTATACTAGTCTAGGTTTAGCCTAGCATAGGGTTAGCCTAGCCTAGGTTTAGCCTAGCCTAGGATTAGCACAGGTTTAGCCTAGCCTAGGGTTAGCCTAGTCTAGGGTACTCCCATGAGCCATTGTGTTGCGGTTCTCTCATTAATCTGAACCACCGTGAGGTTCTGTTGGTGATGATCCATTGGAGCGTTCACACACCTGACACATACATGTTTTTAGATGTGGATTCCACATTTCATATCACACTGGCTTCAATCTCATCTCGACTCCTGTCCCGCGGTGAAAGGCTCTGCTCTCCTGAAGATTTGTTCTTATTACCTTTATGGGGAAAGAGCTCCCATTCCCGCCTTTTATTCCCACTCCAATTTCATCTGAATCTCAAAGATTTCCCCCCTGCCGAAGTGAACACAAAGCCCTACTTTTGAATCTTGTTAAACATCTAAATGATTGTGATTAAAGAAAATCGCTCACGGCACCGTCAGACTTTTGTACAAGTATAGTTTTGCGTCTCTCCTTAATACCCTTACCAATCGTATTTTCTTGTCTCATAACAAGCAACTTCAGCTGTAGGCTAGAAAAAGCTAACAAAATGTATTATCTTATTACAAACAAACAGTAGCCTGGTCCTCACACTCGCTTTTGCGAACAAAATGGCTGATTCGATTCCAAGCAAAAAGCAGTCTTGCATTCACGCGAGCTAAAGCTAACAAAATGGCTGATTTGCCCGGGGCTGGGCTTCAGCTGGAGGGTCCCAACGGTAATCGATGAACAAAACAAGCTCGTGTTTACATTGGCCCCTCATCTAGGTGAACCGTCAATAGTACAACTGCCATTGATTTAATACAATTAATTAAGTTTCGACTTAAAGGTTGGGTTTTCCCTCCTCTTCATCAAACCCAGAGTGTAGTGTCGGTGAAGAGCCCAGTGGGAGCATCAGGCGGGTTAACCGTGAGAACCGGTTTGATCTGCCTTTGAATTCAACTCCCTGCTTGAAAGAGATTCTATAAGTACCGAGTGTATTGAGGATTAAAACAATATTCTATATGGATAATATCAAAGCCGTGTTGCACTTCAGAGGCCATCTTTCCGATAGGTGTTTGATTATATTTGTATACACGTGTACTTTATGGCCTATGTGGATAGGCCATAACAAGCCATTTCCAAACCAACCCTCTGGTGACATCACAAGGGGGTGTGCTGGTAAACAGGACCCCTTTGAGCCAGCCTGAGTATGAGGCTCCCCTCTGGTTCACCTCAAGATAAACGGAATCAGACCGACGGCTCGGCCACAAACTGAAAACAGCCCGCCAATCTGTGGTAAACTAAACTCAGCCAGCCAATAGATGATAGACTAAATTCAGCCGGCCAATCGGTGATAGACTAAATTCAGCCGGCCAATCGGTGATAGACTAAATTCAGCCAGCAAATCGGTGGTAAACTAAATTCAGCCGGCCAATCAGTGGTAAACTAAACTCAGCCAGCCAATCGACGATAGACTAAATTCAGCCGGCCAATTGGTGACAGACAAAACTCAGCCAGTGGTATCGATGTAGTGCCGAAGTACGGAGCTAGCTTTAGCTCACTGCGATACGTTTTTACCGAAATGGAAACGGCAGCGACTACCCTCGCTAACCGTGTCTGCTTTGGAAATCTCATTTCAACATAGGGCGGATCGAGGGACCCGATTGACTCGAATCGGCTGCACAGTAAGGTTGTCTGTCGAAGCCCAACGACAAACTTTACCGACCCAAACTCTCCAGACATCAGAGGTGAGTGGGAGACGCATCCATGTTTTATCATAAATGAGTTATCAGTGAATATATTTGCATATGTTTCAGTCAAGCCCAATTGTAGCTGCCTTATTAGTTTGGGAGAGGGGACAGGGATGTGTTCAGCTCTAATCCCACACAGGACACCGGATTTACTGCAATTTTGCATAATTGCCACGGAATAGAAGAAGTAACCATTACAATATTCCCAGCGGTTGGATAATAAACCAAATCAAGCAAGCCAAAGTGCAATTAGAGAAGAAAGTGTCATTATTATATTGCTAAAAGACAAGCTGAAGGTTTGATCCCCATAAACGGAGGATGAAACTAGAGTGCAATAGACAGTCGGTCGTTCATTGAAGGAGATATTGTGTGGAGACAATGTTTTAATTTCCTCTGAATAGAGAGAAGACTGAAGACGTTAGCAGACCCCATCTAAGAGCCTTTGATATGAAGAGGCTCATCAAAAGGCAGTTTGCCAGTGAGTTAAAGACAAAGTCTGTGCTTTGGTTTGGCAGAGAGGTCTCTCCTAAGAGCTGGAGAAAGCCCAGATAGTCCGAATGTGAGGAGGAGATTCTGTGAGTCTTTGTTCTCCCTGCAGGGGTCCTGAACCAGACCCTTCAGGAGGGCCTGTACGATCCCGGGACAGGACTGGATGTGTTACCGGCTCAACACCCCGCTGGCAGCACATCTGATCCAACACGTTTATCCATTTCTCAACACAGGTTAGTGAATACACCATCATCACGGGAGGTCCTACTGGGAAGGGAACCCAAACCCTGGCAGCGTTGATGCTCCGCCCGAGGAGTTCAACCGGACTACTGCACCTGCTCCCTGGACGAGCCTGTCACCTCTAGGGGGGGCAGGGTGCACAGCGACCTGCAGTCACACACAGAGGCAGCACCTGCCCCCAGCGGGGTTCGAACCAGGAACCCCAGGGTTGGCCCGCGACAGCTCCAGCTCCGGGGGACCGTCCCGGGTCCGCCCTGGGGAGGAGAGCGTTCCTCCACTGAGAGCCAGGTGCTCCGGCTCACAACATGAGGCCAACGAGGAGAGGAACCGAACCCGGCGGAGTGGAGGGACGCCCTGAGATTAGGGTCCCATTCAGAGCCCCCACCTGGGGAGAGAGTGGGACAGCCCCCCCCCCGCGCCCTCCATCCAGGAGGAACAGGTGAGGACCAGGACGGATGCTGGAATGATCTGAGATCACCCTGGAGGAGGAGCTACAGGTCAGACAGAGACCAGAATGGAAGGGTTCTAAATGGTGGACGTATGGACAGACAGAATGGATTACAGGCAGAAGGACGGACAGACAGAGGGACGTTCACAGCGTGGATAACTCCATCATTTCACGTTTAGAAACAGAAGCACTTTGAGGGCCCCTCAGCAGTCACAGCTATTAACGAGAAGCCTGGCGCCCGCGTGGGGGCCTCTGCGTCGGGGCCTCTGCGTCGTGGCCCATTAGCGCCGTCCCCCCCGGAACAGAATCAGCACCAACACGCTCATTTAAAAAAGACGGGGGGGGCGGCGGCCAATCAGCCGGCGGCGCTGACAGACAGCTGACTGCAGCCTCGCGCGGGCTCCGGCTCTGGCCGCCGCCCTCCAGCGGGTCGGGTCGTGGTGCGACCTCGACGAGGGCCCTCTCGTCTGGAGGGTTTGAGTACGGCCGGCCCCGCTGAGCCCTTTGTTCCCACCGACCGGGCCGCTCTGAAACCGTCTCTGACGGAACGCTGCGGTGAGCGGAGAGGAGCGTCTGAAAGGAGAGGCAGGCTGGCAATCAGCCGCTCGGAGGGCTCCGGTAAACAGCCCTTCTCCTGCTGCTCCCAACAAAGGAAATATTGATGCTCCTTCCACAAAGGAGCGGAATGATTTCAATTCAAAGATGAGCCGAGTGTTAGCGCCGGGGCTAGGCCGGGCTACTTCTGTTGTCACGCCCCCGTCCCCGTCCCCGTCCCCCCCCCAGGTCTTCAGAGAGGGGCGACAGAAGGTTGGGATGCAGAGCGGCAGAGCATGCCTCTCTGAACATCTTGAATCAGAGGCAACAAGGAGCGGCCACCAGGGGCTGGGGGCGTCCGTGACCTGAACACCCGCTCCCATCAGCCCGTGACGAGCTCCCGATGGGCCGACAATATCTACCCGAACACCCCGGAGCAACGCTAGCTCTGCCGGCTACGCTAAGCTACACTGTGGGTAATAAACAGTGTTCTGTACACGCGGCGGCGGCGCTTCCAGGCAGGGATATCACCGGTGTGTGTACACGTGTGTGAGTGGCGTGTGTGTGTGTGTGTGTGTGTGTGTGTGTGTGGCGTGTGTGTGTAAGGATTACGCGATGATAACTTTAAGGAAGAACCTTTTTAATGAGATTCTACCAATGAAGTGTGTTATTGTAGTTACTGTCAGTGTGGCCACAACGTGTCCCTCCACGCTGAAGCTGTGGCCGTCGTAACACAGTACAGTACAGTACAATACAATACAGTGCAGTATGGTTCTTACGGTACAGCACAGTAAGGTACGGTTCAGTACGGCACAGTACGGTACGGTACAGTACGGTACAGTATGGTATGGTACAGTACGGTACAGTACGGTAAGGGGCCGGTAGCTCATCACACGGTACGCTGTGATGACGCTCATCATGTGAACACGAGGCTCCAAAGGACGATAGAACTCAGGGGATTAGCGTTTGGTTCCAGGGCCAAGAGAGACGGCACCGTGACACAGGAATATGGACTTCAGCTGTTACAGAGGGAGGGAGGGAGGGAGAGAGAGAGAGAGAGAGAGAGAGAGAGAGAGAGAGAGAGAGAGAGAGAGAGAGAGAGAGAGAGAGAGAGAGAGAGAGAGAGAGAGAGAGAGAGAGAGAGAGAGAGAGAGAGAGAGAGAGAGAGAGAGAGAGAGAGAGAGGGGGGGAGAGAGAGAGAGAGAGAGAGAGCGAGAGAGAGAGGGAGAGGGAGAGGGGGAAAGAGATCCTCAGAGAGAGAGGGGAGAATGAGGGACAGAGAGAAGAGAGAGAGAAAGTGAAAGAGAGGGAGAGAGAGAGAGAGAGAGAGAGAGAGAGAGAGACCCTCAGAGAGCGAGAGGAGAGAGAGAGAGAGAGAGAGAGAGAGAGAGAGAGAGAGAGAGAGAGAGAGAGAGAGAGATAGACCCTCAGAGAGCGAGGGGAGAGAGAGAGAGTCAGAGAGAGAGAGAGAGAGAGAGAGAGAGAGAGAGAGAGAGAGAGAGAGAAAGAGAGAGAAAGAGAGATAGACCCTCAGAGAGCGAGAGGAGAGAGAGAGAGAGAGAGAGAGAGAGAGAGAGAGAGTCAGAGAGAGAGAGAGAGAGAGAGAGAGAGAGAGAGAGAGAGAGAGAGAGAGAGAGAGAGAGAGAGAGAGAGCAGGAGAGAGAGAGAGAGAGAGAGGGAGAGAGAGAGAGAGAGGGAAAGAGAGGGGGGGGAGAGAGGGGGGGGGGGCGGCGTTGTTGTGGTGCTTCACAGAGCCTGGTGGCGTGGGGGAGGAGCTCTGTCAGCTCCTCGCCACGGAGACAATGATGGAGACGGGCGGTGTGCGAGTGACAGATCACAACGCAGCCTCCGCCCAATCACGCACGGCGGCCCGCCTCCTCACGGCCGGCTCGTGAGCTCTGGGGGAGGGGGGAGTGAACGTCACATCAGTGATGACCAGAGAGGTGTCAACCGCAGCTAGCTGCTAGCTCAGCACAGCTCAGACGCTAGGAGACGGCTCTATCGGGAGGGGGAGGGGGAGGAGGGGGAGGAGGGGGAGGGGGGGGGGGGGGGGGAGGAGGAGGGGGAGGAGGAGGAGGAGGGGGGGGGAGGAGGGAGAGGAGGAGGGGGAGGAGGATGATGAGGAGGAGGGGGAGGAGGAGGAGGAGGGGGAGGAGGAGGAGAAGGGGGAGGAGGAGGAGAAGGGGAGATGGAGATGAGGGGGAGGAGGAGAAGGAGAGGACTGCGTTTTGTATTTGTGTGAACTACCTGCTCGCTGTTGTCAGGGCTTCTCTCTCCTCTCGGGGAAGGTAAATATAAAAAAAGTAATTACGACCCCACGACGGCAGAAAGCACCGATTCCAGAGGAGGTGTCAGAGTTGGGAGACGTCGTTAGTAGTTAGCGCTCAGAACCATCGTGACGGTTTATTCTGAGGAGCGTTTAATGGGACATCAGCGCGCTGAACTCGGGCTGAACCGACCGCATAAAGACACAAGTAGCCCCCTGCAGCACCACCCAGCCGCCCGCCCGCCCGCCAGCGGGGAAGTTGCGGAGGAGGTTGGACTAGTTAGCGTGACTTCTAAACGAGTACAACAAGAGGGCGGTGTCGGAGGCGGCCGTTAGTGTGCAGCCAACCAGTGCGGAGCTAATCGGACGAGGCCTGATGACCCCCCCCCCCCCCCCCCCCCCACCCCCGGGGAGGGGAACAGGAAGGAGAGACCGCAGAGTCAGGGACTAACTAACCTCTGATCAACACACACGCCGTCCCTCTGCCTGTCTGTCTGCCTGCCCGTCTGTTGGTCTACCTGTCTGATTCCCTGCTTTTTTTGTCTATTTGCCCGTCTCTCTGCCTGTCTTTCAAATATCTAGCAAGCAAGAATGCTTGCTTACCTGCCTGCCTGTCTGTCTATCATCTGTCCGTCTGCATGCCTGTCTCGACATCCATCTCCCTGCCTGTCTGTCCCTGCGGTGGAGGGAACCGGCCTGTCTACTGTCGACGTCTCAATCCCGTCGGGGCGCCGTACCCCCGACGGCCAGCAGGGGGCAACAGTTGAACAAGAGAGCGAGCCGGCGGCGGGCGAGAGACACCGGGGCCCAGTGGTGGAGCCGCTGTGCTCACCTCATCTCCTCTTGTTTCCTCCGACTCCGCTCCCGCTCGCTCTCTGTGTCGCTGTCGCTGATTGGCCCAGGGTGAGTTGTGGGGGTTGCCGTGGCGATGTTAAACCTTTGTCCGTCTGTGACAGAGAGAGCAGAAACCGCCGTTAAACACTGTGTGTGTGTGTGTCTGTGTCTGTGTCTGTGTCTGTGTCGTGTGTGTGTGTGTGTGTGTGTGTGTGTGTGTGTGTGTGTGTGTGTGTGTGTGTGTCTGTGTCTGTGTCTGTGTGTGTGTGTGTGTGTGTGTGTGTGTGTGTGTGTGTGTCTATGTGCACACGTGTGTTTTGGGAAGCTGAAGGCCTTTGTGTTCATGTTTCTAAGCCGTGAACAACTTTAGTGTGTAACAAGTATGTACTGTGTGTGTGCGTGCGTGGTTGTGCTTGGGTGTGCGTGCGTGCGTGCGTGCGTGCGTACCCAAGACGTGTAGCGAGGTACAGGATTCTCTCATCACGGTCACATCAACGTTATGCGTACTTAAGGTATGAAGAGCATAAAGTATCTAAAGATCAGCTCACAACACGACAACACCTTCAAACAAACCAACCAAACCTCATTCCTGATAGGAGCAACAATCCAAACTCCCAGCAGCCATCTGTTGGCCGGTCGCCAAGACGATAACAACCACATCGCTCTGATCAGGTGAAGGGAGGGGGGGGGGGGCACAGGGCAGCAAAATGGCTGTCCGTTTCCACAGGTCATTTGCTTAATGTCTCTTATTAAGAGACAGTGTGGCTCACCTCGTCTGCACCCCCCATCCCCCACCAGCACACCAGGGTCTGCTTCATAGTTATTACCCCCCGAACCCGTAATGATCCCAGGTTTAAGCGTTGTCTGTTGGGTCAGAGTTTTCGCTGAGAGTTTTGTGCGGAAGTAAAGCAACCCTGGTCCTCTGAGATCCCGCCACAGCAATGGCTGCCCGTTTCACTGTCATTACATTGATGGACTAAAGTGAACTCGCAGCATGCACTAGGAGGCGAACTTCACACCCATTCTAACATTTGCATTCCGTTACATTATAGCTAACGATTATAAACATCACCAACCATCGCAAGCAGTTCTAATAACTTATTTATCTGCTCTCTGTGAACACAGCAAAGAAGCGCGAAGAGGTCCCCGCAGGCAGCAATACTTGTTGTTATGAAGTCTAGTCTCACGAACGATCAGTTTTTCCGATTTTATATCATAGCCTACGAACTCCTGAGGGGCGTTTTCCTGAACACTCTTATTTCGGAAGAAGGGAAGTTTTACGCGAAGTCACGCAAGAGCTTCCGACCCTCCGAACGTTTTAAAGACGGCACTAGTTGGACGCAAGCGCGGTGCGATGACATCATCTGCTCTTAAGTTCTACTTACTGTTGAGTCGTTGGGCAGACACTTTATCCAGTGGGGGTCGTTGCATGGAGCAGTGGGAGCAGGCAGCAGCAAGGAGTTCTGCTCCAGGATTCAGGTTCAACCCCATTACACACACACACACACACACACACACACACACACACACACACACACACACACACACACACACACACACACACACACACACACACACACACACACACACACACACACACACACACAGGATAGAGGATAGACAAACCCAGATGGATGAATAGACAGACAGACAGACAGACAGACAGACGGACAAACAGATGAATAGATAGATAGATAGACGCCACAGAAAGCCATGTGGAGATCTCCCGACAGCAGAGGTCGTCGGGGCAGTGAGAAGGCGCTCGTTGTTGTGATGTCCCGTCCTCTGCGAGCGTCTGAAGGGCATCGCGGCGGCAGAACCTTCTTTGTTCTCCGATTCATATTTTCCTCGGCGCCGGTTTTCCCTTTCTTCAGCAGAACGCGGCCGGAGACGCGCTGGCATCAGCAGAACGCTCGCTGTCCTCACTCACGCCTTCTGATTCATTTTGTCAACACAGCACCTTCTGTGTTCAGATCCCCCGGGAACAGCGCTGCCAACAGATGCACAACATCCTACCCATGAGGCCTCTCCCTGGGAACACACTCATCTCAGCGTACTGGACGGGCTCCTTTCTTTGTGTACACCGTGTCAGACCTCCGTCCGAAGCCGTTCCTGGATGTATATTTTTACTTTCGGTGTTGAATATTTTAAATGAACATTTTGAAATATTTAAATCTTTTCTGTGTCGGAGGAGATTCAGTTGAGTAATCGGGTGCAATTACTCTTCCAAAGCCCCTGGTCAGGTTGGTATTCCAGTTAATTCACCCCGTCATCCATAAACCCTGTCACCCACCCCTCCCCCCCTCCCCCTGGTGACGCTGAAAGGCCCCTGGATCAGTCAAGGAGGTAGACTCAGAGGTAGACTCAGAGGTAGACTCAGAGGTAGTCTCAGAGGTAGACTCAGAGGTAGACTCAGAGGTGGACTCTGAGGTAGACTCAGAGAGGTAGACTCAGAGGTAGTCTCAGAGGTAGACTCAGAGGTAGACTCAGAGGTGGACTCTGAGGTAGACTCAGAGAGGTAGACTCAGAGGTAGTCTCAGAGGTAGACTCAGAGGTAGACTCAGAGGTAGACTCAGAGGTAGTCTCAGAGGTAGACTCAGAGGTAGTCTCAGAGGTAGACTCAGAGGTAGTCTCAGAGGTAGACTCAGAGGTAGACTCAGAGGTAGACTCAGAGGTAGTCTCAGAGGTAGTCTCAGAGGTGGACTCTGAGGTAGACTCTGAGGTAGACTCAGAGGTAGTCTCAGAGGTGGACTCTGAGGTAGACTCAGAGCTAGACTCAGAGCTAGACTCTCAGGGATCCCCATCACTAAACTCAGCCCACATTTGAACCCTTTCTTTCAGTTTATTTATCTTCCAGCTAAATACGGCATCGTGAAATCAGCCTCCGCTAAGACAGAAAGGCAGTGAGGCAAAGGCCGACCAATTAACTCTGGGGAACCTCCCTTAACAAGGGGAGGAGTAGGAGGAGGAGGAGGAGGAGTAGGAGGAGGAGGAGGAGGAGGAGGTGGAGGAGGAGGAGGAGGAGGAGGAGGAGGAGGAGGAGGAGTAGGAGGAGGTGGAGGTGGAGGAGGAGGGGACGGAGGAGGGGAGCGGTCAGACTCCTGTCCTCCACGTCAGTCTGTCTTCCCGCTCAGCGGCAGGTCAGCGGCGGGCTGCCAGATGTGACGGCGTCCACAGCTGGAGGAGCTCAGGCCCAGCGGGGGGCTGGATCAGGGATCGAGGCGGTGGACGGTCTGGCCCTTTACATCTGGGCTCCAGAAACGCCTCCCAGCGCCGTCCGCCATAAATCCACTGCCCGCTATCTGTGATCCGACACGCGTCACGATTTAACAACATCGGAAAACGGCCGCACAAAGAATGGAGCGGTGAGGAGGTGACGAGGGGGAGGGGATGGGGGGGAGGTGGTGAGGGGGAGGTGAGATGAGGGGGAGGTGAGTCACGCCATCAGACGTCGCTCCGTCACCCGGTCACCAGGTCGTGTCCCGTGAAACCAAACAGCGTGCCGTCCGGTAACACGACGCACGCCGAGGCCTCTTCAGGGGCGGCTCGTTGGTTCATCCTCTTTCCAGCGTCACATGGTCTACACCTGTCACATGACAGGGTCTGTCCCCGTCACATGACGGGGTCCACATGTCGTGTGTGGAAGGAAGGAAGGGTGTTCGACTCCCATTCAAAAGGCACTGGGTTCGATCCCCGAGGTACACACCCATCTCTAAGCATCCATCCATTTAGATAAGTGTCTCAATAATGCGCTTGGATCAAAGAGTCTTAAATCACTAAAAGAAAAGATTAAAGAATACCAGCACTTGGGGAAAGGGACCAGGGAGTGATTAATTGTATCTTTGGAAGTCATTTCTTTATGTCCTATTTGTGTATCTTATTTTTCTGTTCTTGTACTTTGGCAAAACTGTAGAGTACATTTCCACTGCGAGGAGGGAGAGAGAAAAAGAGAGAAAGAGAGAGAGAGAGAGAGAGAGAGAGAGAGAGAGAGAGAGAGAGAGAGAGAGAGAGAGAGAGAGAGCGAGAGAGAAGTTTGAGTCTAAGGATAATCAGCCAGGCTAACCTTCAATTTACATTAAAGCACATCTTGAGCGACACACACACACACACACACACACACACACACACACACACAAACCCCTCATCATGTCCACATTGAGACACAGCTGTGACACGTCACGATCAAGTGGCCAGTGGAGGGCTGTGCACGCAGAAGCAGGGGTCTGTGATCCGCTGCTGCTTGTAGGTGATTGTTGTGGAGCATGTGTTCTCCCCGGCAGGGTCTAGACACATTTAGAAACACCCCGAGTGGGGCACTGACCTTTCCACGAACCCCGGCTTGTTTGTCTACAGCTGATTAGAGCGAGGAGCGCGTCGACGCTTCTGTTTATTCCCCCCCCCTCGTTTCATCTCCATCTCAGCTTCCTGGTGCGCCCCGAGGCCCGGGCCGGGGCCGCTGGAGATCTGGAGCAGCTTTACTCTGAGAACTTTATTCCACAGACATGAAAGGGAATATCATAGTAAGCCGTCTGCCCAGAGATCCTCAGAGCGGGAGAGAATTTTAATCAGGGCATCCTCGGCTTCTCTTCCACACTCTCCTCTCCTCTCCTTTCCTCTCCTCCCCTCCTCCTCCTCTCCCCCCTCATCTCCTCTCCTCCTCTCACCTCCTTCTCTCCTGTACCCCTCCCCTCCTCCCCTCTCCTCCTCTCACCTCCTCCCCTCTTCTCTCGTCCTCTCTCCCCCCTCCCCTCCTCCCCTCTCCTCTCCTCTCCTCCCCTCTCCTCTCCTCCTCTCCTCCCCTCTCCTCTCCTCCTCTCCTCCCCTCTCCTCTCCTCTCCTCTCCCCTCCTCTCCTCTCCTCCCCTCTCCTCCCCTCTCCTCCCCTCTCCTCTCGTCCTCTCTCCCCCCTCTCCTCCCCTCCCCTCTCCCCTCCCCTCCTCTCTCCTTCTCCTCTCCTCCCCTCCCCTCTCCCCTCCCCTCCTCTCTCCTCCCCTCTCCTTCTCCTCTCCTCCCCTCCCCTCTCCCCTCCCCTCCTCTCTCCTCCCCTCTCCTTCTCCTCTCCTCCCCTCCCCTCTCCTCTCTCCTCCCCTCTCCTCCCCTCCCCTCCCCTCCCCTCCCCTCTCCCCTCCCCTCCTCTCTCCTCCCCTCTCCTTCTCCTCGGTGCTGTATTCCTCTGTGACTAACTGGACTTCACACCCTCCTCCGTCACGTAGCCCTCCTCCGTCACGTGGCCCGGCTGCTGGTGTTACCACACAGCCGGCCCTGAGCTCCACCCGCAGCGTGCTGAATACATGGATGGAGCCGGGGGTGGGGGTTTCTTAAAGGGAGTGATCACTTCCTAACACCGCCAGGGCGATTCCTCTTCCTGAGAGTGAGACCCAGCAGGGGGTCGGCCCCCATGCCCCTCCACCATGCCCCTCCTCCACCATGCCCCTCCTCCACCCCCACCATGCCCCTCCTCCACCTCTACCATGCCCCTCCATCAGGTGTTGGTGCTGCGGTGCATGAGGCTGTGAGGAGGCTGTGTATTAAAACAGGGCGTCATTGTTCCCTCCCCCAGGGAGCGGTCTAATCTCACATGAAGCAGAATGCTCTTCTGCCGTTAATGCTGTTCAAACGGCCGTGTGTGCCCCCCCCCCGCCCCATACCTCTGAACCCCATCACTTAGAAGACTGGGCAGCAGTCAAGCAAATGATTGGTGGATTGGACTTCTTAAAGATGTCAGCTGGAACTTCTGGCGGAGCAGCTTTAACCCCTGAAGAGCAGAGGAACACTGTTCAGCGGGTAGGGGTTAGACAGGACAGAGACAGGTCATTAAGGAGCAGGTAGGGGTTAGACAAGACAGAGACAGGTCATCAGGGAGCAGGTAGGGGTTAGACAGTACAGAGACAGGTCATTATGGAGCAGGTAGGGGTTAGACAGTACAGAGACCGGTCATTAAGGAGCAGGTAGGGGTTAGACAGTACAGAGACAGGTCATTAAGGAGCAGGTAGGGGTTAGACAGTACAGAGACAGGTCATTAAAGAGCAGGTAGGGGTTAGACAGTACAGAGACAGGTCATTAAGGAGCAGGTAGGGGTTAGACAGTACAGAGACAGGTCATCAAGGAGCAGGGAGGGGTTAGACAGTACAGAGACAGGTCATTAAGGAGCAGGTAGGGGTTAGACAGTACAGAGACAGGTCATTAAGGAGCAGGTAGGGGTTAGACAGTACAGCGACAGGTCATTAAGGAGCAGGTAGGGGTTAGACAGTACAGAGACAGGTCATTAAGGAGCAGGTAGGGGTTAGACAGTAAAGAGACAGGTCATAAAGGAGCAGGTAGGGGTTAGACAGTACAGAGACAGGTCATGAAGGAGCAGGTAAGGGTTAGACAGTACAGAGACAGGTCATGAAGGAGCAGGTAGGGGTTAGACAGTACAGAGACAGGTCATTAAGGAACAGGTAGGGGTTAGACAGTACAGAGACAGGTCATTAAGGAACAGGTAGGGGTTAGGGGTCATCTTGCGCTGTGATAACTATAGGTAGACTACGGACATTGGGGCTCAAATCCAGAAACGTTTGTCTGGGAATCGAACCACGGCCAGGGCGTGAGCAGAGATGCAAAAGGCTTCTGTCAGAGTTTCTTGTTCCTTCACATTGGCCAATCAAACGTAGGAACACTTGTCCTCCTTTTTAAGTGAAACCTATGGTTTCGTTGGATGACAGCATTCAAAATTAAAGTTAAATCAATCAATCAATCAATCAATCAACCAATGACATGCTGGTGATCGGTCACGTGCTAATTGAAAAGGTCACCTTTGTGTTTTGGGATTTGGCCATTCTAATTAAAATGTTATTCTTACGGATTTCCTGGACACGCGGGGATAGAGGGCTTTAGGACCCTTAATGAGACGGAGATATACTCGGCTGCTACATCACACATCTATTAAATCAAGCTTTCATTACTCTTTTCAATTAGGCCAGGAAGAGCCTGAAATATATTAGATAAAGAAGGAATTATTATAACCCCACAGGCCAATATTTGTCCGGCAAATTATTATTTTAATAATTCGACTTTTCTCCGTCTCTGCTCTAAATCAAGGTGGGCTGACAGGAGGCCATGATGAAATCTTTCACAACGTCCGATAAAAGTCTAATAAATAAATCATGAAGATGCATTGCCTGGATACGCCTCCACCTTGTCGGAAGAGCTCCAACACGTCTGTAGAATGTCTCTTCTGAGATAAAAGTTTCCTACATGGAGTGTGGAGACTGAGGGGAAGCTGGGCTAGAGGAGAGAGGGCTGTGGACCCATCAGACCATCACACAAGTGGACCCTCAGACCCTCAGGACCTGGACAACCCAGCATGAGGCATCTTCTGCAGCGGCGTTCCCCTGGGTCGTGGTGAGCAGGTGGGGGTGCGGACCCCAAGAGAGATGAAGGACCTGCCCGGAGAACCTTCGGACCGTGAAGACGGAGAAGCCGTGAGTGTGGGGCGGCTAGGAGGAGGGCCGTCCCAGAGGAGCTCTGCTAAATCAAACTCATCTCTGCCCTCGATCACTAGATGACCATGCTAGCATGCTAGCAGGAAAGAGAACCACGTGGTATCTCTGTCTGATCATACAGTCTGCCAGGATGCTCACACCATGAAGATGAACATTCAACCCCAGCATTCGCACGCACGCACGCACGCACGCACGCAGCACGCACGCACGCACACACGCACACACGCACACACACACAGACGCACACACACACAGACGCACATACGTAAGTACACAGTGATTCAGGCTCGTATGCGCTGTGCACACACACAGGAAGGTAATCTTGATCGGCGGGCAGATTGACAGCTCCTGATTTGGAGGGCCTTCATGGTGAATAGGTCCTCTATAGAGGCATAAGGGCGGGCTATCGATCGCTGGGCTCCATGCTTCTCTCCTTTGTTGGGATGACACTGGCGTCTCATAAAACGTTCGCTACGCTAACTAGCAAAGACAAGTGGGAAGGGGAGGAGCGGGGGGGATGAGACTCTGAACCACGTTCCCGGGATTAACGTCCGTTGAGGAGCCAGCGGGCTGAACTCATCTGCAAACCGATCGCAGACGTCAATTAAAGAATCAACCTCTCTCCCGAGCGCTACGACGCCGATGGAAAGGAAAGCCAGACGATGTGAGCTCAAGGCTCCCTGATGACTTCAGAGAGGTCGCCCTCTCAGACGCTCAGCCCCGCTGTTTGTTCCACGCTCACCACAGATTATTCTTCTCTTAGAAATGTGTTCATCAGCAGACAAAGAGGTCTGAGCCGTGGCCTCCTTTACGTCTGGTTCAGCGGGGAGGGGATGGGCGCAGTGGAGCAGGGAGATCAGAGAGGCAGTCTGAGCGCCTTCCGACAGACCCTACAGTCCACAGCTCCAAGGTCAGTTAGACACACTGTCTGGGCCTGATAAGAGTCCCACGTCAGCCCCGAGCCCCCCCCGGGTCGGACTGGTGTTAGTGTGAGCCCCCCCGGGGGTCTGGGTGGGGTCAGGGTGCTCTGACCCCCCCGGGCGTGAGGGGCGGGGTCTCGACCGGGTCGCTGGCGAATGGCGAGAACCATCAGGTAGGAGGAGCCCTGTGGTCGCCCCTGACGACGCAGCTGGGGGGCGGACCTGCTCTGGGTTCTCTGACCGATGCCCCGGGTACCCTACAGACCCGCCGGGTCCGGGTTCTGGGCCGGACAGACCGGGTCCCACACGAGGTCTGAGATGAACAACCGAAGCACGGAGAGAATGATGTGGTCCACTCGGTTTATGAGTGATTTGTTATAGATAGGTAGATAGATAAACCTTTATTGCCCCAAGGGGAATTTGTCCTGCATTTGGGAGCATTTAAAAAACATATAAGCACAAACAGCACATATAGGTACAAGTATATACAGACTCAGACAATGATAGACAACATGACCGACTAATACAAACAGACAATAAACATAAACATAAACATTCAAAGTGCATAGTGCATACTTTAGGATGGCTCTCTAGCTGAAATCAACCTGTTAATCAACTGAATACTATGTCAGGCATGTTATTTATACTTTTCTGAGTGTTCACAGCGTATTATGAGGGCCACGAATCGAAAACTTTTCCGTCCTCCCGTGAGACACTGAGTCTGGGCAGGTAGAAAAACACCAACGTCTGGAGAAAGTCAAACCACAACAAAAGAGGGAACAAATACCTGCTGGTCTGAAGGGGAGGAGGCAGTCTGCTGAAACCTCTCTGTTTCCACTCCATTTCCTCATCTCTCCCTCCCTCTGCGATTCGTCCTCACCCTTACTCCCTCCCTCCCTCCTCCCTGTCTCCCCTCCTGCTCCTCCTCTCTACCCTTCTCCTCGTCTCCCCTCCGGCCGCCCCAGGGGTCCATTCTCCACGGTTGACCCCTGACCTCCAGGAGCGGTGTGGACCCAGGAGCTGAGAGCTGTCAGAGCGGGTGATGTGAAGCCACTCAGAAGCAACTCTGGGCCGGCTGCTGGACCATCAACGCCCTGCTCACCAGACTCTGTGTTCCATCATGCAGCAGGAGGGGTTTCTCTCTCTAGTGTCTCATCATGCATCAGGAAGAGTTTCTCTCCTCTGGTGTCCCATCATGCAGCAGGAGGAGTTTCTCTCTCTGGTGTCCTATCATGCAGCAGGAGGAGTTTCTCTGTCTGGGGTCCAATCATGGAACAGGAAGAGTTTCTCTCTCTAGTGTCCCATCATGCAGCAGGAGGGGTTTCTCTCTCTGATGTCCCATCATGCAGCAGGAGGAGTTTCTCTCTCGAGTGTCCCATCATGCAGCAGGAGGAGTTTCTCTCTCTGGTGTCCCATCATGCATCAGGAGGAGTTTCTCTCTCTAGTGTCCCATCATGCATCAGGAAGAGTTTCTCTCTCTAGTGTCCCATCATGCATCAGGAAGAGTTTCTCTCTCTGGTGTCCCATCATGCATCAGGAAGAGTTTCTCTCTCTGGTGTCCCATCATGCATCAGGAAGAGTTTCTCTCCTCTGGTGTCCCATCATGCATCAGGAAGAGTCAGGCTTTTAGATTAGCTCAAGTGTAAAGGGGGGTGGTTAGTTTTAAATATATTCTTAGAGATGGTTAGCTTATTAGTTTAGGTAACGAGTTAGAGGTATCTCTAACCTAAGGAATCAAGTTAGAGATGTTGAGTTTAGGTGTTATGTTGGAGATGGTTAGTTTGGGTGAGGGTTAAAGATGGTTAGTTTAGGTGTTAGGTTAGAGATGGTTCGTTTGGGTATAAATTAAGATGTGATTGAGTGGAGGTATGATGTTTGATTATTTGGTTAGAGATGTTAGGTATCAGATCACAGATGACTATGTCCGTTACAGATGGCTACGTGTAGGTGAGGGTAAGGGTTTGGATACAGAGTGATGCATCATGGGAAACACTCCCTCTAGCCCCTCCTCTGTAGAGTCATTTCCCGTAAGGGGCTAATTAATGTGGCTTTACTAATAAACGTTTCTCTCTGGCTGCGGTCCCAGCCGCTCCCCCATCGCTCAGACCGACCCCCGTTCACGAGCCGCTCATCACCCTCGCCACGCCAACGCCAACGCCGCCGTCATAAATCTCCCGGATTCATACCGCCGCGGCCAAACGGCTTTTTGGCTAACTGCGAGGTCGCGGCCGTGTCAGAGTCCACTTACCCCCCCGGTGAATGATGAGGTCCTGAGCGGCCGACAGGAAGAACGTTGGCAGCGCGTCTCTTAGTTTCTCATCCTGCTCCGTCTGTCCCGGTCCGTCTGTCCTGTAGGTTACACCACCCTGGACCGTCTGTCCATGTCCGTCGGTCCTGTAGGTGACACCACCCTGGACCGTCTGTCCTGGTCCGTCTGTCCTGTAGGTTACACCACCCTGGTCTGTCAGTCCTGTATGGCGTTACCTAACCAGAGCATGAATAAACCCATGTACCAAATCGATCTTGTTCAATCATTTTTCCTTCGCCGTTAATCAGTCAGAGCCTAGTCTGGTGACACAGCCCCTGCTCCACCATCCCACTAAAGCAGTGTTTCCCAAACTTTTTTTCTGGGGACCCATTTCTTTTTTTATTACAAACCATCACGACTAGGGATCGACCGATATATCGTCCGGCCGATATATCGGGCCGATATTTGCGGTTTTTAAGTGTATCGGCATCGGCCGATAAGCGGCTGCTGAGTTCGCCGATAGTTTTTTTCCCGGCATTTTACTATTTGTCAATATTGTTTTTTAAAGTTCAATAAATGTTCCCTTTTAAATTGGGACTTGTAACATTTGTTATCATCATTGTGTCATTTTTATGATGTAAATTGAGGGAGCAAAAGCAGTATCGGCTCCAAATATCGGCTTAAGAAAATCGGCAGCCCATATCGGTCATCGGCTAAGGCTGATGAAAAAAAATCGGTATCGGCATCGGCACTAAAAAATCCATATCGGTCGATCCCTAATCACGACCCAATATAAAAAATAGTACAGTACTATCAAAAACATGCTTCTTATTTAAAGTTTTTTTAAATGTTCATGCCGAACAGGTAGGCTAGTGTTTATGGGCAGCTATTGTTATCAAACGGTCAATCAATCAATCAATTAGTTAAGATCAGATAAGATAAAACTTTATTATTCCCCCAGGGGAGAAATTCGGCTGTTTCAGCAGCAAGAAGTAAGACAGTCAAAACTGAACTTTAGAGATGCCAAAATAGTATTTCAGTACAACAATTCTTTTGTTTTTTTTGGCGACCCAAATACAATCTCCCGCGACCAACGTGTGCATCGCAACCCAGTCATTGGGAAAGACTGCTCTAAAGCACCAGGAGAGCCAGAGGGGTCTCCCCAACCCAGAGGAGGTCCTGCCCCCCCTCCAGATGGACCTTTCCCCCCTCCAGAAGGACCTGTCCCTCCTCCAGAAGGACTTGTCCCTCCTCCAGAAGAACAGGAGCTTCCCAGTGCTCAGACATATTTAGTACAGCAACAAACACCGGGAGCGTGGGCTCCCGGTGTTTGTTGTCTTCTCGCCGCCCCCACCTCTGCTCTCTGGTACTGAGTGCTCTTGGTGGGGGGGGGCGGAGCTGTCCTGTGCTCTATAGTACTGCGGTGCCCTTGGTGGAGGGGGGGCGGAGCTGTCCTGTCTGGGTCAACGTGCTGGAGAGCAGCCGGAGAGAGAGAGGTTCTGCGGTTTGAAGCGCGGCCGTGGTCTTCCGCTCCGCTACTGCGTGCATCTGATGTGCATCTCCGTCTGACAGCCAGCCGGCGTCTGCACGGAGTGGAGTGACAGCCCGGAAACCACGGCAACGCCCCCCCTCTTTACGTGTTCAGACACTCAACCGGGGGAGGGAGGCGAGGGGAAGGGGCGTGTACCTTCTGCTAGACGACCAACCAGGTGAGGGGAAGGGGCGTGTACCTTCTGCTAGACGACCAACCAGGTGAGGGGAAGGGGCGTGTACCTTCTGCTAGACGACCAACCAGGTGAGGGGAAGGGGCGTGTAACTTCTGCTAGACGTCCAACCAGGTGAGGGGAAGGGGCGTGTACCTTCTGCTAGACGTCCAACCAGGTGAGGGGAAGGGGCGTGTACCTTCTGCTAGACGTCCAACCAGGTGAGGGGAAGGGGCGTGTACCTTCTGCTAGACGTCCAACCAGGTGAGGGGAAGGGGCGTGTACCTTCTGCTAGACGTCCAACCAGGTGAGGGGAAGGGGCGTGTACCTTCTGCTAGACGTCCAACCAGGTGAGGGGAAGGGGCGTGTACCTTCTGCTAGACGTCCAACCAGGTGAGGGGAAGGGGCGTGCACACCTGCCAGTTCAACACAGCCCTTCCCTGAACCTGCTCCCCAGCCACAGGAAACATGGACTTCAGACATGAAGTAGTATGGCACGTTCTCCGAAGGAAATACTAGGAAGAGGGTTAGGGTTAGGGTTAGGGTACAAGGACAGTCTATCAGACCAACATGGAACCAAGACAGAACCAAAAGGGAACCGAGAAGAGGGTTCCGAGAGGGAACCAAGACAGAACCAAGAGTGAACCAAGATGGCTGCAAGGAGAACAGAGCGTGCAGTCAGACAGGTGTATCTGATAGGCAGACAGACGTGCCTAAGAAACCAGAGCAGGCAGACAGGTTAAGATAGGGTGTGCAGCATTCCTCCTTCCTGGTCTGTCCTTACTGCAGGTCTGTCTCTCTGAGTGCATGATGAAAAGAATCAGGAAAAACTCAGAGCAGGAGAGACAGAGATGAGAAGGAGAGAGAGCCAGCTAGAGTGAGGGAGGGAGGGAGAGAGGAAAGGGGTCTGGAGGGATAGAGGAGGGAGAAAGGGGGGTTGAGAGGGAGCTGATGTACAGAGAGAGAGCGTGAGAAGGAGAGCGAGGGCGGTCACAGAGGGAGGCAGAGACACACAGAGTCCGTGAGAGTCGCAGACATGACGTAAACCCAGACAGCGCCACGTCGGCCGCCTTCACCTGCTGGGATCGGGAAGCCCGCAGTCACATACTCTCTAGGACACGCAGGAAGTGGCTCCCTCTGGATGCTCAAGCATTCCAGTTCAGAGGAGCTGCAGCACGACCCCCTCCTCTGGCCGCCGCCGCATCCCGTGCCGTTTGCTTCCCCTCTTCTGACAGCAGATTAGCAGCCCCCCCCCCCCCCGCCCGGAGGTGTCCCGGGCGGGGGGGGGGCTACTGCGGAGCGCCGGGACGTTATGAGCGAGCGTGACGGGGAGAGATTAAGGGCTTATGCTTTATATAGTCTCGCCAAACAATGACTCAGCGAGCATCCCTGAAAGCAGAGCGGCGGGGTTCAAAGGGAGGTTGGGTGGGCCGCGGCGGACCCCACACACCAGGGGGTCCTGGGTGGTGTGATTAAAAGACCCCCACCCTCACCCACCAGCTCCCCGGCCGAGGAGAGACGCCATTTTGTTTGAGGACTTTCCGAAGATGCTGCTCATGAACTTCAGAGATGAGGACGGGTTGGTTCCGCATCAGTATGTCTTGAATAATAAAAAGTACCTAATTAGTGGTAACTGGTAACTACGTTAAGTACGAGTAGGATCCTTAGGATCCTGTTATTTACAGGAAAACTGATCTATTCCCGTGATTGTAACTGAAACCAGGCCTCAAAAGATGGCCCACTGTCAGCCTTCAGAACAGAGAGAGGAGAACTTCTCTCACCTAGCTCAACTAGAAGCTCTCTCACCTAGCTCAACCAGAACCTCTCTCACCTAGCTCAACCAGAACCTCTCTCACCTAGCTCAACCAGAACCTCTCTCACCTAGCTCAACCAGAACCTCTCTCACCTAGTTCAACCAGGAGCTCTCTCACCTAGCTCAACCAGAAGGTCTCTCACCTAGCTCAACCCGAACCGCCCTCACCTAGCTCAACCAGAAGCTCTCTCACCTAGCTCAACCAGAAGGTCTCTCACCTAGCTCAACCAGAAGGTCCCTCACCTAGCTCAACCAGAAGGTCTCTCACCTAGCTCAACCAGAAACTCTCTCATCTAGCTCAACCCGAACCGCTCTCACCTAGCTCAACCCGAACCGCTCTCACCTAGCTCAACCCGAACCGCTCTCACCTAGCTCAACCAGAAGCTCTCTCATCTAGCTCAACCCAAACCTCTATCACCTAGCTCCTCTGGGTTCCAGTGGAACGGCGAGGAGCTCAGTGGATCGGCTGCAGTAGGACCGGTCATCATGTGCAGCGTAATGATCATGCCTTTTGTGTAGGACTCAAACCAGTCAGTTCGCAGTACAACTGCTGCCTGTGTTTCCTGAGGAAGACGGTGCAGTAGTGAGCTCAGAGAAAAGCGTAAAGCAGGCGTTCAGAGAACCCACCGTATAACAGAGAACCCACCGTACACCAGAGAACACACCGCATACAAGAGAACCAGGTCTCCCCAGCCCGCCTCCGCCATAGAAATAATACACTGCATTTATATAGTGCTCTTCAAGGCACTCCAAGCATGGCGTTTGTGTTGGGGGAGTGTTCACTCCTCGTCCTAGTATGGGGTGCAGAGCTCACTAGCTCTCTCTCCCTCTCTCTCTCTCTCTCTCTCTCTCTCTCTCTCTCTCTCTCTCTCTCTCTCTCTCTCTCTCTCTCTCTCTCTCTCTCTCTCTCTCTCTCTCTCTCTCTCTCTCTCTCTCTCTCTCTCTCTCTCTCTCTCTCCCTCTCTCTCTCTCTCTCTCCCTCTCTCTCTCTCTCTCTCTCTCTCTCCCTCTCTCTCTCTCTCTCTCCCTCTCTCCCTCTCTCTCTCTCTCTCTCTCAATAAGAGATGTGTGCCTCTGTGTAGCGGGCTAACGAGGGGATCTCACCTGGGGACGTCCAGGTGAATTATTGACGAGGCCATGACAGGAGGCTGAGAAAACAGGCGGTCATCAAGTCAGCTCTGACTCAACCAGTCAACAATGACGGCAGGTCAGGACGCGGAGGTCAGGGGTCAGGACATTAGGGGTCAGGAGGTCAAGGGTCAGGGTGTAGGGCGTCAGGGGTTAGGGCATGAGGGGTCAGGGCATGAGGGGTCAAGGGTCAGGGTGTAGGGCATCAGGGGTCGCGGTGTCAGGATGTAGACGATACAACGGTGTTGGCCGTCGCAGGGATTCACAGGGAACAGATTTAACGGTACTTTCTTGCTCTCTTTTGTCGTAAAACTGGTGCGTTAACATATTAGGCGTGAGATTACGGGAGCGCGATTGTGTTTGTGTACTTTATGTCTTAATTGCTATTGTCAATAGTCTATATGTGTGATAAAATAGGAGGCATGGCGATCACAGAGCCATTCATCTCACTGATGGTGTAATTAGTGCAGACAGGAGGAGCTGAACCTGGCGTTTCTCTAAACACACGGCAGGGCTCCCCTCTTAATGGGCCCTAGAAATGAATTAGAGGCTGGAGTTCACACAACACACCCCTACACAAATAGAACACACACCACACACACACATAAACTTATAACACACACACACACACACACACACATCCCTACGCTGCCTCACACTACACACACTCACTATGTACACACACTCACGCACACACAGACACACAACAAACCCCTACACTGCGTCACACTACACACACACACACAACACACACCCACGCTGCTCCCTCAGACTACCCACATCCACACACACACACACACACACTATTTACACACACCACGCACACACACCAGACACACAAACACAAACAACACACCCCTACACTGCTGCCTTACAGTACACACACACTCAAGCACACACACCAGACATACACACAACACACACCGACACTGCTGCTGCTGCCTCACACTCAACCCACAGAACGCACACTCACTAAGTACACACAGCGCACACACACCACCATTCTGAGTAATATTCACAGTGAGAAGCTAAACAAATAAGTTGCAGGATTCTTGCTGCCGTTGCTCAAGCAGAGAGAGCAGGTTCTAATGTTTACCCAAGTCCATAAAAACTAAATTAAAGCATTCTGTCATGTAAATACGCCACATTACAAAGGCTGCCTGTGAAATTGGTACAAGTGTATTCTATTTTTTCAACTTCAAATAAACAACGTCGGCCCCCACCCCATCCGTACCGCATTAGCACATTATTTCCGCGCCATAAAGCTGATATGTTTCCGTGCGTCTGTCTGTCCTCCACAGTGTGACTACAGCCTCGTAGCGAGCAGGCGATCACTGGGCGTCGAGGCGCGCTTGGCGCGTCTTGAAAGCGGCCGGCTTGATACTGGAGCAATTAAAAAAGAGCGGGAAGCGATGCAATCATCCCGGCTCAGATGTTGGGCTCTATTCCCTCGTCAAGACAACATGGCCGCCTCCCGGTAATCCTCCGTTAATAGGACGGGTTCAGAGAGAGTGTCAAGAGCAGGGGATTTCAAGAGCCTGGCTGACGGCTAACCCAGTTTCCTAAAAACACTCTCCCCTCCGCGCTGGAACGGGGCTTATGTGGCAGCTCGCACACCCAAAGAAATATGAAATGGAGCTGAAAGCAAGGTGATTATGACACCCTGGGTTCAGGGAGAGTGTGTCTCTGAACACAAAGCCGTCCTCGAGGTAAGGATCAACACACCGCCAAAAAGAATTCTCCACGAGGGGGTAACAAAACATTGAGGTTCTCTCCAAACTAACACAACATGATCACAGAGGTGTTCTCCGGTAAAGCGGATCTGAGCGGATCTAACATCCATGATGTGACCTTTTTAAACAAGAACAGGATGTTAGGGTGAAACACAGGGAGTGGAGGTTGCTGATCTGATTATTTAGGATCTAATTGGCCACAGTGGGTCTACCTCCGCTACCTTATAACCAATCACACGGTCCGGCTGAGAGCTGGTCAGAAGCCACTCTTTAAGTCTCTCTCTCTATATCCCTATCTTTCCCGGTCTGTCCGTCTCACAGGAGAGCTCATCAAAACATAGCTGAATTTGTTACTGCTAAAGAGCGATGATTCCTTCAGCTAGAGACCTGAACAGCTCCGCTTCCGCCTGTACCATCGCTGCTCTCTAGGAGAACCAGTGAGGGAACCCATCTGGTCTGAAGAACGAGGCTCACAGCTTCAAAGAGATGCTGACAACAGGACAACATGTTGTTCTCAGAAAAAATGACTTGCTGAAATGAACCAGCGTCTGATCAGCGGCTCCTTAATCATGTGTTCACAGGAAACCGTTGGTGGAGCAATCCCCAAATAAATGAACACGCTTTGACCTCAATTCAGACGCAGACGACGCAGGGAAAAACTTGAAGCGACATCCATTAATAGAGCTTTTAAAACGTCTTGTGATGAAGACTTAAAGGGAGCCCTGAACACCGTGACTGGAACTATAGAGAGCTCAGCGCGGTTCAGACTGAGGTCGGGGAAACGTGTAGAAATAGAGAAGCAGGAGAGCGGGAGAGAGATGGAGAGAACAATAAAGGGAGAGAGAGACGTGTCAGAGATGGGGGGGGGGAGGGAGAGAAGGCGACAGAGTCTGAGACGAGGGCGTGAGAGAGGGAGAGGGAGACGGGAAGGGAGAGAGAGAGAGGGAAACAGAGTCAGAGACGAGGGAGGGAGAGGGAGGGAGACGGGGAGGGAGAGAGAGGGAGAGGGAGACGGGGAGAGAGAGACAGAGAGAGAGAGGGAGACGGAGTCAGAGACGGGGGAGGGAGAGGGAGGGAGAGAGAGGGAGACGGGGACGGGGGAGAGAGGGAGACGGAGTGACTCATGGATACGGGTTGTTGAGATAGAGAGGAGGAGAGAGATGGAGAGGCCGGGACAGAGAGAGGAAGAGATGAAGAGAGGGGGAGAGACTGAGACGAGGAGAGGTAGAGACGGAGGAAAAAATAGATTCCTGACACATTTGTATTACCTCAACATATTTAAATTCCTCCAATTCTGTTTTTAAATATATATTTTCTGTTCAAAGAAAAAAAAAGCTTAAAAGCTGTCACATTGATTAATATTCCAGATTCATTCTTGTTTGTCAGCCCTTGCCTTTTTTTAAAACTCTACCTCGAAGGACAAACACCACAGAAGAAGGTAACGGAGGAGCCAAATCTTCAGCTTAGTCCGGCCCTTTTTAAATTAGTGTCAACATCTCTTTAGCAAACGTCAACTTTACGACAACACATAAAAACGTGTCCTCTTAAGAGTAACTGAGTACCAAAACGAACGTCCACCTGACAGATCCTCATAAGCAGGGAGATGTGCCCTGAGATGTGCCCTGAGAAGTGGAGTCGCTGTGGAGCGCCAAGCCGCTGCCTGGAGTCCGCTGCACCACTTATCCTAATACCTCCACGGCCTGACAACACTTTGTGGGAACCACTTTCAGTGCCAAGCAGCTGAACTAATGTCCGTCGCCTCTCATGGTGAGAAATCGGCGTGGACAGAATTTGGCAAGGGGGACCAATGCCATTTAGTTTAAAACAAACAAAAATTGTGATTAAATCTAAACTTTGTATTCCACGCAGGGATTTGTGGGGCAGTGCAGTTCTACAACCTACAGAGAGGGGGCAGTAGCACAGGATGTAAGGGCGGGACTAAACAGGTTTGGATTATTTTTGATTTAATAAGAGAGCAAGTATACGGAAGGGTATAGAGTTAGGTTTGATCCATGAGCAAAATGCCTCTAAGCCCTACCTGCTCCTTAACCAAATGCATCTGAATTCACTGTCTACCCCCTACCTGCTCCTTTATGACATGCATCTGAATTCACTGTCTAACCCCTACCTGCTCCTTTATGACATGCATCTGAATGCACTGTCTAACCCCTACCTGCTCCTTAACGACATGCATCTGAGTTCACTGTCAGTCGTTTTGCATAGAAGCAGCCACTAATGGAAGGTAGCGTTGGTCCTCTCAAGACTTGATGACGCTAATGATGACTTGATTTACAAAGACAGCTTCAGAGGCCAACGAGCCGACCGGGGAACGAGCTGACGAGCTGAAACGTCGTTCAGTCTGAACTTCACTTCAAGGTTCCGCCATCGACGTGCCGGCTGCCACCAGGAGCTCAGCTCATGGATCCTTATTGGGAGGGGAGATGATCAAGGGGTCTATTCTATCGATCAGCCGCCGGGACGATGAATGATTGACAGGAAGGCGCTGAAAGGCACAGATCAATGGCTGTCCCTGGGAGTGGGGGGGGGGGGGGCGTGAGACCCCCATTTTTCCAACGCTGTAGTCCCTGGACCACATGGGACCTCCTACTGACGTTGTAAAAAGTATCCTTCATATTAAATGCCATCGTACTGCTCCGTTTCCTTTGACTTTCAATAACGTATATATATAACATAATGATCCTAATGACGTATATGATACTAACACCTCCACGGTTCTATAGTCTACGTTTTGACGTTGCTCCACGGTTTCAGCCGTGAGTGATGAGGCAGAGGTGGCCCCGTCCCGCCCTTCAGAGCCGCAGGACGGTGGTGACCCCGACTCGGAGGGGCCCGTCCGGAGCAGCGGGCCCCTGGTGCTCCTGGACCACACATTACTCACCGTGGTGGGGGTCCCCGTCCTGGGCGGCTGGCGTTTAAGCACAGGTCCTGGGCCCTGACGAAGAGGAGGCGGGCCCCCGAAGATGCAGCGTGTCAGGCCGACGAAGGCTCTGACTAATGAGGGCCTTCATAATCCCGTACTCGGAACCTAATGGGGCGTTTAAGGAGAGGGCCATGCATCTTCCTGCCTTAACCTCGCCGCTTCCCACACGCCCGTCTGCAAGGAACTCATGGTACAAGAGGATAGTCGTCCAATTACCTGGCCCGCCCTGAGATGACAGCGAGCTCCTCACACGCTGCGCCTCAGAGCACTGAAGCCTCCACGGCCTCCACATGATGGGTCTACCTGTAGAACGCGTGTTCCCCTCCTCATGGCCGTACCTGTAGAACGTGTTCCCCTCCTCATGGCCATACCTGTAGAACACGTGTTCCCCTCCTCATGGCCGTACCTGTAGAACGTGTTCCCCTCCTCATGGCCGTACCTGTAGAACGTGTTCCCCTCCTCATGGCCGTACCTGTAGAACGTGTTCCCCTCCTCATGGCCGTACCTGTAGAACGTGTTCCCCTCCTCATGGCCGTACCTGTAGAACGTGTTCCCCTCCTCATGGCCGTACCTGTAGAACGTGTTCCCCTCCTCATGGCCGTACCTGTAGAACGCGTGTTCCCCATCCTCATGGCCGTACCTGTAGAACACGTGTTCCCCTCCTCATGGCCGTACCTGTAGAACGTGTTCCCCTCCTCATGGCCGTACCTGTAGAACGTGTTCCCCTTCTCATGGCCGTACCTGTAGAACGTGTTCCCCTGCTGATGGCCGTACCTGTGGAACGTGTTCCCCTCCTCAGCTGGTGGTTCCTATCCGCCGGAGCCCGGACTCCGGCGGGTAGGAACAACGCTGGGGTTACGGTGTTCGAGTCCAGGCCGAAAGGTACTGGGCTTCAATCCCCCAATACCGGCCCCCTACCTGGGAGCTAAGAGGGTATAGGAGGAGCAGCTAGGAGGAGGAGCTAGGAGGAGGAGACGCTAGGAGGAGGAGCTAGGAGGAGCAGCTAGGAGGAGCAGCAGCTAGGAGTTGTAGCTAGGAGGAGGAGGAGCTAGGAGGAGCAGCTAGGAGGAGCAGCAGCTAGGAGGAGGAGCTAGGAGGAGCAGCTAGGAGGAGGAGCTAGGAGGAGCAGCTAGGAGGAGCAGCAGCTAGGAGGAGGAGCAGCGAGGAGGAGCAGGACCAGGAGGCCAGCTGGATGGTGTTAGCGTCACCTTTGCTTAGCGGCTGTTAGCGGCGTGAGCACCATTGGTAGTTCTGTATTCCCCGGGCGTCGATCCTCTCAGAGTAATGAGAACTGGTCTGTCACGTTACAAAGGTCAAAGTAGTTTAATTTGAGACCTTCTTTCTAACGCGGCTCGGCTCGGAAAAGAGAGAAGCCTCCAGAACGGAGGCTGGCTTCAGCTCACACTAATCCCAACTGGTTTATTGTGGGAGCGCTGGCCACCTCACTGCCTAACTGGGAAGGTTCCAGTTAACCTTTAGATTAAACAGGCCTTGTTACCAAAATCAGTTTCAGTGTGTGTGTGTGTGTGTGTGTGTGTGTGTGTGTGTGTGTGTGTGTGTGTGTGTGTGTGTGTGTGTGTGTGTGTGTGTGTGTGTGTGAGTGAGTGAGTGAGTGTGAGAGAGAGAGAGAGAGAGAGAGAGAGAGACAGAGAGAGAGAGAGAGAGAGAGAGAGAGAGAGAGAGAGAGAGAGAGAGAGAGAGAGAGAGAGAGAGAGTGAGTGAGTGAGTGAGCGAGCGAGCGAGAGCGAGAGCGAGAGAGAGAGTGAGCGAGAGTGTGTTCATGAGGTTGGTAAAAAGAGAGACACAAACGTGCTGCGCCACACCATCACACAGGACTGGTGGAGGTGGAGGCAGTAGGTGGGGCCGTTGGTGAAGGGGGGGGGGGGTGGAGGTGGCTGGGTTTAGAGGGGAATGCGGTGGGTGATGGAGGTAGTGGTGGTGGTGGTGGAGGACTGGTGATGTGGAGATGGTGGTGGTGGTGGGTTGGAGGTGGAGGTGGTGTAGGTGGTGGTGGAGGTGGTGGATGACTGGTGGTGTGTAGGTGGAGGTGGTGCATGCATGCCGTGCATAGCGCTGAATCATCAGGGTCTGGTCTTCTGGGGGGAGGGGGGCTTGGTGGGTCTCTGTTTGTGTTTTGCTTTTCTTAATAGATTCACCAGAACACCGAGGGTGTTGAGGGAGTAGAGGAGAGGGAGGGGGAGGGAGGGGAGGGAGGGGGAGGGAGGGGGAGGGAGGGGGAGGGATCGCTGAAGACATCCTGGATTGCTTTTTTAGGACCACAGCCTCCTTTACAAGAAGTAAACACCTTCAGCATCGCTGGCTGGACTTCAGAAGTCCTCCGCAGCAGCAGTCTGCAGCATCTGAGGGGGAAGCGGGGGGGGAGGGAGGGTGAACGGGGGGGGGGGTTGAGACGGGGGAGGGGGGGGAGGTTGGTGTAGGGGGTAGTCGGGGGAGGGCACGTCGGGAGGCTTGTTAAAAATGGATGAGTGTTTAATGGCTGAACGTGGCAATGTTGTGATGACATCGCACAATCCCCGGAAAAACAACTAAACAGTGGAGGGGCCGCAGTCGGGGCAGAGTGTTACGGGTAGAGTGTTACGGGTAGAGTGCTACGGGGGGTAGAGTGTTACGGGGGGTAGAGTGTTACGGGTAGAGTGTTACGGGTAGAGTGTTACGGGTAGAGTGTTACGGGGGGTAGAGTGTTACGGGGGGTAGAGTGTTACGGGGGTAGAGTGTTACGGGTAGAGTGTTACGGGGGGTAGAGTGTTACGGGGGGTAGAGTGTTACGGGTAGAGTGTTACGGGTAGAGTGTTACGGGTAGAGTGTTACGGGGGTAGAGTGTTACGGGTAGAGTGTTACGGGGGGTAGAGTGTTGCGGGGGGTAGAGTGTTACGGGTAGAGTGTTACGGGTAGAGTGTTACGGGGGGTAGAGTGTTACGGGTAGAGTGTTACGGGTAGAGTGTTACGGGTAGAGTGTTACGGGGGGTAGAGTGTTACGGGTAGAGTGTTACGGGTAGAGTGTTACGGGTAGAGTGTTACGGGGGGTAGAGTGTTACGGGTAGAGTGTTACGGGTAGAGTGTTACGGGTAGAGTGTTACGGGTAGAGTGCTACGGGGGGTAGAGTGTTACGGGTAGAGTGTTACGGGGGGTAGAGTGTTACGGGTAGAGTGTTACGGGGGTAGAGTGTTACGGGTAGAGTGTTAGGGGGGGTAGAGTGTTACGGGTAGAGTGTTACGGGGGGTAGAGTGTTACGGGTAGAGTGTTACGGGCAGAGTGTTACGGGGGGTAGAGTGTTACGGGTAGAGTGTTACGGGTAGAGTGTTACGGGGGGTAGAGTGTTACGGGGGGTAGAGTGTTACGGGTAGAGTGTTACGGGTAGAGTGTTACGGGGGGTAGAGTGTTACGGGTAGAGTGTTACGGGTAGAGTGAGAGAGAAAGAGAGAGAGAGAGAGAGAGAGAGAGAGAGAGAGAGAGAGAGAGAGAGAGAGAGAGAGAGAGAGAGAGAGAGAGAGACAGAGACAGAGACAGAGAGAGAGAGAGAGAGAGAGAGACAGAGACAGAGACAGAGACAGAGACAGAGAGAGAGAGAGAGACAGAGACGGAGGGAGAGAGAGAAAGGTTATGCATTGACTTTTCCTCCGCTGATTTCTTACACTCAAATCAAATATTTAACAGCTCGCTTTGAACTCGCACCATGGACGTCTGCACAAGACTGATGATATGAAAACACAGACTGCGGTGTCCAAGCGTTCCGGAGGCCAGAGAATGTTCCAGAATGTGTTCTCCATCCACAGAGCCTGACGTGTGGCAGTGACCAGGGCCCGGCGAGGTCTGGAACATAACAGACGTAATCACAGCGACCCAGGCCAGAGGAACGCTGATTAGAATATTATTAGTAGTAGTAGTCATGCCAACACATGCACTTCTTTAGGAGTGCTTCTCAGCACTCAACGAAGGCACTGTCTAACCCCTACCAGCTCCTGAGTGACATGCATCTGAAGACACTGTCTAACCCCTACCAGCTCCTGAGTGACATGCATCTGAAGACACTGTCTAACCCCTACCAGCTCCCTACTGACAAGTTTCTGAAGACACTGTCTAACCCCTACCTGCTGCCTAGTGACATGTATACAAAGACACTATCCAACCCCTAGCAGCCTAGTGCATGTATCTGAAGACACTGTCCAACCCCTAGCAGCCTAGTGCATGTATGTGAAGACACTGTCTAACCCTTACCTGACTAAGTGAAGCACAGTATTGACGTCTTTATAACAAGAATCCTATTTCTCCTTTATCTAGTCGAATATCTTTCTCCACTCTGATTGAAATCAATATTGTCCAACTATACTAAACATTACTCTACACTACAATAAAACACACTTCATTACCCTTCATTACTCTACAGTAAAACCCTTCATTACTCTACAGTAAAACCCTTCAGTACTCCACAGTAAAACCCTTCATTGCTCTACAGTAAAACCCTTTATTACTCTTCAGTTAAACCCTTCATTACTCTACAGTAAAACCCTTCAGTACTCCACAGTAAAACCCTTCAGTACTCTCCAGTAAAACCCTTCAGTACTCTACAGTAAAACCCTTCAGTACTCCACAGTAAAACCCTTCAGTACTCTCCAGTAAAACCCTTCAGTACTCTACAGTAGAACCCTTCAGTACTCTACAGTAAAACCCTTCAGTACTCTACAGTAAAACCCTTCAGTACTCTCCAGTAAAACCCTTCAGTACTCTCCAGTAAAACCCTTCAATACTCTACAGTAGAACCCTTCAGTACTCTACAGTAAAACCCTTCAGTACTCTACAGTAAAACCCTTCTGTACTGTACTCTATTTTATGGACAGCAGTGCAACTGAAAGTAGTTCCACTTCCAGTTATGACAACATGGAAAAAGACTTTCAACAGCTCTGTAATTACACATAATAAATAAATAACATTGCAGCGATGAGCCAATTACATTCATTATTGATTATAATTGGTTGACCTCAAATTTTCCAAGAAATTATGCAAGCTATGATTTAAAAATTAACATCCAAAGAAAATACCGCCTCAGTCTGTCATTATATATAATAAATAATCTCACAGTACTACTGCTCTATCCCAGAGCAATACTGGAAGGGAGAGGATAGAGAGAGAGAGGGAGAGAGAGGGAGAGCGCGAGAGAGAGAGAGAGAGAGAGAGAGAGAGAGAGAGAGAGAGAGAGAGAGGTGGAGGAGAGAGAAAGAGAGACAGAGAGAGAGCGAAAGAGAGATAGGTGGAGGAGAGAGAGAGAGGTGGAGGAGAGAGAGAGAGAGGTGGAGGGGAGAGAAAGAGAGGTGGAGGGGAGAGAAGGAGGTGGAGGAGAGAGAGAGAGAGAGAGAGAGAGACAGAGACAGAGACAGAGACAGAGAGAGAGAGAGAGAGGGAGAGGGAGGCTGAAGGTGTGTGCGGTGGGGTACAGCGTTACATCAGCACTAATAACCTTCAGCATATCTCTGCTTTATTAACGGAGCTCAGAGTGAGCAGCTCCTCTGGAGCGCCGCCAGGGCTGATTAGCTTGTCAGGACACACACACACACACACACACACACATTAACACACACACACACACACACATTAACGCACACATTAACACATGCACACATGCGCACACACACACATACACGCACACACACACACATTAACACATGCACAAACGCGCACACACACACACACACACGTGCGCGCGCACACACACGCAGCATGACCGCACACACACACACACACACAAACACATGCGCACCCATTACACACACACGCTCAGGCATGCGCACACAACTGTAAGTAGATCGGAATACATGCATATTTGAATGCATGAATGTACATAATTTGTATCGGTTTAGTATCACATCTGAAGTATTCTTTCAGCACTATAGCAATACATGCAGACATGAATACATGAATACATGGCTCCATGAAGCAGACAGATATGGAGATAGAACTCTGCAGTTTAACAGGCGGCACTATATGACCTCATGTCTGGACAAGTGATGAACTGTCAAAATGTGCATATGTAAACAATTATCATACTAGTATGAGTTAGTTTTAGAACTAGTTTAACCACTATGTCAATAGGGTTACCTTCTCCTGTGTCCTCAGCCTACCTTTAAACCTCCTAACCCCTACCTACTAGTGTCCTCAGCCTACCTCCTATCCCCTACCTACTGGTGTCCTCAGCCTACCTCCTAGAGGACCTCCTCACTCCTACCTTCTAGTGTCCTCAGCCTACCTCCTAGAGGAGGAGCTCCTGACTCCTACCTGTTCCTTAGTGTCCTCAGCCTACCAGACTCCTACCTCCTAGAGGAGCTCCTGACTCCTACCTGTTCCTTAGTGTCCTCAGCCTACCAGACTCCTACCTCCTAGAGGAGCTCCTGACTCCTACCTGTTCCTTAGTGTCCTCAGCCTACCAGACTCCTACCTCCTAGAGGAGCTCCTGACTCCTACCTGCTCCTGAGTGTCCTCAGCCTACCAGACTCCTACCTCCTAGGAGGGAGGAGGAAGCGGAGGAGGTCTGGAGACGGTGAATTTAAACGCTATCAGGAGGAGCCAGAGGACCTCTGGCCCGTCTCTCCCCGGCCCGGGTTGACTCCCTGCCCGGTCCGGTCTCCGTGCCCCAGGACTGGTGGCTGGCCGCCATCTGGCAGAGATCTACTGCTCCATTACCCGGGGCGGCGCTGACGCCCGGAACAAAGGCCTCGGATGGAATCAAACAATAGCAGACGAATCCGATCAGCCCGTGAAGAACCAGATGTGCTGTGGACAGCCGGGCAAACGCCGCCGCCGGCCGCCGCCAACACAGAGCGAGCCCCCCCTCCCACCGCCAACACAAGCGAAACCCCTACCCCCCCCCCCCCCCACTCTCCAAGGTGATGAGCAGCACCGAGGAGAGAGGTACGCTCTGTCCGCTGGTTATTATGGGATGTCTTTTGTAATACAGAAGAAGCATCATTGTAGGGAAAATGAGTTCACAACAAGTGTGCAAAAAGCACGATCAAACGATAAAAAGCATTAATTAAACCCAATTAAAGCAAAAGAAGAGAAAGGCCACTCAGTACTGATCCGTCAGTACTCTGAGGACTGGCACTCAGAGCTCAGTGGGGCCTGGGGACGCCCTGGGGCCTCAGGAAACAGACCAACAGAGGCGTGGGCATGAGGTCCCAGGTCGGGCTCTAGGGGTGGAGGCGTGTGGAGGTGGAGCTCCGTGGAGGAACCCTCTCCACCTCCGCCCTTCTGGCCGGGAGAAGGAGCAGAGAGGAGGTGGATAACGCTGGCTCCTACCAGCAGCAGTAATCCGTTGACGTGGAGAGACGGATGAGCAGGAACGAGGAGTTAGTTTGACAAGTGATATTGAGAAGACAGAGACGGGGTCAAGGTTCACGGGTCAGGGCGATATCAGCTCTTCCGGGTTGCGGCTGAACAGAAAGTTGAGCGTGAGGAGCTGTCAGAGAGGTCTGAGAGACCAACTTTCCTCTGTGGTGAAGCAGACGACAGCTCTCTACGCATCGCTGCTAAGCCAGATTTGCCAAAGTACGACGAGCTGGAAATTTGAGGTCTGAATCCTTATCCTCGGCAATCTCTGCCACTCAAACGCCTCTTGACAAGCAGCGTTTGAGACGGAAAGCCCTCTTTTTTTTGTTCTTCTTCGTAGATTCACAAAAGCATTTCTGTCTAAGGAAATGGTTTGTGATGAACAAGGTGGGGGAGGCGGTATGGCGGACAGACCAACTTCTTCATCCAGTCGCTGTCAAACTGTTTTGAGACTGAAACATGTGGCAGCGAATTGTGCCAGAAGACTAATATTCTAAGTGACAAATTAGTCTTTTGAAATGTGTGAGAGATAAGCTAACTTGAAGACTTTAAATCTTTTCTTTCCATCGGCCGTCAGCATTTATATAAATGAATAAATCTGTTCAATGGTCGTGGACGACATAGTTTCAAATATCTATATTTTTCCAATTAATTCCACATCTTTTCATGGTTCTGATTTCAATGAAGGCATTAATGCAGTAATCTATTCTTGTTTGTTCAAAGCCATTTTCTGGGCTCCAATCCGTTTGAATTAGCAGCACAACACCAATGATAGTGTTAAAAACCAAACTATTCCTGGGAAGATCCCTCCTTATTTAACATAGAAAGTGACAGGATCCTATTATTTATCCCGAGAGTCGAGTAAAAACGTCCCATGAATAAATATGTTTCTGTGTGTGTGTGTGTGTGTGTGTGTGTGTCGGTGTTCCGATCCTCTGTAATCGGATGCATGAAGGCCACCAGCACATCTAGTCCCTGACACCCAGAATTCACCCAGGAGAGACAAAGCTGGTGTCTCTTAGAACTCTAGTCCCAGCCACCCAGAATTCACAGAGGAGAGACAGAGCTGGTTTCTCTTAGAACTCTAGTCCCTGAAACAAAGAAGGAGAGACAGAGCTGGGTCTCCTAGGCCCTGACACACAGAACCCAGGAGAGACCAAGCTGGTGTCTCTTAGCTCTAGGCCCTGACACACAGAAGGAGAGACAGAGCTGGTTCTAGCTCTATTCCCTTCCCCTCTATCTCCCCATCTCAAGATAGAAGGGTCTTGACCAAATATAACAATTCAATGTTTGGATGAACTCGACCAAAAGGCTTTCTCTACCTTCCTCTTATAATCAATTGATGATCCCGATGAGAGACCAGGCTGGCGCTGAAGTGAGGCAGTGTCAGTGTGGTGGGGTCTGAACACAAGACCTTCATCGAGAGAACCAGAACACTAGCAGTCTAGGAGGGACTGCATGAGGCTGCAGGAGGATCTGGAAGTGATGCATTGTTCCATTAATGTCAAGTAATAACATTGGGCGACAAGGTCGTTTATTATTTTACATGTTTCTCTGTGAGCGGGAGTTGGCTTGTTCTGAATTTATCGTTGCCGCACAAAGCAGCGGCTTTGCTCGGCGGTGTGTGTCTAGTCAACGCAGGTCAACTTTATTTGTGAAGACATTTATCACAATTACTGTGATGAATTCAGCTTCAGTGCTCGCTATGGACCAGACAAAGAGAGCTCCGTGAGAGACTGTCTCTCTCTCTCTCCAGAAGGAGACCAGAAGGAGACCAGAGGGAGAAGAGGAGGCGGACCAGGAGCCCCTCTCCTCCCAACAACCTCACCTCCTCCCCCGTCCAGAGCCCACGGGGAACAGGATAACGCAGTCACGGTTTGTAAAAAGAGAGAGCCATAAAGAAGAAGGATTCCCGGGCTGTAAACGTACAGTCAGCCCTGAGATTAGTTTCAAAGTGTGGGTAAACAGGAGGACTTCATCATCCTCTCAGGCCAGGACCTCCAGAGACAAAACCACGTCACATTCCTGGGACACCGTGATGAACGAGTGAGGCTGCAGAAGGACGCTCCCTAATGACACCATGAATCACCGTCTCACCCGGACGCCTGGATGAGCCCGGAGGTCAGAGAGCAACGGAGAGACCACTGACCGTCCAGACGTCCTCAGACACCACACCAGGGCACCGGGGGCCGACCTGGCTCCAACACTCAGCCCCAGCTCCTAAACTCAAACTAGCGAACTGCCCTGGCTGTCCCCCTGCCCCGGCTGTCTAACTGCCCTCTCTGTCCCCCTGCCCCGGCTGTCTCCCTGCCCTTGCTGTCTCACTGCCCTGGCTGTCTCCCGCGCCTAGGCTGTCTCACAGCTCAGTGAAACATGTGATTTAAAAATGGGGTTTTTAAAACGAGGTCTGATTTCTGACGTCATTAGAAGTGACTCAGGGGTGAGACGGCCTTCAGGCGTCTCTGATTTGCTGCGTGAGGTCCAGCAGGCTCAGGAACCAGCTCCAGGAGACCAGCACCACTGGGGAAACCTCGGCATTATTCTGCACCTCTAATTAAGACGAATAGGAACGGAGCCTTCCCCGTATAAATATTCCATGGCCGTGTCCTAACACAGATTCATGGGGTAGAGCGGAGGTGATCTGCGACAGTAAATAAGAGAAATAAAGAAGTTGTGAGCGCAGGGGAAGACTGCCCTGGGATCCGCGGCTCTCTGAATGAGATGGTGTACTATGAAATGATGGTGCAGTATGAAATGATTGTGTGTTTTATGAAGTGAATTGACATTTATAGTTCAAGGTAAGGCTTCACACAAACCCTGACTTATGGTGTGTGTGTGTGTGTATATAGGTGTGCGTGTTCATGCGTGTGTTTTTGTGTGCATGTTTGTGTGTGTTAATGTGTGTGTATATATGTATGTGTGTGTGTATATGTGTGTTTGTGTGAGTGTGCGTCTGCATGTGTGTGGGCGTACCTGTGTGTATGTAAATCTTTGTGTATGCGTGTGTATGTGTGTATACGTGAGTTTGTGTGCGTATGTGTGTGTATATGTTCATTGGTGTGTGTTCGCATATGTGTGAGTGTGGTTGGATGTGTGTGCGTATGTGCGTGTGTGTATATTAGAGAACACTATAGTGTTCCCCATAGAGGGAACACTAAAAAGTGCACTGTTTAGGGACTAGGGAACGAGGGAACAAGTGCACCAACCCAAACGGCCACAGCCTGTGAACACCGGGACAATACCCATGATGCAAAGCGGCATGCGGCCCTGCAGAGATGAGCTCCGGATGGTGGGAGGTTCCCCACAGCCTTCAGCCTTCGTCCCAGCGCGGCGAGCTCCCGTTCAGCGTGTTCCCCTTCCTCTGCGCGGACGGACGCCAGCATCTCGCTGAAGTCTGCGTTTCACTTCCCAGAGTTCGTCCATGAGGCGGAGAGCTTCCCCGACACGCCCGGGCGCTAGCCTGATAGCTGCATTAGCGCCCGCGGCGCCGTTTAACCTCGTTACCAGGAGGACAGCGGCGGGAGAGCCAGGGCCACACACACACAACCACACGTACACACACTACCGCACGCACACACCCGCGCACGCACACACACACACACACACACACAATACTACACACCCAGACCCACAACCCCCCCCCACACACACACACACACACACACACACACACACACACACACACACACACACACACACAGCCTAGCTCGGCCCTAATGTGTGTGTCCGACTGTAGCAGACGTCTCGTTTTCTCTGAGCGTAGCCTGTGGTCCGGCCGCGTCCTCATTGGCTAACACTCTAGCGCTACAGTAACTAGGATGGACGGTGTCTCGCGTTGCGGAGCTAGCCGGCCTCCATGCCTCGTCTGGGGTTCTCTCTGCTGCTTGTGTCTCAAGGACGGTTCCAGCCCGTTCCAGCCGGTTCCAACCGGCTGAAGGACCTTGAGGCGCGGCGGTCCGACGCCACTACGGGCCGACGCCAGCACGGGCCTTGATCAGCCGGGGGGCGGTACACAGCCGGGAGTACTATGAAGGGCTCTGTTTCTAAGGGGGGTGGGGGGGGGGGGAGCCTCAGGGAAGGTTAGGAGTTATAAATCAACCGGCAGCCCCCCGGTACCTTGCACCTCCAGCTGAGGCCGGGCGGAGACAGACCCCGGGGGCTTCCATCCATAACTAAGATTACCTTACATTTATAAACATGGAGTCAGACCGTAAACAAGCACCAGCTCTACTTTCAGAGTTTTCACCTTTTTTTTTTTAGATCCAGGTCTGTCCAGAACTGTGTTGCTAGGAAACAGTTCTGCGGTTTTGGTTGTGTTTCAGAGTTGTGTACGAGACTTGGACAGGTGTTGTGCGGTGCTGCTACCATATTCTCCTCCGTTGTCCGTTGTTCCTGCTCTAAGTACAGTGTTACGTAAACACTTGTCCTAATGTTAATAGTTTATGTTAATGAGGTGTGCAGCTTTAGCTGCCTTATTGTTATTATCTATCAAACGTATGTATTTTTTTATTATTCTACCTAAACGTCCCCACTCGCCCCTCATTCATACTTTATACTAACACTACTGTAAGTAGCCTACACTTAAAACATCCAGCAACCATCCAGAATACCCTAGCAACCGTCCAGAAAACCCTAGTTACCGTCCAGCACAACCCTAGTTACCGTCCAGCACAACCCTAGCAACCATGCAGAACACCCTAGCAACCGTCCAGCACACCCTAGCAACCGTCCAGAATACCCTAGCAACCGTCCAGAACACCCTAGCAACCGTCCAGAACACCCTAGCAACCGTCCAGACCACTGAAGAGGCAGTCAGTCCACTGTAGCGTCCCCCTAACAACAGGCCTCTCCACGTCACTCTACAGGATCTCAATATGTCCTCCTGTGTTTAAAGATTATATTATCCATTGAGATTCCCGACTTTATGTTTTACAAAAGAGGTAGGTATTAGATATTTTTGTTAATTGTTGACAATGGAAGCATTATTAATAAGTTACTTCTCTGTCCTCTTATTCAGACATAGCCTTGGCAAACCTTTTTATTTTCACTATTACTAAACCCTTACCACCCTCTAACCTTGTCATCCGGTCCCCATGCTGGCAGACGGTGAACATCAAACATGTTGTTGTGCCGTAAGAACACGATCGTGTTTCAACACTTTCTCCATCTGGTGAAACAGAAAGGAGGACGTGAGGGAGAAGTGTGCTGGGACTCGCCTCTGAGGGGGACGTGTGCTGGGCCTCGCCCCGCGGGGATCTTAAACCACCTGGGGGCCAGCTTGGCATTTGGTCTCCAGCTCTCCTCCTCGTCTGGTCTGAGGCGAGGAGGAGAGAGGAGGATCCGTGTCCCTGCGCGCTGACCTCCTGAAGGACATCTTCTAAGCCCCACAGACAGGTCAGCCGCGGGCCCCCCCACCCTGATTCATCCCCCCCCCCCAGCGTAGGGATTACCACAACATCTTCCTCGCCTGGAAGAATGTCACTCGCCTGTTTTCTTTCCTTTTCTTCTCCTTCCCCCATACCTCAAACAGACGAGGACTTCCTGTTCTCCCAGAGCACTTCAAAACAAAAGCCTTGCATATTCAAGCGGGGATGGGGGTCAAACACATACAGAGCATGTCCACCGCTGTTTATGATCATAAATGTCAGTAGTTCTCTTCATCCTCCACACGCTTTTATTGCGACGGAGGAAATGTCAAATGTATCAGCAGCAGGCGCCACACCGCTGCCTGCTGCTGCCGACCGGCGCAGACAAAGCAGACGGATAACCTCACTCGTGACTCTCCCACCGTGGAGCACGGCCAACATCACAATCATGACCGACGGGAACTTAGCGTAATGAAGAGTATTTCACAGCAATCAGCCACCTCCTCCACCTCTTTACAGGATCGCTTCCCTCTTCCCGTCTGGTCGAGGTGACGGTCGGTGACGGACGGCGACGGTCGCTAGGAGATAATCTGGCCCAGTCAAACCCAGTGCCTCCAGCCCAGTCCCCCCCATCACCTGGCCCAGTCAAACCCAGTGCCTCCAGCCCAGTCCCCCCCATCACCGGGCCCAGTCGAAGCCAGTCCCTCAGCCCAGTCCCCATCACCTTGCCCAGTCAAACCCAGTGCCTCCAGCCCAGTCCCCCCCATCACCTGGCCCAGTCAAACCCAGTCCCTCAGCCCAGTCCCCCCATCACCTGGCCCAGTCAAACCCAGTCCCTCAGCCCAGTCCCGTCACCGGGCCCAGTCTGGGTGAGGGGAGGCAGGCCGTGGACTGAGACTAAAACATAATCCTAAAACGGGATTCTAATATGAGCACTCCTTCTCATGGTTTGCTGTATTATTAATCAACGGTTCAATCTAAAGCAACTTTTTGCACCCGTTGCAAAAAAACGCATGAAAAATAATGCAATTGCTGTCCGATTTTTCTGAGCCGTATGGGCCCATGGCAGTGGCCAGAGACACCAGCTCCCAGATGTCTCGGGCCAGAGACACCAGCGGACCTAGGGGGACCTAACGTATGGGCCCCATGGCGGAGACACCAGCTCCCAGGTGACCTAACGTATGGGCCCCATGGCGGAGACACCAGCTCCCAGGTGACCTAACGTATGGGCCCCATGGCGGAGACACCAGCTCCCAGGTGACCTAACGTATGGGCCCCATGGCGGAGACACCAGCTCCCAGGTGACCTAACGTATGGGCCCCATGGCGGAGACACCAGCTCCCAGGTGACCTAACGTATGGGCCCCATGGCGGAGACACCAGCTCCCAGGTGACCTAACGTATGGGCCCCATGGCGGAGACACCAGCTCCCAGGTGACCTAACGTATGGGCCCCATGGCGGAGACACCAGCTCCCAGGTGACCTAACGTATGGGCCCCATGGCGGAGACACCAGCTCCCAGGTGACCTAACGTATGGGCCCCATGGCGGAGACACCAGCTCCCAGGTGACCTAACGTATGGGCCCCATGGCGGAGACACCAGCTCCTAGGTGACCTAACGTATGGGCCCCATGGCGGAGACACCAGCTCCCAGGTGACCTAACGTATGGGCCCCATGGCGGAGACACCAGCTCCCAGGTGACCTAACGTATGGGCCCCATGGCGGAGACACCAGCTCCCAGGTGACCTAACGTATGGGCCCCATGGCGGAGAACCCAGCGGACTATCTGCTGTGAAGGGTTTGGACGGCGTGGCGTCTGGCCACACTTGGAAGAATGTTCAGTGAAAATATCACGCTCTCAATTTGCACGCGGTGATTAAAACACGGCTGCGAGGAGCGTCTTGGCTGTGGACCCAGAGTGTTGATTGCGAGACGACTCTCGCACACACAAAGGCCGCAATTCTGGGACTAATTTGTTCGGTTTGGAGAATGAATAGAAAATATCACGTCAGGCAACTTTGGGTTTTATTGCGCTGAGAGCTTTGCTTTCCTCGCAATGAAACCCTCCCCGGACGTTTGTGATTTCTCCTCCAGAGGCGATGCGTCACAGCCAAGCAGAATAAGAGATGATCCACCCCCCCCCCCCGCCCCCCCCCCCCCCCGCATAATCAACTCCAGCTGGCAGAGTTGGAGAGAGAGGGAGAGGAGGGGAGAGAGAGAGGGGGAGAGAGAGAGGGAGAGGAAACGCAGACGACAAGTAAAATGAGTGGCACTTAGAGGCTGACAGAAACAAATCGCTCTTTAAATTACAGACTTGTTTGAGGTTTAATCAGCAAAAAGTGTTTATGGCTTTTATGAATGGCTGGCGTGAGGCCACTGCTTGCTTCTGGAAAAGACTTTGTGTGCACTTTCCCCGTCCAACAACATCCTGAGACTGAAGACGGCTGTGGCCGACAGGCTAATTGCATTTCTGTTTTACTTTTTCTCTGAAGCAGATCAATACTTCGATGGCAGCGGTTGGGGGTTTGAATCCCACTCATGTTATAACGAATGCACTCAAAGTGTTTTAACAGTCTTTGGGTTTAACTGTTAATCATATGCATGGGCTTCAATAATATATCAAATAACATCATATCATAGTAATATATCAAATAATACAATTATCATAAGTTATAACCTATAATAATATATATGATTATTATATTGATTTGAATATTTTGGATTGATGCAATATGTGCTAATGCAGATGGAAGTCTAATGCTAAAAGCTAAAAACTTTTATTGTGAAAACAGAGATACAGGGAGCAGCATTTTCAGATACAGTCACTCAGAAGTAGTTACATGAGGCTAGCAGATGAGTAAGAGTTGGGTAATTACTCAGAGTTAGTAGAGCTAGTAACTCAGTTATTAGAGCTAGTAACTCAGTTGAGGATTTAACTCAGAACTAGTAACTCAGGTAGTATGGGTATTTACTCAGAGTAAGTAGAGGATGTAACTCAGAGTTAGTAACTCATTTAGTATGGGTAGTTACTCAGAGTAAGTAGAGGATGTAACTCAGAGTTAGTAACTCAGTTAGCATGGGTAGTTACTCAGAGTTAGTAACTCAGTTAGTATGGGTAGTTACTCAGAGTTTGTAGAGTTAGTAACTCAGTTAGTATGGGTAGTACTTACTCAGAATTTGTAGAGTTAGTAACTCAGTTAGTATGGGTAGTTACTCAGAGTTTGTAGAGTTAGTAACTCAGTTAGTATGGGTAGTTACTCAGAGTTTGTAGGGTTAGTAACTCAGTTAGCATGGGTAGTTACTCAGAGTTAGTAACTCAGTTAGTATGGGTAGTTACTCAGAGTTTGTAGAGTTAGTAACTCAGTTAGTATGGGTAGTTACTCAGAGTTTGTAGAGTTAGTAACTCAGTTAGTATGGGTAGTTACTCAGAGTTTGTAGAGTTAGTAACTCAGTTAGTATGGGTAGTTACTCAGAGTTTGTAGAGTTAGTAACTCAGTTAGTATGGGTAGTTACTCAGATGTTGGAGAGTTAGTAACTCAGTTAGTATGTGTAGTTACTCAGAGTAAGTAGAGGATGTAACTCAGAGTTAGTAACTCAGTTAGCATGGGTAGCTACTCAGAGTTAGTAACTCAGTTAGTAGGGGTAGTTACTCAGAGTTTGTAGAGTTAGTAACTCAGTTAGCATGGGTAGTTACTCAGAGTTAGTAACTCAGTTAGTATGGGTAGTTACTCAGTTTGTAGAGTTAGTAACTCAGTTAGTATGGGTAGTTACTCAGAGTTTGTAGAGTTAGTAACTCAGTTAGTATGGGTAGTTACTCAGAGTTTGTAGAGTTAGTAACTCAGTTAGTATGGGTAGTTACTCAGAGTTTGTAGAGTTAGTAACTCAGTTAGTATGGGTAGTTACTCAGAGTTTGTAGGGTTAGTAACTCAGTTAGTATGGGTAGTTACTCAGAGTTTGTAGAGTTAGTAACTCAGTTAGTATGGGTAGTTACTCAGAGTGTGTAGGGTTAGTAACTCAGTTAGTATGGGTAGTTACTCAGAGTGTGTAGGGTTAGTAACTCAGTTAGTATGGGTAGTTACTCAGAGTGTGTAGGGTTAGTAACTCAGTTAGTATGGGTAGTTACTCAGAGTTTGTAGGGTTAGTAACTCAGTTAGTATGGGTAGTTACTCAGAGTTTGTAGAGTTAGTAACTCAGTTAGTATGGGTAGTTACTCAGAGTGTGTAGGGTTAGTAACTCAGTTAGTATGGGTAGTTACTCAGAGTGTGTAGGGTTAGTAACTCAGTTAGTATGGGTAGTTACTCAGAGTGTGTAGGGTTAGTAACTCAGTTAGTATGGGTAGTTACTCAGAGTTTGTAGAGTTAGTAACTCAGTTAGTATGGGTAGTTACTCAGAGTTTGTAGAGTTAGTAACTCAGTTAGTATAGGTAGTTACTCAGAGTTTGTAGGGTTAGTAACTCAGTTAGTATGGGTAGTTACTCAGAGTTTGTAGAGTTAGTAACTCAGTTAGTATGGGTAGTTACTCAGAGTGTGTAGGGTTAGTAACTCAGTTAGTATGGGTAGTTCCTCAGAGAGGATGTAATCATTGGACTCCAGAGAGCGGTGCACTTTGTCTCCCTATCAGAAGGGGAACCGAGCCGTTTACGGCGAAACGGTACAAACTCCGATCACACAAACACAGACACACCGCCTCCTACACATCATCACCTCTCACAGTCACACACACACACACACACACACACACACACACCCCTGACCTATCACACTCACGTAGACCCTTCCCACACATCTGATCTCTCACACAGCTTCCTACACACACCTCACCTCCGCGTGGCTCCCAGACTCAGCTCCTGGCAGTGTTCCATCAGACCGGGCTCACTGTGGCTAATCCCCCCAGTGAGGCTGAGAGGAGCTAACGGAGCTAGCGCTGTGATCCAGGATTACCTCCCCATCACCCCCTGCTCCCCCCACCTCCAGCACTCTCCTCCAGCCGCCTCACCGCAGGAGCCCCCCTCAGCCCCGGTCCCGCTAGCAGCGCTACGCTAGCAGTGGTCAGCGCGCAGACGGAATCAGGTCTCTCTCTCTCTCTCTCTCTCTCTCTCTCTCTCTCTCTCTCTCTCTCTATCTCTCTCCCCCTCTCTCTCTCTCTCTCTCCCCCTCTCTCCCTCTATTTGTATTCCTCACCAGTATTGGCAATTTCATTTTATTTCTGTTTTGAATAATACCATAACTGAATTATCAACTCAAAGGGGAGGGGTGTAATTGATCATGAAGGCTGCGTTGGTAGAGGCTGCTCTGATTGGCTGCTGGGAGAGGCCGGAACATTTAATAAGAGAATTAGTTGAAATTTCAGGAACTTGAAATGCAACGTGAGAAATACAATTTGCTACCAAATAAAATGTACTTTAGTAAATATCGCTATAATATATAGGTACTGTAGCTATAGCGGTAGACATTTAAAAATAAACAGTATACCCACATTTACCATATCGGATTGATAAAGTGCAGGTTACCTTTTAACGATAGCTGTCCAGATACATAGAATATAGAAGCTGTCCGAGGGGGAGGGGGGGGGGGCTCATTAGCATATCTCTTTCCCTCACCTTTGTTTGCAGCAGGCTGTTCAGGATCGTAACGCGATTACACACAACCACGACAACCCCCCCGCCGTCTAACGCAATCTGACGGAGACACGACGCACAACGTCCCCGGGACACTAAGGGGAGCCGACACGCGGCAGCTGATACGATTAAACCCTCGTCAGGATCAGAAACGACCCGAACCTGCTGAGTCATCGGCCGTTCCAGGGGTCAAAGGGACGCTTAGTGGGGTACATAATATCACTTTATAGAGCGCCTTCTCACCCCTCTAAAGGGCTTCACATGAAAGACAAAAGGACAATAACGTGGCAGACAGTAGAACGACTGTAGACACAAACTACCTCCGACTGAACAAAGAGCTCGGTATAACGATTCTTCAGCGTCCACTGGCTCCTCCCCCCTGTGATGTCACTGTGACAGCTGGGAGCTCCGCCCCCGTAATTGGTTGACCTATGGACCCCTTGGTCAACGGGATCCATAAGGAGCCTGATTCCATTACCTGGCCGGCACGGGGGGGGCTTCGGCCATGTGCAACACAGGAAGTCACTGCTGCCAACCGCAGCATTAGCAGCTGATCGCTTTAGTGTGGTACAGAGGTTACTATAACTATAGGTCATATAGACAGTAGACAGTATAGACAGCACAGAGAATGTTAATGGAGGAGCAGGTAGGGGTTAGACAGTACAGAGACAGGTCATTAAGGAGCAGGTAGGGGTTAGACAGTACAGAGACAGGTCATTAAGGAGCAGGTAGGGGTTAGACAGTACAGAGACAGGTCATTAAGGAGGGGGTAGGGGTTAGACTGTACAGAGACAGGTCATTAAGGAGCAGGTAGGGGTTAGACAGTACAGAGACAGGTCATTAAGGAGCAGGTAGGGGTTAGACAGTAGTACAGAGACAGGTCACTAAGGAGCAGGTAGGGGTTAGACAGTACAGAGACAGGTCATTAAGGAGCAGGTAGGGGTTAGACAGTACAGAGACAGGTCATTAAGGAGCAGGTAGGGGTTAGACAGTAGTACAGAGACAGGTCACTAAGGAGCAGGTAGGGGTTAGACAGTAGAGAGACAGGTCATTAAGGAGCAGGTAGGGGTTGGACAGTACAGAGACAGGTCATTAAGGAGCAGGTAGGGGTTAGACAGTACAAAGACAGGTCATTAAGGAGCAGGTAGGGGTTAGACAGTACAGAGACAGGTCATTAAGGAGCAGGTAGGGGTTAGACAGTACAGAGACAGGTCAATAAGGAGCAGGTAGGGGTTAGACAGTACAGAGACAGGTCATTAAGGAGCAGGTAGGGGCTAGACAGTACAGAGACAGGTCATTAAGGAGCAGGTAGGGGTTAGACAGTACAGAGACAGGTCATTGAGGAGCAGGTAGGGGTTGGACAGTACAGAGACAGGTCGTTAAGGAGCAGGTAGGGGTTAGACAGTACAGAGACAGGTCGTTAAGGAGCAGGTAGGGGTTAGACAGTACAGAGACAGGTCGTTAAGGAGCAGGTAGGGGTTAGACAGTACAGAGACAGGTCATTAAGGAGCAGGTTGGGGTTAGACAGTACAGAGACAGGTCATTAAGGAGCAGGTAGGGGATAGACAGTACAGAGACAGGTCATTACAGAGCAGGTAGGGGTTAGACAGTACAGAGACAGGTCATTACAGAGCAGGTAGGGGTTAGACAGTACAGAGACAGGTGATTAAGGAGCAGGTAGGGGTTAGACAGTACAGAGACAGGTCGTTAAGGAGCAGGTAGGGGTTAGACAGTACAGAGACAGGTCATTAAGGAGCAGGTTGGGGTTAGACAGTACAGAGACAGGTCATTAAGGAGCAGGTAGGGGATAGACAGTACAGAGACAGGTCATTAAGGAGCAGGTAGGGGTTAGACAGTACAGAGACAGGTCATTACAGAGCAGGTAGGGGTTAGACAGTACAGAGACAGGTCATTAAGGAGCAGGTAGGGGTTAGACAGTACAGAGACAGGTCATTAAGGAGCAGGTAGGGGTTGGAGAGTACAGAGACAGGTCATTAAGGAGCAGGTAGGGGTTAGACAGTACAGAGACAGGTCATTAAGGAGCAGGTAGGGGTTGGAGAGTACAGAGACAGGTCATTGAGGAGCAGGTAGGGGTTAGACAGTACAGAGACAGGTCATTAAGGATCAGGCAGGGGTCAAGGGGCATCTTGCTCCAGGAGGCGTACAGCCATTCTTGGGGTAGAGTCGGCCAAAATTCTTCGGCTGGGATTCAAACTCTAGACACTCAACCATAATCCCTCATATAACTTTTTACGTCCCCTAAGTCCGTGGGGCCAAACAATACATTGACGCCTCGGTTCAATTGGATTATTTCAACATTTCACCACATACAGCGTTTACAGAGATGTCCTCCGAATATTTTCAACAGATGGGTCTCCAGAGAGACCCGCTTTCAGACCAAGAAGAAACAGCTGCTTGCTCGCCCTCATCCACAGCTCTCTCTCTCTCTCGCTCTCGCTGCCTGTAAAACCACACGGACAGAGAGCTAGCAAGACAATAAAAGCACGGACAGATGTTAGCCATCTGCGAGTCGGCGGCTACGGAGCTAGCAGATTAGCGGGTCCTACTGGATGGTGTGAAACGTTCTTTACACCATCGCTCATGCGGAGCTCAGGTGCTGAACGCAAACATGTCTTTAACAGTCTGCTGCTACGTCTTACCATATGGCTGTTTTTTGGTCATATACCAGGATATAGACGTGTCCCAGGTCATATACCAGGATATAGATGGGTCTCAGGTCATACACCATGATATAGACGGGTTCCAGGTCATATACCAGGATATAGACGGGTTCTAGGTCATATACCAGGATATAGACGGGTTCCAGGTCACATACCAGGATATAGACGTGTCCCAGGTCACATACCAGGATATAGACGGGTTCCAGGTCATATACCAGGATATAGACGTGTCCCAGGTCATATACCAGGATATAGACGTGTCCCAGGTCATATACCAGGATATAGCCGTGTCCCAGGTCTTATACCAGGATATAGACGTGTCCCAGGTCATATAACAGGATATAGCCGTGTCCCAGGTCATATACCAAGATATAGACGGTTCTCAGTTAGTATACAGGATATAGACGTGTCCCAGGTCATAAACCAGGATATAGACGTGTCCCAGGTCATATACCAGGATATAGACGGGTTCCAGGTCATATACCAAGATATAGACGTGTCCCAGGTCATATACCAGGATATAGACGGTTCTCAGTTAGTATACCAGGATATAGACAGACCGAAGGTTATGAGTAGGAGGATTGCGCTGGGCCACAGAGTTCTAGGGGCCAGTGGGAATCACTTCATGTGAAATAGATTTTGGCAACCCATATTTTAAAAAAAGGAGTGAAACCCGAGAAAGAGAGCATTTGGGAAATAGTGAGTGTTGCAGCACAGAGAGATACTAAATAAAAGGGAGAGGTGTTGTTGGAGAGGGAATACACACATCACCCGGCCTCAGGAATATACTGTAGATATATAGATGGATATATGTGTGTGTGTGTGTATCAGGGTCCATACGTCAGGCTCTGTATTGCGTGGCTAAATCACAATGAAGCCTGAACAAAGTATTCTGAGCCCCCCTCTCCCCCCAGACCAGAGCCACGCAACGCTTTCCACGAGATGTGAAAATAATCTGCAGCTGAGGTCATCTGGCAAGAATCTCTCTCTCTCTCTCTCTCTCCCCCTCCCTATCTATCCCCGTGACAAACTGATATACACACGCATACACACACGCAGGTAGGCACACAAAGAATATGTGTCCATACACACACACACGCACAGACACAGTCACAAACACATACACCCACACACACACACACACTTACACCCATGTGCGCACGCACACACACACACGCACACACACACACACACACACACACACACACACACACACACACACACACACACACACACACACACACACACACACACACACACACACACACACACACACACACCGTACCCGGTCAGGGATGAATGATGCAGGGTCCTAATGCGTTGGCTCTGTCCGGCCTCAGAGAACACAGGAAGGAGAACAGGAACTCAGAGGTTGTTTCAAAGAGTGTGGAACCAGGGCGGCGTTTAGGGCGAGGTAATCGAAGGGGAGCCGGTGGGCCGCTCCCCGGGGGGGGGGCTCCCCAGGGAGGGGGGCTCGCAGGGCGTCTATGCCCAGGAATGGAACACGCTGCGGGCCCCAGGGAGCCGCGCGGGGCCTCATCCATCAGCAGATATAAATACCCGGAGCCGGCCTGCTTGTCCCACATTACAGCAGACGGGAGGGCCGACGGACGACCGGCTGAAGCCCAGAGCCACGGAACACTCTGGAACCCCGGCCCCGGAAGACTAATGGGGCCCTGATGGGAGGGGGCGAACGCCACGGGAGGGAGACACAGAGAGAGAGGGAGGGAGGGAGGGAGAGAGGGAGGGAGACACAGAGAGAGAGGGAGAGAGGGAGGGAGACACAGAGAGAGAGGGAGGGAGACACAGAGAGAGAGGGAGGGAGGGAGGGAGAGAGGGAGGGAGACACAGAGAGAGAGGGAGGGAGGGAGAGAGACACAGAGAGACACGGAGAGAGAGGGAGAGAGAGACGGAGAGAGACACAGAAAGACACAGAGAGAGAGGGAGGGAGACACAGAGAGAGAGAGAGAGAGAGAGAGAGAGAGAGAGAGAGAGAGAGAGAGAGAGAGAGAGAGAGACACAGAGAGAGAGAGAGAGAGAGAGAGAGAGAGAGAGAGAGAGAGGGGTAGGGAGAGAGGGAGGGAGACACAGAGAGAGAGACACAGAGAGGGAGGGAGAGAGAGGGAGACACTTAGAGAGAGATAGAGAGACACAGAGAGAGAGGGAGGGAGACACAGAGAGAGAGAGCGAGAGCGAGAGCGAGAGAGAGAGAGAGAGAGAGAGAGAGAGAGAGAGAGAGAATGAAACAAAGATTGAAGAGAGATATAGATAGATCGAGATATAGATCTACAGGCAGAGAGATACAGAGACAGAGACCAGAGACAAGGCCGGACCTGAGGCCTCTCCCAGGCCAGGCCAGTGATGTGTCTAGGCTCTGCTCCTCGCTGTGTGGAGCCTGGCGTTCTCTCCGCCACCAAATCTCTTCTCTGTGAGCTGCGCGATGCCCGATGCTTATCAAGATGGCCGCCGCCACTTCTCCAAATCCTTGAGGCCGTCCGGGCCGCCGGTCATTAGGAGGTCATCTATCACCCTCTCACTATCGGTGGAAAGCACTTAACAGATTTATGACATCACAGCCTGCTCTCCCTCGGGTCCTCAGGGCCACTAGTAAATCTGCAACACTTCAAGTGGCAAGGAATTTGAAATGGTTTACGGTGAGAAAAATACGCACCCACGTACTCACGCAAACAACCACACACACGCACGCACACAGGCACATAAAGAATATGAAGAACAGAGGAGCCTTGTGTTATTTAAACACCAGACAGGACAGGAGTGGGGACACACACACACACACAAACACACAAACTGTAGCACAACACACTCACACAGTAACATATCACACACACACACACAGTCGCATAACGCATACACACACACACAGTCGCATAACGCATACACACACACACAGTCGCATAACGCATACACACACACACAGTCGCATAACGCATACACACACACACACACAGTCGCATACACACACACACACACACACACACACGCACGCACGCACGCACACACACACACACACACACACACACACACACACACACACACACACACACACACACACACACACACACACACACACACACACACACACACACACACACACACACACACACACACACACACACAACACACACACACACACACACACACAGTCGCATAACGCATACACACACACACACACAGTCGCATAACGCATACACACACACACACTCGCCATTGCATAAAGCAGACCTTGGGTGTTTGCTGTGGCGGTGAAACAATGGGACGCTGAGACCCCGACCAGAACACAGACCCTCTGTTCAGTAATCTCCCCGATCCTCTGGCCTCAGCTCAGAGTCGGGGTCTGGTGCTGCTGGGACCACAGCTTTACAAACCATCCAATCTGACGGTGGCTGAACTGCGTCAGCTGGAGCAGACTACCAGGGAATCCAAGTGTGTGAGGCTCTGTCTGCATGACTGTGTGACTCCTTTAGAGCGTCATTAGCCTCTCAACCGGAGCCCGTACTAAATACGTTATCTTTACAACACTGTGCCCGCGTGTTTCCTCACATGGGTGGGAGACATGGTGGAACCCCTCGCCCTGGCAGCGTGAACGCTCCGCTCTCTCCCACTAGAGCTACAGGGGAGCAAACTGGACCACCAACTGAGACTGAAAGCTACATGCTAACACGGCTAGCTGCAGGCTAACAGCGCTAGAGGCAGCAGTGGAACCTATCGGCATCCATAGTTGGTTAGCTACAGGCTAACAGTGCTAGAGACAGCAGTGGAACCTATAGCAGCCTCCATAGCTGTTTAGCTACAGGCTAACAGCGCTAGGGACAGCAGTGGAACCTATAGCAGCATCCATAGCTGTTTAGCTACAGGCTAACAGCGCTAGAGACAGCGGTGGAACCTATAGCAGCATCCATAGTTGTTTAGCTGCAGGCTAACAGCGCTAGCGCCAGCAGTGGAACCTATAGCAGCATCCATAGTTGTTTAGCTGCAGGCTAACAGCGCTAGAGACATCGGTGGAACCTAGCGGCCTCCATTGTTATTTAGCTGCAGGCTCCCAGCTTGGACCAGCTCCCGGCCGTCCCTGCTGGGAGCAGTGTCTGCCGCTCTGATGTGGTGCTTAAACACCTCGGGCCAGACCAGAGTCACCCAGCACGGCTCTGGTGCACAGCAGCCCGCCGGAGTCACCAAAACAAACACACAGATCCCGTTCTGTGTGTGGTTCGGCAGCGGGCCGAGACCAACCGGCCGGGGGTCCCCTTCGTGTGCGGCTCCTAGACGGCGCTGAAGTGAGGAGGGGCGGGGTCGGTCGCAGCGAGCCGCGGGGCGAGGCGGAACAGAGACATGATGAGGCTGTCAGGGAGCGTCTCCGCTAGTCCCCAGCACAGCCCGGAGTCGCCTCGGCAACAGACGGCCGGCGATGGACCGATGGGGGGGGGGGGGTCCGGGACCCAGCGGGGGCGGGGGGTTTCTCTGTGTGACACATGAAACAGGAAACTGATTCCAGACTCTTTATTCTCTCGCCTTCTGCCCCCAGCTCGAGCTTTTCAGCCAGTTCTCTCTCATATCGGTCCCGGTTTCAGACATGAGTCTCCCTGGTACTGGTAGTTAAGAGGGAAACATGACCTCTTACACCAAGGGGAACAGCTGGGAGTTGAACTCACAACCCCAGCCGGAAGCCTGCCAGCTTCACCTTCCAACCTCATACCTGCGCTGTGTGCCCAGCGGAGGTGTAGGTGCGACTTTAATCCGGATATATTACAGAAATAAAGCAGGTCAAAGAGGAAGTCGAAATAATTCACATCTAGTAAATTAGCTTTTATCCAAAGTTAATCAGTTGAATTTCAGTTTCAGTTTTATTTTATACATTCTGTTTTGTTTTGACTTACCTTTTGCACTATTTAGACTTTATATATTGTAAATATTTCTCATCTTACTCATCTTATTTCACCGTGGGTCGGAAAACGCAATTTAGATTCCTGTGTATGTCTGCCACATATTTTGAAAATTGACAATAAAGTTGCCTTTGACTTTGACTTGAAGTGAGCCACCTTTCCCAGGGAGCGCGGCAGACTGCAGAGACGGGGGTCGGAACAGAGGCTCTGGTTCACACTCAGAGGCAGGAACCCAAGGCGGAAGCCTCATCAGGGCCTGATTACGAAGCATAATGAAGGCAGAGGGGCCGTCAACACAGCTGTGTTTCCCCGCCGCTGGCTTCACTTCATTCCCCGACTCCTCGGGACTCGCCAGCTCTCTCTCCTTTCCGTTTCGGGAAAACGGCGGCCTAATTAAATAACGGCGCGCTGAAAGCCGGCGTCGCGTGGAGGCCTTTGATAACGAGAAGTGTCTTTTCAAACGAGAACACTGGGGAACTGTTTGACACCCTTGAAAAAGAGGGGAAAAAAAAGAAGTCAGCCAATATTGGGGGGGAAGTTTGCGTTGCTAAACAGTGTATTTATCCGACAGATTGCTAGTCAACACTGGAAGCTAATTCCCGTTTAATGACTGAATGAGCAGAGTAAATACATGCATAAAAACGTCCGCCCGGTGTTTATATTTTACAATAATGGCGCGGG
>NC_044068.1:2890851-3023351 GCF_902167405.1 Gadus morhua
AAGCAGGTCAAAGAGGAAGTCGAAATAATTCGCATCTAGTAAATTAGCTTTTATCCAAAGTTAATCAGTTGAATTTCAGTTTCAGTTTTATTTTATACATTCTGTTTTGTTTTGACTTACCTTTTGCACTATTTAGACTTTATATATTGTAAATATTTCTCATCTTACTCATCTTATTTCACCGTGGGTCGGAAACGCAATTTAGATTCCTGTGTATGTCTGCCACATATTTTGAAAATTGACAATAAAGTTGCCTTTGACTTTGACTTGAAGTGAGCCACCTTTCCCAGGGAGCGCGGCAGACTGCAGAGACGGGGGTCGGAACAGAGGCTCTGGTTCACACTCAGAGGCAGGAACCCAAGGCGGAAGCCTCATCAGGGCCTGATTACGAAGCATAATGAAGGCAGAGGGGCCGTCAACACAGCTGTGTTTCCCCGCCGCTGGCTTCACTTCATTCCCCGACTCCTCGGGACTCGCCAGCTCTCTCTCCTTTCCGTTTCGGGAAAACGGCGGCCTAATTAAATAACGGCGCGCTGAAAGCCGGCGTCGCGTGGAGGCCTTTGATAACGAGAAGTGTCTTTTCAAACGAGAACACTGGGGAACTGTTTGACACCCTTGAAAAAGAGGGGAAAAAAAAGAAGTCAGCCAATATTGGGGAGGAAGTTTGCGTTGCTAAACAGTGTATTTATCCGACAGATTGCTAGTCAACACTGGAAGCTAATTCCCGTTTAATGACTGAATGAGCAGAGTAAATACATGCATAAAAACGTCCGCCCGGTGTTTATATTTTACAATAATGGCGCGGGGGGCAGGTTGGAGGGGGGGTGTGTTTGTGAACGGAGTAAGTTAGGGAGCGGATGCACTTTACCCCGCCGCAGTGAGCGATGGCGCGTCGTAAAGCCGGCGGGGAAGGTCAGGATCAGGGCGCCAGCGGTCGTCTATCAAACAATAAGCCTCCATTTTGTAGGCTTCGTAAACAACCTGAACAAACCAAGCGGAACAATGCCGCATTTCTCCGCTCGACGTCCGGTCGGCGATAAAAACGGAGGAAACGTGCAGAAACATTTATAGAATATAATATTGAAATGATTCAATGTAGGTTTCTTCCTGGAGATTGGCTGAACACATTCACCAGACTCAATGACAAGACGTTACAGAAACAAGAGAAGTAAACAGGTCGGTTTCTCTGTTAAAATCGCGGACAGATGGAGGGGGCCGATATTAACACTACAGCCTCCTGCGTTAGCCGGTATTCAACAACGTGAGCATCTTGTCAACACGCTAATTGATTTAGCAATGTGCCATCTCTTTCTTTCTTTGCCAGAGACACCTGTCCTATCGAAGGCTTTGAATCCGAACCAAAATTACCAATGTCCTTGAAATCGACAAATGAACCAAATACGCTCACCGGAGGAGAGTTTGGCCGCTCATGTGATTTAATGTAATCAGTTTTATAATGAATTATGTGCCAAGCAGCCTACTCATTTAAGAACGAGAATCTGTTAGTTATTGATTTCTCATTATTTAAAGTACTGTTATTGTTTATAGATTCTTCGTACCATTAACCAATAACCAACTCAATGAACCCTTTAAAACACACACTGTCCCGGTCTGATGCACACCAGCCGACAGTCAGCAGTCAGCTCAGGGCCAGGTTTAGAGACGGTCAGCTCAGGACCAGGTTTAGAGACGGTCAGCTCAGGACCAGGTTTAGAGACAGTCAGCTCAGGACCAGGTTTAGAGACGGTCAGCTCAGGACCAGGTTTAGAGACAGTAAGCTCAGGACCAGGTTTAGAGACAGCATGCTCAGGACCAGGTTTAGAGACAGTAAGCTCAGGACCAGGTTTAGAGACAGTCAGCTCAGGACCAGGTTTAGAGACAGTCAGCTCAGGACCAGGTTTAGAGACAGTCAGCTCAGGACCAGGTTTAGAGACGGTCAGCTCAGGACCAGGTTTAGAGACGGTCAGCTCAGGACCAGGTTTAGAGACGGTCAGCTCAGGACCAGGTTTAGAGACAGTCAGCTCAGGACCAGGTTTAGAGACGGTCAGCTCAGGACCAGGTTTAGAGACGGTCAGCTCAGGACCAGGTTTAGAGACGGTCAGCTCAGGACCAGGTTTAGATATCTCTGTCTCCATACCTTCATCAGCGGGTCCCTCTGGGTGGAGGTCCCTCTGGGTAGAGGTCCCTGTAGGTGGAGGTCTCTGTAGGTGGAGGTCCACTGGGTGGAGGTCTCCCTGGGTGGAGGTCCACTGGGTGGAGGTCCCTGTAGGTGGAGGTCCTCTGGGTGGAGGTCCCTGTAGGTGGAGGTCCACTGGGTGGAGATCCTCTGGGTGGAGGTCCTCTGGGCGGAGGTCTGAGGGGTGGAGGTCATCTGGGTGGGGGTCTGAGGGTTGGAGGTCTGAGGGGTGGAGGTCCACTGGGTGAAGGACCCTGTAGGTGGAGGTCCAGTGGGCGGAGGTCCAGTGGGTGGAGGTCCAGTGGGTGGGGGTCTGAGGGGTTCGGGCCACCATCCCGGCATTAACCACCAGGCCTGCCTGATGAAAACAACGTTGTTTGGTATTCATAACTCCAACTTTCTTTAATATATTCGTCCTGCAGCGTTTCCCGCCCTCCTCAAAGAGGAGGGCGTGTATCATTTATGTAAATCTGCCCTATCAGAGGCAGGAATTGGCAGAAAGTTGAACTAAGTGATGCTATGATACAATCATCTGGTGCTGTAGGACATGGGCGTAGGAAGCTAGCATCCGAGCTAGCCTGTGAACACACCGGTGGTAAAGCGGGGGGGGGGGGGGGGGGGGGGGGGGGGCTCTTTGATAACATTGCAATTAACGACCCCCTTATGCTAATTCAGATCAACCGCAGCAGAAACAGTGAATAACATGTGTACATTAAGCACGGCATCAGCAGACAAAGCCAGCCTGTGTATTAGACGTTATGTAAATGCAGGGTTTTTTCCTCTGTGCTTTGCATTTCATCACGATTCAAAGCTCAGGAGAATACATGAATTATTGTTTTTTTTGTATTGTGTAGGAGAGTGGTACCAGCTTCATAAAAATGATTATGTAAAGGATGTCACCATGGCATCACATAAAGCTACCGATATAAATGGGTCAAAGCAGTTGAGTTTGTGGAGAAAAAACTAAGTTTCTATTGCTTGAAATGGATTACTTTACCTCAGAAGATTCACTTTTTCAGTTGGTTAGCTTTAGCTTGGCCATCTAGCGTTCAGCGACAACAGGATGACTCACTTAATGGGAGATCGCCCCAGCTTAAACTTTCACTGTTTAACCTTTATTTCACCAGGGGATCTGAATCCTGTTTTTTTCCAGACGGACCTTTACCAGAGGGAAGGTTTAAAACCATCTTCAAACATGAAGAGATCGATAAAAACTGTCAGCTGATTCAAGACCTTTAACAAGGCTACCTTCTTATAAGAAAATGTATTTGCTAAAAGATATCAGTGAGCAAGGGGCTAAAATCCCTTTTGACTTGCTCTTTAAACCTCAGAACTACGATGGTATATCCAAGCACTTAACGTAAGTTCTAAAGTTTAGCTCTGAATGAAACTCAGTGTAGAGCTTTACACTGCAAGAGCTCACGTTTCAAACTCATGTTTCAATTAGGTTCATACGACTTCTGAACCTGTGCGCGAAACATGAGTTCTAAAAAGTTACTGGGTCACTTAGTTTAAGAGCTCATCGTGTTTAAAGACATGATGGCTTAACATTAGCTCTTAACATAACGTCTAAACATGGGTCTTAAGCATGAGTTATTGATGCTAGCTCTAATCCCAGCTCTAAACACAAGGCCCCCTCGACTGACAGCCCGTGGAGGCTGAGCTAGCTGAAACAGCCCAGCGCGGTGACCTTGTCTACAATAGTGTTTCTCCAGCAGGCTCTGCTGGCTTTCGGTCACACAGCGGTGGGCCGTTCCCCCCCAGCACTGGGAGGGGATGTTCCCGTCCTCCACGGTGTAGAACAACACGCTCATTACACAGGCCTGACTAGGGTGGTCAGAACAAACACGACGTCGGGTCATTCATGAGGGGGGAACGTTGCCAGCGCAGAGATCGGAGGTGATGTGATGAGAACGCTGCTGTAAACACAGGTATTAAAGGTAAACAAGCCCGTGAAACACACAACCAATACCGGGATGGGTAGAGAGCACAAAGGAGGAATATCCAGACCAATCAGAGGATCCATGCTGGAGGCAGCTCTGCAAGGGAGGGAGACACACACGCATACACAAACACACACACACACACACACGCAAACACAAACACACACAAGCAAACACAAACACACACACACACGCAAACACAAACACACACGCAAACACACACCGACGCAAACACAAACACACTTACGCAAACACAACACAAACACACAGAGGCATACATATTCACAAACACACAGGCATAAACAAACTAAAACACAAAGACACACTCATACACACACACATAAACACGCACATACACAACACACACACACAAACACATTCACGAACACACACGCATATACACACATGCATACACAAACACACACATACACAAACACACACACCTACACACGCATAAACAAACAGACTTGCATACACATGCGCATACACAAACGCACACACAAACACAAGCATACACGCACATATCAAACACTCGCATACACACACGCATACTTAAACACACGCACACAGCTACACCAACACTAAAGCAGTATATTCGATTTCCTTTGTGTTTTATTTCTAAGCGATCCTATTATGCGTCCGCTTTCAGAACAATTCCATATCCACTGATCTCATTCAAGGACTCCGACAAAGAGAAACCCGAGATCAGAAACCCTGTGGGCCTCTCTTCTGGGGCGGGGGGGGGCTCTGGTAAACCGCCACGCCAAACACACGGCTCATAGTAGAGCAGTACCTGGCCCTGGTCCTAGAGATACCTCTCAAAGTGGGGTGGGCTTTACCTGTGGGGTCCTAGCTGAAACACAGGCCCTTCAGAAGGGCCCAGTCATGGTGTCACCGGCATGCTGTCTTAATCATGGTGTCATAGTCATGGTGTCACAGTCATGGTGTCACCGTCATGATGTCACAGTCATGGTGTCACCGTCATGATGTCTTAATCATGGTGTCACAGTCATGGTGTCACAATCATGGCGTCACATTCATGGTGTTAGTCATGGTGTCACCGTCATGGTGTCACCGTCATGATGTCTTAATCATGCTGTCATAGTCATGGTGTCACAATCATGGCGTCACATTCATGGTGTTAGTCATGGTGTCACCGTCATGATGTCTTAATCATGCTGTCATAATCATGCTGTCATGGTCATGGTGTCACCGTCATGATGTCTTAATCATGCTGTCATAATCATGCTGTCATGGTCATGGTGTCTTAATCATGGTGTCATAGTCATGGTGTCACCGTCATGGTGTCATAGTGATGGTGTCGTAATCATGGTGTCACAGTCATGGTGTCACCGTCATGATGTCTTAATCATGGTGTCACAGTCATGGTGTCACCGTCATGGTGTCACAGTCATGGTGTCACCGTCATGATGTCATAGTGATGGTGTCGTAATCATGGTGTCACAGTCATGGTGTCACCGTCATGATGTCTTAATCATGCTGTCACAGTCATGGTGTCACAGTCATGGTGTCATAGTGATGGCTGGGCTGATGAGGTCATGTGGTGTTTCTGGGCAGCAGCAGGCAGTAGTTAAACGCTGTCCGTTATGAAGCGGTCGATATGTTCTCCGCTTCATAAACGACCTGCCGGTTCGTTCTACAGCCTCGCCCTCCATCACATCAACGAGCCACAGATCCATACGCTGTGACATCACCAGGGGGGGGTGTCCTCTCGGACGTACGATGGACTGATCTAACTCCAGTCCCCCCGGTTGGTACGGCCCACCCCGTGATGACATCGTGGCTCGTACTCGAGTGCGACAGGTGAATTCATCCCATGCCTCAGCGTTACCACGGCGATAACGTCCGCTGAACAGAAGCCCTTCTCCTCCGTGCGAGCGCCGGTCCGATAACGAGCTGTAATTGGTTTAGCGGCGGCGGCGGCGGCAGCGAGGGCGGCGGCGGGACGCTAATCCGCCCGGCGACCCAGCGGAGAGCCGCCCAACCGGCCCCCAGCGCTCTGCCCTTTATTCATCCAATTGAATCTTGGCACGGCGTGGTGCAGGGAGTGGGGTGCAGCGGACCCAGAACGCAGCATTAATGTTTTAGTAGTACTAACATGGCACCACCAGTAAACGCACTAATAGCTACAACCTGGGACATATTCCACTAATCACAGAATAATTGAGACACTCGCTCTGAAAAGGTCACCGTGCTGCCGCCAACTCGCACCACTCCAATCCCTCTTCAAAATAAAAGTCCTCAGGTCTGCGGAGGCCCAGATAAGTTCAGCCCACAGGAATAAAAGCGCTGTTTTACTAAGCCCTTTGCTCCGAGAGGCTCTGTGCTTCACTGCGGTGGAGACATGAACCCATGAACCTCCTCGTACCAACACCCGTCTGTCTGTCAGCCGACCCAACCATCGCCTTTGATGTGTGCTGGGGGAGCGCTGGGTTCTAAATGTGGAACCATCGCGTCTGGAGGTGCTAAAGGAATATGCCTGTGCATGTGTGTGAGTGCATGTAAGTGCGTGAGTGCGTGTGTGAGTGTGCGTGCGTGTGTGCATTGCGCTGCTCATTAGTGATGATTCAACACGTCCCGGGGACAATCCCTAACTAGAAAGACCCAGTTTAACGTGCAATTATGTTGAAACAATACTGTTCATTTGAATTTCCATTATCGTTGATGTCCATCTCAGAGAGATACCATCACAGTCCAATCACATTCAACCGTCAACTTATCTGCATGGAAGCAAACACTTGCAAAACATTTACCAACACAATGAGGACTATCTAAAAAATGAAGGCATCAGGGAAAGTACTCAACGAAGACGGTATACAATTACAGCAGTGTGATCATAGCGATTACGGTTGTCTATGAATTATATAAAACTAGCGTTGATACACACACACACACACACACATACACAGAGGCAACAATAAACACACACACACAGAGGCAAGACACAAACACACACAAACAGAGGTAACACACACAAACAAACACACAGAGGCATCACACAAACACAGACACACACAGAGGCAACACACAAACACACACATACATAGAGGCAACGTACACAGGAAGGCCCACTCAGACAGCCCGTCCTCAATGCTGCTGAAACACAGGAGATGACATCATCCCCCTTCCAAACCCCCCCCCCCCCACGACCACCATAAGACCTGTTGCCGTGGCGACCATAAGCCACCATATTGAGGCGCGCCTTCATCTCCCAGCATGCCGCGGGAGCCAGAGTCCGACACTGCCTCGCGCCTGGCAGGCTCTTGGGGGGGAGTGGGGGGAGACTGCGTGTGTGTGTGGTGTATGTGCATTTGTGTGTGCATGTGCTTGTGCGTGTGTCTGTGTGTGTGTGTGTGTGTGTGTTTGCGTGTGTCTTCGTGTGTGTGTGTGTGTGTGTGTTTTCTGGAGGGATCAACATTGGCTGTTGTCAGGGTATTCCTGATTTTTTTTTTTTTTTTTGTTCTCAGTCAGCTGAACCCCCATGGTGCCTGGGGGGCTAACCACTAGCTGCTGCTACGCTACGTCCTGGGTATCTTAGATACCTTAAACACTAGCCGTGGCTACTCTACGTCCTGAGTACCTTAGATACCTTAAACACTAGCCGCGGCTACGCTATGTCCCGGTACCTTTAGATTCCTTAAACACTAGCCGCGGCTACGCTACGTCCTGGGTCCCGTTTGAATTGTGCCCTTAAGGTATTTCCTTAGATACCTTAACACTAGCCGCGGCTAAGCTACGTCCTGGTACCTTTAGATTCCTTAAACACTAGCCGCGGCTACGCTACGTCCTGGTACCTTTAGATTCCTTAAACACTAGCCGCGGCTAAGCTACATCCTGGTACCTTTAGATATAGTAAACACTAGCCGCGGCTACGCTACGTCCTGGTACCTTAGATACCTTAAACACTAGCCGCGGCTACGCTACGCTAAGCTACGCCACGCTACGGCCTTTTAACCATTTTTGATATGTTCAGTCCATTGTGAACTTTGACCCGTCAGTCTGGCTCTTCAGGCAATAAGTAATCCTCCAGAGCGGGGAAAAAAATAAACTATATTAGTTTTGTTTCCAATGTTTTCTAAATGATCCAAAACCATAGTGCAATGTTTACATAGATAAGGCAACTCTAAACGACGGAAGGATCAGATGACTCGGCGGCGTCGGGCGCTTTATTTTGAAGTGCTGATATGAATTATAGATCGGACCCCAGGGAGCCCTTGTGATCCAACACTAAGAAGTACTAAATAAAAAGCACCGAGAATAAATCAAACAGGGGAATCAATGCTGCTCTCCATGCTCCCGACACTCCTCACCCTCTCCTCACCCAAGCCTTCCCCTCCTCCTCCTACTCCTCCTCCTCCTCTCCCATGGAGTGGCGAAGTCCCGCCTTTCTATTTCCTGTACACGAGTCCTCAAAATAAATTTCTGATGCATGTATTTCAATGGCGGGAGGAAAATAATTTTCTGGTCCCGTTTGAATTGTGCCTTGAATTTCACATATGTTGTTTGCGGTTTATAAAGATACATTTTTCAGGCTTTGTGTGAGGCCGCCCTGTGAACTACAGCCCTTCACTGCTGTCGACGCGAATGAGGTACGTCACCACCCGCACCTGGATCTCAGGTACAGACACGGCGATCTCCCTGCTCAACTTCACCGCTTTTTTATCCCAGGGTTTACGACTTGGCAGGCTCCATAAAGTAGAGAAGAGTAGAACAACACAGAGGAGTAAAGAGGTTGGATTTTATTATTTTATTTTATGAGCAAACAGAGTGCGAAGGCACGCCTGTTTGTTCTGCTGTGTAGGGGCCCCAGTGTGTGGGCCCCTATGACTAAGAGCTGCAACATGGACCCTAACTCATTCCTCTGTCGCTCCGACACCAAGAATGCTGCGACGCTAGAGCCGCGATAACAGAGACGCTGTAATCCGTCTGAGGTACAAAGACCCAAGTGTTCGTTCTTCATCACCCTGAACGGCTGAGTGGAGGGGAGGCACACATCTAAAACCCCTCTCTCTCTCTCTCTCTCTCTCTCTCTCTCTCTCTCTCTCTCTCTCTCTCTCTCTCTCTCTCTCTCTCTCTCTCTCTCTCTCTCTCTCTCTCTCTCTCTCTCTCTCTCTCTCTCTCTCTCTCTCTCTCTCTCTCTCTCTCTCTCTCTCTCTCTCCCGACCTCCACTTGAATATGGATCAATATTCAAGGGGAACGGGGAGAAAATGCAACCAGGTGCAATATGAACCCTTTCTGTATTCCGAGCCGCTGTGAGGATGTGTGGCATTAGACGTTCATTATATAAATTATTACAACCTGACGTGGATATGTCAAGCAGGCGGCTAATCTTTACCTGCCCTGGCAAACAGGGGCTCCTTGTGTCGGATCTAAAGACCTTTTATTCAACCGAAATCCTGCATTTATCCTTTCTGAATTAAAATGGGGCCATGATATTCATTCAAATGTCAAACAAGGATGATATTAAATTATTGGACTTTAATCAGTTCATAGTATTTCCTGTGCAGGTTCTCTGAAGACTGAAGTCAATTTCGTGGTGTTTTCGAGCAGAGGCTGTGTTTAGTTTTCGACCCATTTCCCTGTTTGACCAGAGATAAAACCTATTCTCATATTTGTAATATTTCCCGGGCAGCGGTGAAGAAATTGCATTTCTGAGCTTCTCTTTCATCCGTGGTGGACGGGCATCGAATGCCGTCCCCTGACCGGCGGTGTGCCCCGACGCTGGCCTCCCCGTCGGGGGAGGGCCATACGGGATTCAAGAAAACCCTTCGAGTAGAATCAGTGATCTGCCTCTTTGGCCTCTACAGACACATCTACTGCCCAGAGAGGTGTCAGTGATCTGCCCCCTACTGACACATCTACTGCCCAGAGAGGTACCAGTGATCTGCCCCCTACTGACACATCTACTGCCCAGAGAGGTGTCAGTGATCTGCCCCCTGCTGACACATGTACTGCCCAGAGAGGTGTCAGTAATCTGCCCCCTACTGACACATCTACTGCCCAGAGAGGTGTCAGTGATCTGCCCCCTACTGACACATCTACTGCCCAGAGAGGTACCGGTGATCTGCCCCCTGCTGACACATGTACTGCCCAGAGAGGTACCGGTGATCTGCCCCCTACTGACACATGTACTGCCCAGAGAGGTGTCAGTGATCTGCCCCCTGCTGACACATGTACTGCCCAGAGAGGTGTCAGTGATCTGCCCTTCTGGGCCCCTTCAGACACATCTACTGACAGAGAGGTACCAGTGATCTGCCCCTCGAGCCACTACAGACACATCTACTGACAGAGAGATATCAGTGATCTGCCTTTCAGACACATCTACTGACAGAGAAGTATCAGTGATCTGCCTCTTTGGCCTCTACAGACACATCTACTGCCCAGAGAGGTGTCAGTGATCTGCCCCCTGCTGACACATGTACTGCCCAGAGAGGTGTCAGTGATCTGCCCTTCTGGGCCCTTCAGACACATCTACTGACAGAGAAGTATCAGTGATCTGCCCTTCTGGCCTCTACAGACACATCTACTGACAGAGAGATATCAGTGATCTGCCCCTCTGGCCTTTACACACACATTTACTGCCAGAGAGAGATTTCTCAGAGCTGAGAGGATCCTGAGCTCCAGCCAGCCTCCACTCCTGCCTCCACCATGATGGTCTCTACTTGCTGCTCCGTCACTCTCAATCTACTCAGGAGGTATCTGTGCAGCACAGACCACCTTAGTACTGCTGTTCACTGACGCTGCTGATCATTTCATAGAACAGACTTTACTAATCCCAGAGAGGAAGTAAGGGGAAGCATGGGGGGGAATCTATTTTTGCCGCAGGGCAAAAGAATAATAGAAGGGGTAGGGATGGGGAAGGCCAGGAATAGAGACTCTTTCGAAGTTCCCATCAGCCATCTGGGCACCCTCATTAGCAGACTATCGCGTTAATGCACGGACCAGCCCGAATCATGGTGTCTTGGTGTGTTTCAAACGTCTGCTCTCTGCTGTCTGTCGGGTATAGTCAACAATGCTAAGTCATTGTTGATCCACACACATGGCATCATCCATCTATCGCCTGGCCTTTGAATCCTCCCATGTTTTAGACATCTCCATTTTTTGTTTTTTTAACCTTGAATCTTCTCCCCCTTTACTTTTGTAAAGCTGGACTTTTCCCTCTTTAACGTGTTCTAGGCTCTGGACTTTTCCCTTGTTAACGTGTTCTAGGCTCTGGACTATTTCCTCGTTAACGTGTTCTAGGCTCTAGACTTTTCCCTCGTTAACGTGTTCTAGGCCCCAGACTTTTCCCTCGTTAACGTGTTCTAGGCCCTGGACTTTTCCCTCGTTAACGTGTTCTAGGCCTTGGACTTTTCCCTCGTTAACGTGTTCTAGGCCCTGGACTTTTCCCTTGTTAACGTGTTCTAGGCTTTAAATCTTTAAAAGCTTAGAACACCCAGGTGTTCTAGGCACCCAGGTCCTCGTTGGTCCGTTCAGGTTTACTGGCGGCCCAGCAGCCCCTGATATGATCGAGAGGAAGCAGAAGTGATGACTATATTCCCCACTTGCTGTTCTGCCCCAGGGCACAGGGTGCCGGTGCTGCTAGCTAGTTAGCCTGAAGCTGCCCCCCCCCGGGGATTCTCCGGGTCCCAGACCTTCCCGGGTTTGCAATAATATCCATCGTTCTGTTTGGCTGTCCTCTGCAGTTCTTCCAGTTCCAGCTCCTGCAGAGATCGCTGTCCAGGGACGGCTCTGCTTCCTGTAAAGGCAGGGGGGGGGGGGGTGGGTCTGCACCTCTCTGCAAAGCCACGGCTATAAAACATTTACCTCTCTGCGTGGAAAAGGAAACTCAACCCGAAGTGGAATAAAAGTCCGGAGGTGGAAGGCGGAGGGGCTGATGGTTTTATTCCGATGTTTTTTCAGACGGTTAATAATTCAGAAGAATCAAACCGAATTACCAGGAGGAGAAGGATGAAGGTAGTCTGCTCAGTCTGCTACGAGACGGAAGGACAGACTGATGACCTGAGATATGTCCCTGCAATTATCAAAGAGTCGTAACACAACCTGATTGATAGGCTTGTTAAGTATAATAAGTATGTGGGCCATCAGACGAAGATCCACGTTAAAACACGGCTCATGGCTCATGAATGGAGACGTGTTGATAACGGTGTGTAAACAATTAGCCCTTACACATTAATGCCAGCTTGCCTCCTTTAACTGTATCCATTCATAACCACCTGCTCTATGGTTGAACTAAACCTTAACGATGATCTAAGCACTCATGCATCAAGTCATTATCTTCCTCTCCTTGGCTCCAGATCCTTTAAAGGGTCAATCCGTGTCACGCTTGTGTACAAAGTAAATAATCCATGACCCCTCCTGTAGAGAGGCCCTGGGAGCCTTCTGAGTGAGACATCACGGCAGGCCTGGGGGAATCTCTTATTGATCTCTGTCAGAGCGGGGGGGGGGGGGGTGGGGGTGGACTGTGAGGATCCGGGGCCAGCCCAGAAGACAAAAGGAATCCCTGATGAAGTTCCTTTGAAGTGCCTTTTCCAGAAGTCCTTGGAAATACATATTGATGAAGTCCAAATGGTCTGGCCCCAGGGCAGGAGAGTAGACGCTCTGTTATAAATATTCATCCTGAGGGGCGCGCGGCCGGAGCGTGAGCTGAATTATTACACTGGAATGATTGCCTCTGAAAACGGGTAATTACAAAGGACTGCAAAGGCCAGAGTCATCACGCGGGATTCGGATCTTCCTTCAGAGGAAAGGTGATCGTCTCCTCGCTGAAGGGACTGATGAAAGCACCGCCTCCTTTTGTTCCATTCGACGGTTGAATTCAGAGGCTCGCAGACGCCGCGACGCGTGAATAACACACGACCCGCAGAACAATGTGGGGTAGGTGCAGAAAACAAAGTGGTCACTGAAAAATATCTACATGGAGAAGAGAGCTAATGGTCCTCGGCTGATCCAGCAGAGAACAACGTCCTGAAGCCAGCCTTCTGGACCTGCTTGGCACGGCCAACCAGCCTTGTGTTGCTCTGCGGTTTCAATAAAAACTAATAAATAATAAAACACGACCGTCTTCCAACCTTGTGTCAACATGAAGCAGCACGGAGGAAATGTATGAAGTAGGTAGAGAGTGACCAGGACAAGAGCAGCTGTCATTTGAACAGAGAGCTAAACGTTAATAAAACAGATCTTGATTGACTCCTGCTAATCCCTGAGGACCATCGATCTGAGGGCATCAGAACGCGGTGAAGCTAGCCGCGGTGTAGCTAGCAGCGGTGAAGCTAGCTATGGTGTAGCTAGCCGCGGTGAAGCAGGCCATGGTGTAGCTAGCCGCGGTGAAGCAGGCCGTGGTGTAGCTAGGCCGCGTTGTAGCAGGCTGCGGAGTTGCTAGCCTTGGTGTAGCTAGCTGTGGTGTAGCTAGCCGCGGTGAAGCTAGCCGCGGTGCAGCTAGCCGCGGTGCAGCTAGCCGCGGTGAAGCTAGCCGCGGTGCAGCTAGTCGCGGTGAAGCTAGCCGCGGTGTAGCTAGCCGCGCGGCCTGGACCCGTCTCACTGAGAGCTTGGACTCCAAGGCATCCCTCGGGCCCTTCCCTCCGTCACTTGTCCCCGGGCTCTACACTCCCGCACGGCGGTCTCTGAGAGCCACCAGACACGCCAGCAGTCGAGTGCTCTGGCGGGGACGTGCGACGCATCCTGAGCGGGCGCTGCGTTTGTTGTGCGACTCGTGCGATACAGCGAACATTATCATATATAGTGAGCAGTGATGAGCCCCGCCATTACGGCTTCAGAGGAGAATAATTGAATCAGCCGCCGCGGCGTCGCACGGCGGACGCAGTGGAACGGAACAGCCCGCCGGGGCGCCGTGGCAACACACACCTGTGAGTGACACCGATGCTCATGCGGCCGTTTCCTGTGGCGAAGTTCCGGCGCCGTCCCAGCGGCCGAGCAGCTGTGGCGACGCTCGGAGTCTGGACGTCCCGCGAGGGCGTGTGTGTTCAGCCGTTAGCACGCCGCGGGGAAGAGACGGGTTCGAGTCCTCCTTCACGTTCAGACGGATTGAGCGGCGGTCTGATTGGACGCCTCCCTCGACGTGGTGGCGGGCGCCACCTGCAGCGGGTTCCGGTTCCACCAGCGGGATGCGGTTCCGCATGGTACAACCAGCCCGGCGGCGCCGTCAGGTTCTCACCAGACAGGAAGTCAACAAAGACTTTGTCCAGGTGTTCGCACTCCAAGGTCGACATAATTAGGCCACTTTGAGAAGTGCTCAAAAGTTACGCGTTTCGTGTTCTCATTTATTCGTTGAAAATGTATTTGGAGAACTTGGTGTTGATAGCGTACCCTGCGTACGTTGTTATTCATCGATGGATAAACCCGGACTTACCAAGGACCAATCGACTTTGAGTTCCGAAGCGCTTCAGTGGTTTGAGTGGACGAGTTCGCCTCATGCTACTTAAAGAAGATAAAACAGTGATGTGAGGCCCGTTCATTAGCGAGTCATCGGGCGGGTTTGTTAATCGCGGCCCGTTACAGATGGAGTGTGAAAGCCATTAGCACGGCGTAGCTCTCTGGGGCCGGAGCTGTCAGCGCTAGCCTACACGAGCGGTGTTCAGCTGTTTACTGGTCACACCTTCCCCCTCCTGTCCCCTCCTCATTCTCCATCCTTGTCACTACGGTTCTTTGTGAGGAGGCTTGAAACACAAACGGACACAGTGAGCGACGGGAGGCTGTGTGCGCCGTGTTCTGAGCGGGTTAAAGAGCGAGGGCCGACACACAAACACTCACATGCTAATCGCTGGGATCAGGAACAAGGTGAGCCGTGGGAAATAATGGATTCCACCGCCGCGCTCCACTTCTACATCAGCTCGTTTGTTTTTAAGGATGGATCATTTGAATGAACGGATTTGTATATTCAATGGCCTCAGTCGGCGTCTGAACCTCTGGGTTCCCCAGACTTAGAGTCCTGCCCGGTGAACCCAACGACCCGTCAACAAGGCTGGGGTTTAATGATGGATAGAGCACAGGGACGGGTCTCCACCGGGTCCAAATAGACTCAATCACGGTCTCAACGGGTACAAGCTCGAAGGGAATCAACCAACGGATCTCTCCAAATGATCGGGTTATCAATGTGCTAAAGCGAACGTTAGTCAAGGTGGATCCAAGAGCACGACGGCACAAGGCCTTAGAGGGTTGGGGCTCAGAGGAGCAGCTGGAGGAGGAAGGACACATCCCTCTAAAGACCAAGGAGAGAATCACATCCACCAGGACGGAGGAACACAGAACCACACTAGCTGGGCGATGTGTGTGTTATGCCCGGCTGAATCCAACTCGCTTTACCGACCTCAGTAAGAAATAGACTGACAACCAAATATTGGAAATAACCTTTTGAGATGTCTAAAAGGTGAACATCCATCCAAAAACAAAAACAATGTCAGTGTAAAACACTTGCATGCAGGGGAAAAAAATGTCCATATTGAAGGAAATACATACCGTACCATCATACCAACATATATATATATATATTTTTTATCATATTGTGGTGTTGGTGGCCCCATCCTACTGAACTACGTCCTGACGGAGGTCCCATTCTACTGTACTACGTCCTGTAGGCTCCTCCTGACGGAGGCCTCGTCACACTCTGTATTAGCATCTCTATTTACCCCAAAACATGGCGGCTCAGTCAAAACGCCGTTCCCTCCCCCGCGCGCCTAATGGAGCCCTCTGAACCAATCACAGCAGGGCGTGACATCAGTAGAACACAGCAGGAGATTACATCAGCAAATCAAAGCACATGATCACAGCACCCAATCAGAACACCGGATGACATCAACAAACGCACCATCACGGCGCTCTGGCCCGGTCCGCCGGCACAATTCTGTGTGTGTGTGTGCGCGTGTGTGTGTGCGCGTGTGCGTGTGTGTGTGTGTGTGTGTGCCTCCCAGGTATCACATTAGCATGCAGCGCCACAAGTGCTACAGAAACAAACAAACTCCCGCCTCTCTCCCCCTCTGATCTCCCCCTCCCCCTCCCCCTCCCCGGGGCACTTATCACATTTAACGTTGAATAACTATTCAGCTAGCGTCTGCAGAGGAATCACTCTGCATAGCATAGCGTAGCACGTAGCACGTAGCGTAGCGTAGCGTAGCATGCCATCTGTCCTCCAGCCGTAGCCAGCCTTTAGCAGTGCAGAGGTAAGCGGGAAGGAGGGGAGAGAGGGACAGGGAGGAGGGAGGGAGGGACAGGGGGGAGAGAGGAGGGACAGGGAGGAGGGAGGGAGGGACAGGGGGGAGGGACGGGAGAGACAGGTTGGAGGGGAGGGAGGGAGAGACAGGGAGGGAGGGAGTGAGGAGGGGGGTGGGAGGGACAGGAGGTAGGGAGGGAGAGACAGTGAGGAGGGAGGGAGGGAGGGAGGAGGGGGGAGGGAGGGAGAGACAGTGAGGAGGGAGGGAGGGGGGAGTGAGGGAGGGAGTGACAGGACAGAGGGAGGGAGGGAGAGACAGGAGGGAGGGAGGGAGGAGGAGGGAGGGAGGGAGGGAGGGAGGGAGGGAAAGGGAGAGGGGGGAGGGAGGGAGAGACAGGGAGGAGGGGCAGTAAGGGAGGAGGGAGGGGGGAGACAGGGAGGCGTGGTGGAGCTGAGATCAGCAGAAACACCTCCGCTCTGATCACTAATCAATTATTCCTCCGCTCAACCAAAGCCGCGCTGGAGGGGAAATATTTACTCTGACTCGCAAATGTCAATAAGGGGAGGGGGCTTCCAGCACGTGTGAGTGTGTGAGTGTGTGTGTGTGAGTGTGTGTGTGTGAGTGTGTGTGAGTGTGTGTGTGAGTGTGTCAGTGTGTCAGTGTGTTAGTGTGCTAGTGTGTATATGTGTGCGTGGGTGTGAGTGTCACTGTGTTGATTGGACCGGCCACACGGCAGATGTAGCGGCTGCGGTTGATTGGTGGGCTGTGTGACAGGTCACACCTTCACGCAGTACCACCAGGAGGAGGTGGGAGACGACCGGGAGACAGGGGAGAGGGGGGAGAGGGGAGAGGGGGGAGAGAGGAGAGGGGGAGAGAGGGGGGAGATGGAGAGAGGGGGGAGAGGGGGGAGGGGGGGAGAGGGGAGAGGGGAGAGAGGGGGGAGAGGGGGGAGAGGGGAGAGGGGGGAGAGAGGGGGGGAGAGGGGAGAGGGGGAGAGAGGGGGGAGATGGAGAGAGGGGGGAGAGGGGGAGGGGGGGAGAGGGGAGAGGGGAGAGAGGGGGGAGAGGGGAGAGGGGGAGAGAGGGGGGAGAGATGGGGGAGAGGGGGGGGGAGAGGGGGGAGATGGGGGAGACGAGGGAGAGGGGGGGAGATGGGGGAGAGGAGAGACGGGGAGAGACGGGGAGAGATGGGGGTGATTGGAGAGAGAGGAGAGGGGGGGAGAGGGGGAAGCTGAGGGTGAGTGAACGAGCCACAGTGATGATACCTGAGGAGCAACGACCTCCCGCTGCTCCTCACTAATTAACACCTTCAGAGGAGGAGGAGGAGAGAGGGGAGAGAGAGGAGAGAGGAGGGGAAGGGAGGGAGGAGAGGAGAGAGGGGAGGGGAGGAGAGGAGAGAAGGAGAGAGAGGAGAGGAGAAAGAGGAGAGGAGAGAGGAAGGGAGGGAAGGAGAGGAGAAAGAGGAGAGGAGAGAGGGGAGAGAGAGGAGAGGAGAGGAGAAAGAGGAGAGGGGAGAGGGGAGAGGAAGGGAGGGAAGGGAGGAGGGGAGAGGAAAGGAGAGGAGAAGAGGAGAGGAGAGAAGAGAGGGAAGGGGAGGAGAGGAGAGAAGGAGAGAGAGGAGAGGAGAGAGAGGGGAGGGGAGGAGAGAGGGGAGGGGAGGGGAGGAGAGGAGAGAAGTAGAGAGAGGAGAGGAAAGGAGAGTAGAGAGAGGAGGGGAGAGAAAGGAGAGAGAGGGGAGGAAGGAGAGAGGAGGAAGGCAGAAAGGGGAGGAGGGAAGGAGAGAAGATGAGGGCGGAAAGGGGAGGAGGTGGAGGGAGGAGAGGGTGAGAAGCAGAGAAAAGGCGGGAAAGGGGAGGCAGGGAGCAGGGAGTAATCAGCAGATCCGTGCTGATGAGATATTAGCGGTACGCCTCCCACGTCTGTTAGCGACTTGGAGACCCCCAACCCTCGCCTCCTCCACCCAGAGTAATCAGCCTCCACCCTCCCACCTCCTCCTCCAGATTATTCCAAGAGGAACAATTATCTTTTGTTAGATTTTTCTTTTTAGTGAGCGATGTTTCTCCGGTAGGTCTGCGGTGTGCGTGTTACCACGCTGCGAAGTTCTGTTTGTTAGAGCCCACCCACACCCTCAACACACACACCATCGCATTCCAGTTTGCACCAATCAAGTCATATTTCACACATGTAAACGCACACACACACACCAGAAATCTATTACATGTATATATATATCTAAAATATAATATCCCCCACACGGCTCAGACACCCTCGTTCATTCCATTAACGATGGAAAGGACGCACTCAATTTAAATAGGAAAAACAGGGTTCATTTCCTGTTGCGCTGCAAAGCATCACTCCAGCTCAGAGCTCAGTTGATGTCATTAATTCGGGGAAAGTTTCAAGATTCAGAAAATAGCAATAATGTATTAGTAGTAATAGTGTTTTGTAGCAGAATCAAAACAAGACCGAAAAAAGAAGCTAAAAGCTGTGAGGTGAGCGCAGAAGGAGAGGCCGGTTCCCCAGGATCGATCTGTGATCCCTCCATCAGCTCCGAGGGATATTGGGAGATAGAGCCCTGACACCTTATCTCTGCCGGGCCCCTGCCGCCTCCTCTGACGCCTCCAAAGAGGAGCACAGGATCGCTAAGCTCCTTAAAACGGCCACCAATAAAGTCCTCTGAAACTCCCCACTCCCAATCCCCCTCCCTCTCCCCCCCTCTCTCCCTCCTGCTCTCCCCTCCCTCCTCCAGCTCCTCACCCTCTCTCCCTCCTGCCTCCCACCCTCCCCTTCCAGCTCCTCACCCTCTCTCCCCTCTGCCTCCCACCCCCCTCAATCTCCTCACCCTTTCTCCCCTCTTCCTCCTACCCTCCCCCTCCTGCTCCTCACCCTCTCTCCCTCCTGCCTCCCACCCTCCCCCTCCTGCTCCTTACCCTCTCTCCCCTCTGCCTCCCACCCCCCTCAATCTCCTCACCCTCTCTCCCCTCTGCCTCCCACCCCCCTCTCCAGCTCCTCCCCCTCTCTCCCCCCTGCCTCCCACACCCCCACCCTCCAGCTCCTCACCCTCTCTCCCCCCTGCCTCCCACCCCCCCCTCTCCAGCTCCTCACCCTCTCTCCCCCCTGCCTCCCTCCTGCTCCAGTTCTCAACGTGCATGCTAGTGCACGTCAACGTGCACTAGCAGCAGTGGGCCGTGCACTGTTAATCAACCACAACAAACTGCTGCTGGTTTCACGTGCATGAGCTTTGTTTTGATAGTTTGATAGAAGTCATAGAAGTCATATCTGACTTGTTAGAATATTTAATTACCTTGTTTTCCTTTAATTGGTGCTGTCAACATCTCGAAACACAACGACGCTTTGGATAAAACCGTCTGCTAAATGACTGATCCAATTAAAGAAATGATTAGTTACATTCTTGAATACATTATTAATTTATCTCTCGACTGTGAGAAACTAAAGGCTGACCAAAAGTAGGACATTAAGTAATTATCAAAGACAAACAGACATTCTGCAAAGGCCTTTCCCCCTTCCCTGCAGGCACCATGAAGGTAAACTAAGGTCCAATAAAACCTTTTCCCTGAGCCTGTGTCGTCTGCTGCCTGCAGTAAACACAGCTCAACTGATGGGGCTGAGCCAAACCAAACCTTTACATTTCTGTTTGGTTCTGCAGATCCAGCGGTCTGTTAACACGGCGTTCAGCGGGAGAACTCTGACCCAACCCTCCTCTGACACAGAGACACAGCGGTCCCTCCAGGTCCAGGTGGACTGAGGAGGGGGGGGGGGGGGGGAGAGGGGGGGCAGCCAGGAGGTCTGAGGGGAGAGGAGGTGGAGCTAGGTTTAAGGAGATTGGAGGTATAGTTGGTGATCTGAGGAGCTAGGAGGTCAAAGGAGCTAGGAGGCACAAGGAGGGCTGGAGTACGAGGTTATATAATAAACTATTGCACGACACATTCAAATATGACCCTGACAACACGGCTCTGGCTGGGAGACTGGTACTGCGATGCCCTCCCCCTCTCTCCCCCCTCCTCTCTCTCTCTCCTCCCTCCCTCTCCCTCTCCTCTCTCCCTCTCTCTCCCTCTCCCCTCCTCTCCCTCTCTCCCCCTCCCCTCTCCTCTCCCCCCCTCTCTCCCCCCCCCTCTCTCTCCCCCCTCCTCCTTCTCCCCCTCTCCCCCCCCCCCCCTCTCTCTCTCTCTCTCTCTCGCCCAGTAAGTCAGCCGCAGTCACAAATGAGTGCCCTCCGCTGACATGATGGTGTGATTACATCGCTGTTAACTTTGATTTGCCTCAGCGTGTAAACAAGTAGCACGGCTCCGCCTCCCGACGGCAGGCCGCAGGGAGGAGAACCACGGCTCCGCGTAACCAGAGGTGACGGCGGGCGGGCCGGCCAATGGGAGGCCGCCAGCGCTGGGAAGGCGGTACCTTGATGAAGAGCAGCGGGACAGGCCCGGGACGTCCTGGTGGTCCGACCCGATGGAGGGCTGAGCTGGGACCCGCACCCCCTGGGACAGGAGGGGAGAGAGAGACAGTTAATCACGCTGGAGCTGGAGAGCTCGCTCGCTCACTCTCTCACACTCTCTCTCTCTCTCTCCCTCACTCGCACACTCTCCCTCTCTCTCCCTCACTCGCACACTCTCCCTCTCTCTCTCTCACTCGCACACTCTCTCTCTCTCTCACTCGCACACTCTCCTCTCTCTCTCACTCGCACACTCTCTCTCTCTCTCTCACTCGCACACTCTCCTCTCTCTCCCTCTCTCCCTCTCTCTCTCTCTCTCCTCTCTCTCTCTCTCTCTCTCTCTCTCTCGAGCGGAGAGAGGAGTGGGGGAGGGAGAGAGAGAGCTACAGAGGGGCGATGGTGAACGACAGAAGGAGCCAGGTAGAACTGGAGGATGACAAATGGATAAGAGAGAGAGGCTGGAGTTGGGAGGGGGGCATTGTCTATGACTAAGGCATCGTAGCCCCCCTCCCAGCCCTGTTGGACCTTTAAGGTCTTGGCTTTGACTGCAGTGATGTATTGGTGCTTGGGTAGGAGACCGTGCTATACTACCAGAGTATTCCTGAACGTTTAGTCAGGCTGGACACAAGAAGACCTGACGTCTCTCGTCGGTCAGCAGGAGACCAGAGAGGAGAACCACGCCTCCTGGACACTCAGAACCCAGGCACAGAACCACCACTGAGACGACTCCATCAGGAGGTTGACTGTGGAGGAGTTCAGCTCCAGGATCTTCTCGTTCCTCATTGGCCAACGACCACATGGTCATTATTCCTTGGATGGATATGGGTTTCCACACCAACCTGACAAAACACCATCTTCACCAAGTGAAGCCCCATGTGAAGCCCCAGCTGGGAGGTTCTAGATTCGATTCCCAGCGTCTACTTCCTACCTGTAGACATCCTGGTGACCGACCCCTCGCTGCTCCTTGATGAGGAGGAGACTGCCTCAGGAGAGAAGGGTCAGTGATTCATTTGAGCCTTTGACTGCGGACACTTGGTTGACATGCTTTGGTGTCATAAAACACATCTCACACTGTAAACTGCTCAAGGCCTTCAAGCATGCTCCGGCTTAAGTTCTTAAACAGACCTCAGAAATACTTTATGGGCCAGAGGGATTTATGTTAAGTACTTTTGCACCTGATTTAAGTCACTTTAGTTTAAAGTGCTATAAAATATGCAAGGATGATATAAATCCATCAAAGGGTAGCTTGAATATGAAGTTCAATTTGCAGAAGGAGAGGAATTTTAGTTTCCACTATTTGAAGAGCATCCGTCATCGGTAGAAACGCCATTAAGCCAAACACTTTCCAAACCACCTCCTTGATGGGACGTTCCCAGCCGCTCCCTGGAGACTGGGAGGACTGGGAGCCCTGGGAGCCCCCCCCCGCTGACTGGGCGGTCTCCAACACCCTGGATCTCCCGAGGCTAAGGGCCGGTCGATGGACTGAATGGATTCCAGAAGAGGCCCATTCTGCTCTGGACCACCGGGAGGCCCCTGACAGGCTTTGGAGCGTTCCGATGGCCTGGCCCTGTGGGAGGGCCCCTGATGGGATACAGAGCGGCCCGATGGCCTGGCCCTGTGGGAGGCCCCTGATAGGCTATAGAGCGGCCCGATGGCCTGGCCCTGTGGGAGGGCCCCTAATGGGATACAGAGCGTCCCGATGGCCTGGCCATCTGGGAGGCCCCTGATAGGCTATAGAGCGGCCCGATGGCCTGGCCCTGTGGGAGGCCCCTGATAGGCTATAGAGCGGCCCGATGGCCTGGCCCTGTGGGAGGGCCCCTAATGGGATACAGAGCGTCCCGATGGCCTGGCCCTGTGGGAGGCCCCTGATAGGCTATAGAGCGGCCCGATGGCCTGTGGGAGGGCCCCTGATGGGATACAGAGCGGCCCGATGGCCTGGCCCTGTGGGAGGCCCCTGATGGGATATAGAGCGGCCCGATGGCCTGGCCCTGTGGGAGGGCCCCTGATAGGATATGGACCGGCCCGATGGCCTGGCCCTGTGGGAGGCCCCTGATAGGCTATAGAGCGGCCCGATGGCCTGGCCCTGTGGGAGGGCCCCTGATGGGATACAGAGCGGCCCGATGGTCTGGCCCTGTGGGAGGCCCCTGATGGGATACAGAGCGGCCCGATGGCCTGGCCCTGTGGGAGGGCCCCTGATGGGATATAGAGCGGCCCGATGGCCTGGCCCTGTGGGAGGGCCCCTGATGGCAGCAGAGGGTCCATCCCTCCTCAGTCTAGCTGAGGCCTCCCAGAAGCCCTCCCTGAGGTAAGAGGCCCTCCTCATCCTGGAGGCTCTGCTAATGACAACCAGGAGGAGAGACAGGGAGGGGCAGCAGAGCCCAGCCTGGACCCAGGGGAGGGGGGGGGTGTGTACTGGGACTGGGTCCAGGGGGGGGGGGGGGGGGTTATGTACTGGGACTGGGTCCAGGGCCCGGGACTAATCCGGCCCCCCAGGCCCCTCCTCTCCACTTAGAGCCGAAGGAGTCTGCTGGTTTGGAGTCGGACCTCAAACACTATTGATTCAGAAGGGGGGGGGGTTCTGTGTGTGTGTGTGTGTGTCTTTGTTAGCCTAAGTGCGGGTGTGTGTGTTGGACTGAGCATGTGTGTGTGTTTGTGTGTGTGTGTATTAGCCTGAGTGTGGGTGTATGTGTGTGAATATATATATATATATATATATATATATATATATATATATATATATATATATATAGGCTGTGAGGCAATAGAGAAAACAAGCTATCAGCTGTCAGAACCACTTGTGGCTTATCTCCCTCCCCCTCCTCGCCTCCTTCTCCTGCTCGTCCTCCCTCTCCTCCTCCTCCTCCTCCTGCTCCTGCTCCTCCTCCTCCTCCCTCTCCTCCTCCTCCTGCTCCTCCTCCTCCTTCCTCCCTCTCCTCCTCCCTCTCCTCCTCCTCCTGCTCCTCCTCCTCCTTCCTCCCTCTCCTCCTCCCTCTCCTCCTCCTCCTCCCTCTCCTCCCTCTCCTCTTCAGACCCCAGTAGGCCGGTCTGTACAGCAGACACAGATTCATTGACTCCTGTTAGCCAGAGAAACCCATTAGAGACTTTCCCTACAGCTTGTCTTCTCAAAACAATTGCTAGCCAATCCCAGGCCCTCTGAACCTTTCCTGTTTTCCAGCCAATCCCAGCGCGATAACGGAACTACTGTTGACAAACTACTGTGTCAAGTGTGCAAAGAGTGTTTTTCAAAAGAGATTTACCGGCATGGGAAATGAACATTGCCAAAGCAGAACGCAGCATAGCGCTGTAAAACCGATTGAAAAGGTGAAATATTAAACAAAACAACATCTGTTTACCCTCCGGTATCTGCCCCCCTCCCCAGATACCCCGTCGGGGTTGACCCGGGCGATAAACAGCAGGTCCTTCCATTAACGGCGGTCATCAGGCCCCCTCCTCTGAGAGGAGGGCCCCCCCCCCCAACGAGGCCTGCTCTCCACCAAGAGCACAACGCGTGAGGATGAGAGCGCTGTTATCCTCCCAGCCCGGGGCCCGGGGCCACAGGAGCAGGCAGACAGTAGGACGGTCACGATGGAGGAAGGGAGCACTCCCAACGTGAGGAGGACCTCTGTAGCCGTCCTCGCCCAGAGCGAGACTCGTGGGTTCAGAGGGGGGCTCCTCCTCGTCTGGGGGCCACCGGGGGGCTGAACTTATGGGCCGTCAGCCTAATGTGTGTTTTACTACGTTAAGGGGGGCGGCCGGGCCGGGGGATCATCTGGCCCCGCGCCGGCCCCCCTAAATCCTGACATCACACGGCTCGGACGGCCCCCCCGACGGCCATCAGAGTTTTACACGCTCCTGTGTGTGAGGTCATTAGAGCCGTAGGGCTGGAGGGGGGGGGGGCTGAACATCACGCACACCGAGAACCACGGCAACGCAGTACACACTGTATACTACCAGTACACACTGTATACAACCAGTACACACTGTATACTACCAGTACACACTGTATACTGCCAGTACACACTGTATACTACCAGTACACACTGTATACTACCAGTACACACTGTATACAACCAGTACACACTGTATACTACCAGTACACACTGTATACTACCAGTACACACTGTATACTACCAGTACACACTGTATACAACCAGTACACATTGTATACTACCAGTACACTGTATACTACCAGTACACACTGTATACTACCAGTACACTGTATACAACCAGTACACACTGTATACTACCAGTACACACTGTATACTACCAGTACACACTGTATACTACCAGTAGAATGCAGTACACATTGTATTCATCCAGTACAACACAGTACACACTGTATTCATCCAGTACACACTGTATCCATCCAGTACACACTGTATCCATCCAGTACACACTGTATCCATCCAGTACACACTGTATACATCCAGTACACACTGTATACATCCAGTACACACTATCTAGTACAACCCAGTACACTGTGTACACTCACACAACATGCTCCACCATCTTTCCCAGCACATACGATGCAGATTGGCGTTAATGGGCGGACGTTATCAAGTGCTTAAAGGCTGCGTCTTGTTAGAGATTGTGGCTGTGAGGAGGCCGCGCGGAGACCCCCCGCACCCCCGTGGAGAGTCCATCTGTGTGAGTGCGGGGGTCCCCCTCCTCCCGGCCCCGTCCCCTGGGTCAGGCCCTGCTTTATGTATTCATATAAACAGCCAGTGGTTCACTGCCTCAGCCGTCCCTGCGCCCCAGATAAGCTCCAGCTCCATGCTAATGTTCCTGACTCCAGGTCAGCTGGAGTCCACGGGAGACGGACATGCCTGCCCCCCCCCCCCCCCCCCCCCGGTCCATCTCGGGCTCGGCGGGCAGTAATGACATACTGCTGCAGCGTCTCCTCTCCGATTGGACGCTGATTTCTCTGACAGATTCCCGGACGCTTGACCCTCCGAGCATCCTGCTCCCGTCCCAGAGGTCAGGGGTCGCCCGGGGCTGCTTACCGCCTCCTGGCGGCCCCCCGGAGCCAAGGGCAAGGTCGCACCGCCGCGAGCGAGAGAGCTATCAGGGAGAGCACTGAGACGGGGGGGCTATGGGCACACACTACATCATGGAGGGAGGGGCCGTGCCTGGGCTGGGAACCTGCAATCAACACAGCACAGCGACGGGCCCCGGGCCCCGCCGGCACTGCACCGTCTGGACGGAGGAGGAGGAGGAGGAGGGAAACACGGTGCCACGCTTCAAAGGACCGGCCGCACTCGCTTTGATGTGAGAGCTGCTTCACCTTGGGCCAGAAGGGTGGAGAGGGAGAGAGAGAGGGAGGGAGGGAGGGAGGGAGGGAGGGAGGGAGGGAGAGAGAGAGAGAGAGAGAGAGGGAGGGAGGGAGGGAGGGAGGGAGGGAGGGAGGGAGAGAGGGAGAGAGAGACGGAGAGAGAGAGAGAGAGAGGGAGAGAGGGAGAGAGAGACAGAGAGAGAGAGAGGGAGAGAGAAAGAGAGAAAGAGAGATGGAGAGATGGAGAGGGAAAGAGAGAGAGAGAGAGAGAGAGAGAGAGAGAGAGAGAGAGAGAGAGAGAGAGAGAGAGAGAGAGAGAGAGAGAGAGAGAAAGAGAGATGGAGAGAGGGAAAGAGAGAGAGAGAGAGAGAGAGAGAGAGAGGGAGAGAGAGAGAGAGAGAGAGAGAGAGAGAGAGAGAAAGAGAGATGGAGAGAGGGAAAGAGAGAGAGAGAGAGAGAGAGAGAGAGAGGGAGAGAGAGAGAGAGAGAGAGAGAGAGAGAGAGAGAGAGAGAGAGAGTGGGAGAGGTACGGAGAGAGAGAGAGAGGGAGACAGAGAGAGAGAGAGACCAAGGGAGAGTGAGACATAGACAGAGAGAGAGAGAGAGCAAGAGAGAGCGAAAGCGCGAGAGAGAGAGAACAAGCACGAGAGAGCGAGAGAGAACGAGAGCGAGAGAGAATGAGAGCGAGAGAGAACGAGAGAGAGAGAGAGAGAGAGAGCGAGAGAGCGAGAAGTGCAGAGCAGAGTCAGACAGTCAAAGAGGGAACAGACAATGAAATGTGTCACGTTGACAACTCTGTTACGCAACCACTCCAAGGCCAGGCCAGAGGATTGCCGAGCGGGGTGGGGGAGCGGTGGATTAATAAAGGTGTAAACAGATGCAGTGGGTGGAGAGCCTGTAGTGCGAGGGATGAGGACGCCTTGGCTTCAGAAAACAAACAGGCCACTCCTATTAGCCGTCTGCCTGGGCTCAATGTGACCTCCCAGATAAATCCTCCTGCGTTTCGTCAGCTCAGCGGCTACCCCCCCCCCCCCCCCCCCCATAGGCCGGGGGGGCATGCCCGTGGCCCCAGTTCAGCCCGCCTAATGGGCATCTTTAATAAGGCTCATTGTCAGCTTCATGACGGAATTCATTTTACAGGTCGAGGAGTTGAGGAAGTTTTGGGAGAGCCCTAACGACTGCCTGTCGGAACGTTTTTACTGCGGTTGAAATATAATTAAGCAGGGAAATAGGAGGTCGGAGATGTTTGGATTGTAATTCTATCCACGGCAAGAAATCCTCCCACTGTCGGGTTTGTGTTGGTGTCACCATGGCTGCTATGATGTGGTAACACCGTCTGAAGGTCGTCGGTGTAGGTGTTATCATGGCTGCTGTGATGTGGTAACACCGTCCCCAAGGTCGCGTGTTTGTCTCTTAATCACCAAACAGCGAGATGTCGCCGATAATCAACATAACAAGTTATCAGGCGGCCAAAAGCAATCCAGATCTAATCAGCCCCGTGTGTGGGGTCCTTGCCCCCCCCCCCCCATCCGGAGACAACAGGAAGCGGATGATGCGGGCTGTCGCCCCCCCCCCCCCCCCCCCCCCCCCCGCATGATTCAACACATACTGCGAATACTCAAGATTAATGCGGCCATCGCTGCAGGAGACAGGTCACCGTGGAAACGCCTCCCCGCTGCCGAGGGGCGCAGCATTTCCATGCGAGCCGAGGGCTTGACGGCTCCGCTACAGACATTTCCAGAATTGCAAAACATGCGACTAACAATGCTGCCAGCAGCAGTCGCGGCAGTGGAGCAGGTCTCAGCCTCACACGCTGTCTGTACCCCCCCCCAGCCCCCCACAGCCCCCCACTCCTACCACACACCGCCCTCCCTCACAGCAATTTATTTATAAATGATTGTCATTTATATCTCCTCAGATAAAAATGGAAAAAATCATTTTTTTACCTGTGTGAAGAGGTGTGGGGCAGACTGAGAGGGGAGCTGCTGTCCTCGCGGCGCCGGCTCTCTGGGCGGGATGTTGATCATTACATCTGAAAAGGTCAGCTGAAACCGTAGCGCGACTTTAGGATATCATTCCCCGATAGCTCTGCAGCCGCCCGGCGTGCATCCTAATGCGGGGGTTCTTTGGCTACTTTTTGTGACGCGACCAAAATATAGTTCTACGGATTGTTTGTTTGTTGTTCGGCTTTGGCGTTCGGCCCCAACTATCTTCCATTTGGATCATTTACAGATGCTACCAGCCATTTCTGATTTTTTAATCACCCTGACAAGAAGCCTCTCCGCGGCTCTGGCAGCGAGACTGCAGCTGTAATATGAAGATAAGTTCACCGCCAACTTCTCCATATCAGTTGTGACACATTCTGAAGTTGTATCCTGTGTCTGAGGAGAATGCAGGGCAAACAGAGAGAGTGTTCTGTAAGGCACACCACTGTGTGCGGAGCAGCCTACACTGGGACGACTCCCCCCCCGGGGGGAAACAGCTAGTCTGTCTCAATTAGAAGTGTCGCTCCGGGCGCCCAGCACTGCATTACCAGGAGCCGGCCGACCGGCCACTCTCACAACAACAGGCTATCGCTTACTCCCAGACGAAGAGAGAGACACTGTACCCCGGTGAGGGACGCCCACTGGGCCTCGCTGTGCTGCAGCCCCACGCACTCCCCGAGAGGGGGGAGGGGGGCCGACGGTCCCAAGCACTCCCCGAGAGAGGGAGGGGGGCCGACGGTCCCAAGCACTCCCCGAGAGAGGGAGGGGGACCGACGGTCCCAAGCACTCCCCGAGAGAGGGAGCAAACCGCCTCCCGGGCAAACGGAAGGAGGAGAGCTGAAACCGCCCGCATGACGCCGCTGCAGAGAGCCGGATCCGGTTCCCAGCGCTCTCTGAGCGGAGCGCTCCGCTGCCGGGACGGTTGGTAACTGACCCGGGGGGAGCGGCCCCTGATGGACGACTCCGGCGACAGGCGGACAGTAGAGAGCAGTTTGTGTTGATTCCTTACAGTTCATTAATCATGGAGGGGCTTCCCAGCGCCGACACCAAGGGACGGGGGTTTCCATCCAGAGCCGTGAGCGTCTTCATCTGGGAGCGCCAGAGTCTCGGCCAATAGCAGGACAGCAGCCTGCTCTGATCCACCGATGGGCCCCAGGGAGGGGTCCTTGACGTCTTATTGTTAGTGTGGTGGTCGGGCCCCCATAGGAGGGCCTTCCAGCAGGCCGGGCCCTGGGGCCCCCTGAATGGGGGGTGATGGTTCCTCTCTGCAGTGTTATGGGGGCATGGGGGGCCAGGGGCCCCTCTCTGGGCAACCTCAGGATGGCAGTAATTGGGTTAGGATTTGGAGTGAGGCGTTGGGGGAGAGTGATTAAAGAGGCTTCCTATGGTGCTGCTTTAATCCCGCTGGTCTGAACCGTCCAACAGGGCCTGGATCTGGAGCGGAGCGGGGAGACCGGCCTGCAGCCGCCTCCTCCTGCTCCTCCTCTTCCTCCTGCTGCTCTTCCTCCTCCTCCTCCTCCTCCTCCTCCTACTCCTCCTGCTCCTCCTCCTCCTCCCCCTCCTCCTCCTACTCCTCCTGCTCCTCCTCCTCCTCCCCCCTCCTCCTCCTTCTGCTCCTCCTCTTCCTCCTCCTCCTGCTCTTCCTCCCCCTCCACCTCCTCTTCCTGCTCCTCTTCTTCCTGCTCCTCCTCCTCTTCCTCAGCTCATCACCATGAGGAGCGGGCGCCTCCTTATCACCTCAGCTTTAATCATCCGAGGCGCGCGGCGAGGAAGAACAAACACGCGCAGTAGCTTAGCGCCGCTCCAGGGGTCCGGCAGTAACTCAGCGTCGCCGTGACAACACGCCGCGGTTCGAGTGTCTCTCCGAGGCCTCCGTCTCAGGGCAGGACGGGCACGACCTCGGGGCGAGCTGCCGATCATCAGACGATCGGCCGATATATTAGATGAATTTGCAGGGGCGGCTCTAGGCATACAGGGGCCTGGTGAGTTAGGGGGGCCCCCCCAGACCCGGTAACTTCAAGGCCAGACTGGAGGTGAACCCAAAAGCAAACACGAGGCTTCAGAGGGGGTGGGGGCTGCTCTGTTCACCCAGCCCATTCTTGGCTGTTGGGATGGGGGATGGGGGAGGGGGGGGGCAGCGATGTGGGGGGGTCAGGGATCTCCCCACCCACTGGGTTTGTCAACTTGTTGTTTCTTACGTTCCTAACAGATCAAGAAATATTTTAAGGTAGAGTTCTGTCTAGCTCCAACGTTGGAGCATGGCATTAACACAGCCAGTTGGTCACATCCGGAGATCCCATCATTGTTGTATTGAGATGCTTTGGAGGAAGTATTGCGTTGTATATCCCTGCTAGACGGTTCAGTTTCAGGCGGTAAGGTCCAAATCAATCAAGAATGTAAACATGTTTTAGCCGTGATGGTCTCTATGTGTACACTAGCCACAGGACAGGGTACTGAGACGTGGGTGGGATCTCATTTTAGTCCCGTCACATACTTATGGAGTGGAAGATTAGAGTGCCATCTCAAAGGCTTGTAAATCATTTTGGCAATTAATAATTCAGGTATTAAGCTGAAGACCTGAGCAGGTGTGTTGATGAATAAGCGTCTCATATGTCCCAGGTTTTATCTCACCATCAGCGACACCTCGTCCTCCCCAGCAGGTATGGAGGAGTCCTCTCCCCACACCAGAAGCTCTCACCACCACCAGCAGCCCCACCTCATCCCCACCACCACCACCTCCACCTCCACCAGCATCAGACCCACCTCATCCCCATCCCGCCACCGTCAGTATGGGGGGGTCGGGTGGAGCTCCCTGAGACCGGGAGACTGATTGCTCGGCTCTCCAAGCTCTGAGGGGCACGTTAGACGGGGAGGAGGAGAAGAGGAGGAGGAGAAGAGGAAGAAGAGGAGGAGGGAGGAGGAAGGAGAAGAGGGGTGTTAGCATTGGTAGCTCGCAGCGGGGCAGCACCCTGTGGACAGCGCACCCTGCACAGGGGTGTGTGTGTGTGTGTGTGTGTGTTTCGCATGACCCCCGGGGCCCTCTGTCATAACACTGCGATCCCACGCAGGCCAACAGCAGCCAGCTAATTGATTCCGCTGCTGATTGGGTGATATTATCTTGTTAAGGCCGTGGGTACGGAGCCCCCCCGGCCCACGGACTCAGCGGCGCCCTTGATGGGTCTGGCCACACTATCTGACCCAACGGGTGGGGGGGGGGGCCTTATCTCGTGACCCGGCACCATCCATCAACCACTGTATGCAAGGGGCGGTAGCCGCCATCTCTGCGCTATCTCGCTAACGATTGCATCGATGACCCCCCCCCCGCGTTGTGGAGAAGCGAGCCGGGCCGGCTTATACCATGGTGATGTCTCCAGTCATTCCACACCTGAGAGCAGCTCTGTTGAGCCCCAAACCAGCAACCAGTTCAGCCCAGACTAGCAGCTCCTGGAGCCCAAACCAGCAGCCTGTGGTGGGACAGCAGCCGGTCGCTATGTGGCGGCCGATGAAAGCATAAAGTTAATGAAGCCGTTGGATTGAGCTAACCCTGATCCGTTATCTGTTGGCGTGGTAATGGACGAGGCGTCCCGCAGACCTCGCGGCTTACGTTCAAAAAACACGCTAATTAATGAGTGAAACAAGCCTTTGATTGCGTTGGGTTCTGCCTCTGCAACCAATTAGTATGAAGAGTGTCTGTTTCAGCGGCGATTAAAGCAGGGAGGATGTTTTCCTGGAGAGGGTTACTGCCTCTCTGCTCGGTGTGCTAACAAACCCACCGCCTTCACGGGACACTTGGTGCAGCCACTTGAACAAACAGGATCACACAGGGGGTGGAGTGGTACTCGGCTGATAGTGTGGGCTAGAGCACACAATGTGGGGTACCTCATCGCTCGTTAGACAGTTCCGACCCCCTGCCGCTTAGATCCGCGTCGGTAATGAGCCGGTAGGGGTCAGAGGTTACACTGCGGACATCGGGATCAAACCCAGAGCCTTCCATGGGGGTCAAACAGCAAACTGTATATTTATATATGACTGGTTTTATTATCATTATGATCATGGTTGTTGCTACCTCCTCCTCTTCCTCCAGCAACAGGACGAAGAGCGGAACATTTGCATTGTTGCCAAGCGACCACAAAGTGTGCTCGGCAGCGCTGGAACCACTGCCAAACCGACGTAAGGAAATGGATGGAAATAAAGCGCAATAACGCACCTCCCACTCACAGCTGCTGCCTACACGACGCTCCGGAGAGACACCTGCACTGGGAGCCAGGAGGGAAGGGGAACCCACCGCCCCCCCCCCCCCCCCCCTGAAGAACCTCCTCATCCCCGGGCCACCACGCTCGTCTCCCAACATCTTGTCCCCCTGCAGCCACAGACCCTGCAGCCGGCCCCTGTAGCGAGGACTTCGAACCAGCGCAGGTCTCTGCTGTTATGGATCCTGTCATCCACACTGCTGTAACAACAACAAAGAGGCGGCCATGTGTCGTGTATGAATAAATATACCAGAGATATACATCTCCCTGGCAGCTTCAATGCGCCCCCACACCCAAACTCCAGCCTTTCAGACCCAGCCTCCACCCCCCCCACACCCAGCCTCCAGCGTCCCCATCCCAGCCTCAACCCCCCACACCAAGCCTACAGCACCCCCACACCCAGCCTCCAAAGCCCCCACACAGCCCCCAGCCAGCCTCCAGCCAGCCTCTCAGCCACAAGCACCCCCCCCCCCCCCCCCCCCCCCCCCCCCAGACTCCAACCTGCCATACTCCTTAAATACATTTCGGTCCTGTGAACAGCGCCATTACTCTACCGACCCTTTACCTTAATCAACGGTTAGCAAATGCACTCGCACCGCTGCACTCTACAGGTTTAAGTGAAGTAGGAGGGGAGAAGAAAGTGGATTCACCTGAAAGCTCTTGGACAATACGTCCACCTGAAGAACTGGAACAACGTTTAAACACACGCCAAGTCTCAGGGAATCACATGACATCAGCATGACGTCACATCACCACGACATCAGCATGACATCACATCAGCATGACGTCACATCAGCATGACATCACATCAACATGACGTCACAACACCACGACATCAGCATGACATCACATCAGCATGACGTCACATCACCACGACATCAGCATGACATCACATCAGCATGACGTCACATCACCACGACATCAGCATGACATCACATCAGCATGACGTCACATCACCACGACATCAGCATGACATCACATCAGCATGACGTCACAACACCATGACGTCACATCCTCATGACATCACGGTGCCTTCCTTTTCTCCTTAATTGCCTCCATAAACGATGATGTTGATGATTTAGAACAAAACAAGTAGTGGAGCATAAAAACCAAACCACCCCCAACCCAATCCGTCTGCCGGTTCTAAGACTGATCTCTCCGGAACTGTGTGGAATGTTTCTGTCTGTTTGGCGTCCAACAGCCGTCTCCCCCACGCTGTGAGACGCGCCACATGAGGGGGAGGCGAGACACATTGACACTCTCCCCCCCACCCATGTGATGCCACAACAGGCCGGGGGCTTTTAATGTGAAGCTGAGCAGCACATTGGCTCCGCCCCCTGACAACCATTTAGCTGCAGTTGTTAATACAAAAGGATGTATTACTGCTGGCAGTCGCACACACACTGAGCGCACACACACAAGCCTGTGCACACACACCGTTTTCCAGCCCTGAGATGGTTTACGTGTTTGTTTAACATGCATTGATTAGAAAGATATAAGTCATTAATCAAATGCATAGCTGACCTTTTTACATCACCAAACCGAGTCTCTCTCTCTCGCTGATAAGAGACGTGCTTGTTCCTCCCTACCATTGTATACATTGGGAATACTTATTCTGGCCTCGTTAGTTTTGTATTATTTTAGCAGCATCGTAAAAACAACATATTAGGTTGTTAGAAAAGGTCTACGGTGGCTAACAGCTAAGCTACATTCTTAGGGGTCTTTTGGTCCTTCTTTAAATCTCCTATGGGAGGACATTGTTGTGTTTGAGGCTGCCTCAGCGTCCTAAGAGACGTGGCAAAACAACCTTTTCCTCAGTTCATTTATCTGATTTGTACCGTACTACAACTCTCTTGAGTCCTCGCAAAATGGTGGAGGATCACTAACGGAAACATCCTATGATGCATTCTGATGTAAGGCCCTATTCCTTCACCTCCTCATCGCTCCTCTTTAACACATGGATGCCTTATAAGTATTCAATCGACTGAAAATCTAAGATCTATTCCGTCCTCAAACTGTTTACCATCTAACTAGTCAAATATATTTTGATAAGATTAGATAACACTTTTTTAATACTGGAAGGAAATCCAGGTGTCACAGCAAAAAAGTTAACAGAACAGAACAAATAACAAAGTTGAAAAGTAAAAAAAATGAATTAATGAATATAAAGTGGAATGTCAGCAATATCTACAGGCCTAAACCTTCAGAATGAAATAGATTGAACAAAAAGTATGTACGTGATCAACAGAAATAAAATAAATAAAATAAATCCCTTCAGTTATTGAGCCTTAGGAATGTAAATCACATTAGCTAAACTCCACTCTATCAGCTGCTAGCTAGCCATAGGGCGAGCAGGCTAGCAGGCAAGTGAGCGGGAGAGCTACCGGGCTGGCGGTCCAGCAAGCTGGCTTGCTAGGCGACTATCGGACCAGCGAGCTAGCCGGCTAGCATACCAGGTAGCCCAGAACCTAAGACTTCCAACCACAGCAAGAAGACCGATGGCTCTGTACGCTTTCAAAGTAATGGCGCAATATGTTTGGTGACCCCACTGTGTTCCCCGTCAGGCTCGCTCTACGCCTTCCCGGCAGACTGATTTATTCCGGGGGCATGGTGGAGTAATTAGTGCGGGAGGCCGCCACCTCTTCCTGTGAACGCTGAGCCTCAGTGCAGCCAACAGTTGGCTCCAGGCAGGGGGGGGGTTCAGATTAATGTGGCCGCCACAATAAAAGCTTCACGCTGGAAACCCTTACCTTACGGCGCTCCTCTTCCATATCCTCCTCTATCTCTGTAGTTCCGCCCCCTAAAACGAATGAATGGTGCGAGCAACACACACACACACACACCTCCTCCTCCTCCTCCTCCTCCTCCTCCTCCTCCTCCTCCTCCTCCTCCTCCTCCGTAGCAGGGATGGTTCAGATCCGGCGTGGGCTTCAAGGCCGGGCGTAGTGATGAGGTCAGGGTGTAAGCTGCCTCTTGTTATCAGACATTAACCCCTCCCTCCGCCACAACTGAAGGCTGCACGCTGATCCCTTCAGTGTGGCCACTCAGCGCCTCGAACCGCCTCCCCACACGGCGTAGCTCCGCCCCATCCCCAGGCCCCCGTCCTCTGATGCTGACCAGACTCCGCCCATTTATAACGCCTCAACCAATTGAGCCCTGAACTCTAGAGTCTTGCTCTGAACTCTAGAGAGTTTCTATCACAATGTGTCTCTACTCTATAGAGAGCTTCCATCAACTCTCTGCTCTAGAGAGCTTCTATCACAACGTCTCTCTGCTCTAGAGAGCTTCTGTAACGTCTCTCTGCTCTAGAGAGCTTCTATCACAACGTCTCTCTGCTCTAGAGAGCTTCTATCAACTCTCTGCTCTAGAGAGCTTCTATCACAACGTGTTTCTGCTCTAGAGAGCTTCTATCACAACGTCTCTCTGCTCTAGAGAGCTTCTATCAACTCTCTGCTCTAGAGAGCTTCTATCACTACGTGTTTCTGCTCTAGAGAGCTTCTATCACAACGTCTCTCTGCTCTAGAGAGCTTCTATCAACTCTCTGCTCTAGAGAGCTTCTATCACAACGTGTCTCTGCTCTAGAGAGCTTCTATCACAACGTGTCTCTGCTCTAGAGAGCTTCTATCACAACGTCTCTCTGCTCTAGAGAGCTTCTATCAACTCTCTGCTCTAGAGAGCTTCTATCACAACGTCTCTCTGCTCTAGAGAGCTTCTATCAGCTCTCTGCTCTAGAGAGCTTCTATCACAACGTGTTTCTGCTCTAGAGAACTCCGATCACAATTCAACAAGCGACAACAAGTTTACACTCCCCCCCAGTGGACTTTACCCACAATGCACTGGCAGACCCTGCAGGCCCCTCAGGACGGATGCAAGGGGGAGATGCTTCTCATGGGTGAGTGGGGGGGAACAGCATGTACTGGCACACGCATTCTGGAGACCTACATAAACACATATACTGGATACACACACACACACACACACGCACTGGAGAAACACACAAACACATTGACTGGACACACACACACACACACACACACACTGGAGAAACACACAAACACATTGACTGGACACACACACACACACACACAAACACATTGACTGGACACACACAAACACACACACACTGGAGAAACACACAAACACATTTACTGCACACACACACTGGAGAAACACACAAACACATTTACTGCACACACACACACACACACACTGGAGACGGAGAAACACACAAACACATTTACTGGAGAGACACACACACACACACACACACAGGAGACAAACAAAAAAACATTTACTGGACACACACAGGGACAAACAAACACATATACTTGACACACACACCCATTGGAGACAAACAAAAACATTTATTGGACACACACACACAACAACTGGAGACAAACACAAACATCCATACTTGAAACACACACACACACACACACACACACAAACACACACAAACAGGAGACAAACACAAACATTTATACTGGACACAGACACACACACACACACATACAATCACTAGAGACAAACACAAACACCTATACTTGACACACACACAGTGGGCTGCCTGTAACTTTGTGAAGGGCTGAAGAGGAGGGGCAGGGAGGGAGAGAGGGAGGAGAGGAGGGGAGAGGGAGGGAGAAGGAGGAGAGGTGGAGAAGAGGAGGGGAGATGGAGGAGAGCGAGCGGCCAGCTGGGACACCAAGTCACAAAGCCTGGAGGAGAGACATCACACATGGAGGTGTGGAACAGTAAAGCGTCATCTCCTCCTCCTCCTCCTCCTCCTCCCGTTGGTTTCACAGGCCAAGCGGGGGAATCGCACCTCACACATTGTTCAGTGTTTGTTATTAACGTCTAATGTGTGGGTGTGTTCGTTTGGTCGCCAAACTGATGGGAAGGAGACAGGAAAGTTCCAGACTTAAGCGCTTAATGTACACACTTATTGTGTGTCGTACTTAGTTATGGTACTTAGTTGTGTAGCGTCTTATCCTAGCTATATGTTTTGTGTACGTGGAATGAGTTAACCTAGCCATTGTTAGCGCTCGGCACTTGGTTCTATGTACATCCTTACTGTACCGACAGCGATATACTGTTGCTTAGGTAGGGGGTTGGACAGTAAAAAGACAGGTCAGTGAAGAGCAGGTAGGGGTAGTACAGAGACAGGTCATTAAGGAGCAGGTAGGGGTTAGACAGTACAGAGACAGGTCATTAAGGAGCAGGTAGGGGTTAGACAGTACAGATAGCTCATTGAGGAGCAGGTAGGGGTTAGACAGTACAGAGACAGGTCATTAAAGAGCAGGTAGGGGTTAGACAGTACAGAGACAGGTCATTAAGGAGCAGGCAGGGGTTGGACAGTACAGAGACAGGTCATTAAGGAGCAGGTAGGGGTTAGACAGTACAGAGACAGGTCATTAAGGAGCAGGTAGGGGTTAGACAGTACAAAGACAGGTCATTACAGAGCAGGTAGGAGTTAGACAGTACAGAGACAGGTCCTTGAGGAGCAGGTAGGGGTTAGCCAGTACAGAGACAGGTCATTGAGGAGCAGGTAGGGGTTAGACAGTACAGAGACAGGTCATTAAGGAGCAGGTAGGGGTTAGACAGTACAGAGACAGGTCATTAAGGAGCAGGTAGGGGTTAGACAGTACAGAGACAGGTCATTAAGGAGCAGGTAGGGGTTAGACAGTACAGAGACAGGTCATTAAGGAGCAGGTAGGGGTTAGACAGTACAGAGACAGGTCATTAAGGAGCAGGTAGGGGTTAGACAGTACAGAGACAGGTCATTAAGGAGCAGGTAGGGGTTAGGGGGCATCTTGCTCTAGGATGCCTAGAGGTGGTTGTGGTCATCAGGGTTTGAGCCCAGAACATTTATTCTGGGGTCAATCACCCTTCAGTCCGTGACTATACTCCCTTACTGTTAGGGAATAGTTTGAGATCTGTACAGAACTATCAGTGTAGTATATACTGTATAACTTAGGACTACTTTAGACTGGCCAATCTGCTGTTAAGATTGTGTTCATTCCACCAAAAGAGATATTCAAATTAAACAGCGAGTAGTTATTCTCAGGGCAAAGAGTTCTCATTAAACCAAACAGAAGCTCTGAAGTCAAATTAGACAGCACTCATTAGTGGGAAAATTAAAATTAGGATGCAACAAACACTCATTTTAATCTATTAGCCTAAGGCTTGATAGAGAAGGCAGGCCGGGGATGGGAGGATAGGAGCTAGTTACGGTTCGGCAGGAGCGCTGTGATCACAGTGGTCATTATTATAACTTGTATTGTTATCAGGGTTATGATGAGGTTGATCACCCCAACGTGTTCCACGTCCACAAGGACCATATCAGCAAGTTCTCTTAATGCTCCATTCCTCTAACAAAGCTGTAAGTTTCTCGTGAAGAACCGAGTACAACTCGGAAAGGGTTTTCCTGTAAAGGAAACTAATTCCCACACGGAACCTGCGTGGCATTACTCTCCCAACACTGGTAACCACTGTGAAATCTAATTTGAGAGGCTGTGAGTTGGTTGCTGTGTCTCGCTGTTGTTTGGACGGAGGTTTTGAAGTCAGCCATTACTTAAGTGGGAGGTGATGGAGACGGCTGGCAAGAACCGACCAACTGTTCAGTGAAGAAAAGTTCAGCTCGCAACAACACGCTCAGAGTGAGAAACATAGAGCTACGCCAACCATGGAGACACCATCCAGCTCCATTGAACGAGGAGTCCTTCAAGCTGTCGTTGTAGTAGAGGCATCAGGTAGCACATCTCATCTGGAACCAGAACACTTACATCCATTGTATCATGGGGATAGTAATAGGATGGAATAAAATAAAAACTCAAAATGAACCAGGAGAACAAGTTGTGGTAGCAGAAGAGGTAGCAGCAGTAGTTCAAATGAAGACGTCTCAGACAACTCTGATAATCAAACACTTCCCTACAATAACAGATCACAATGTGTATGTCTACGTGTATCTGTGTTGTGGTTCTATGTGTGTGTATCTATATGATGTGTATCTGTGTGTGTTGTGTATCTATGTGTGTGTATATACGTGTGTGCATCTATGTGTTGTGCATCTATGTGGTGTGTATCTATGTGTTGTGTATCTATGTGTTGTGTATCTATGTGTTGTGTATCTATGTGGTGTGTATCTATGTGTTGTGTATCTATGTGTTGTGTATCTATGTGGTGTGTATCTATGTGTTGTGTATCTATGTGTTGAGTATCTATGCGTGTGTGTACATCTATGTGTGGAGTTTCAGCAAGTGACTAAAGCGTCCGTATCGTTGACACCGCCCGCACCCCGTCGTGACGACTCCATCACGACTCAAACGTAATCGGCGAGGTTCACTCCCCGGTCGGGAGGATCAAAGATGGCGGCTCGCGTCAGCCCCCCCTCCCCCCTTCCCTCTCCCCCCCGGCCGCGGGAGGGGAAGAGGGGGAGAGGAAGAGGGGGAGGGTAACGGACAGCTCTGGAGCGCTCCGCTGGATCATTGCGATGAATAATTCAGCCCTCACCGCCGCAGCGACAAAACGCAGGTTGTCAGAAAACCCCGACACGACTTCATCAGCGGAATGCTCCGGCACCTTCCACTCCTCTCTCCTTTTCCTCCTGCTCCACCTCTATCCCCTCCTCCTCCATTCTCTCCCTCTCCTCCACCTTCTCTCTCTCTCCTCCACTTCTCTCTCTCTCTCCTCCACTTCTCTCTCTCTCTCTCTCCTCCACTTCTCTCTCTCTCCTCCACTTCTCTCTCTCTCTCTCTCCTCCACTTCTCTCTCTCCTCCTCCTCCACTTCTCTCTCTCCTCCTCCACTTCTCTCTCTCCTCCTCCTCCACTTCTCTCTCTCTCTCCTCCTTCTCTCTCTCTCTCCTCCACTTCTCTCTCTCTCCTCCTTCTCTCTCTCTCTCCTCCTCTCTCTCTCCTCCTCCTCTCTCTCTCCTCCTCCTGTCTCTCTCCTCCTTCTCTCTCTCTCCTCCATTCTTTCTCTTCTTTTTCCTCTTCCAGCTTCATTCTGGGTTCCTCCCCCCACCCCTCCCGGCAGAGTTCCTGGAGTGGGGGGGGGGCTGGTTGTGGGTGGGCCTACCGCGGGCCAGCCAGGCCGAGGTAGGCCAGCAGGGCTGGGGGGCGAGGAGAGGCGTGGAGGGGCTGGTGGGTGGTGGGGGGGCTGGTGGGGCTGGGGAGGGCTAGAGAAGGTTGGGGGGCTGGAGAGGCTGGAGAGGCTGAGGGGGGCTGGATAGACTGGGGGGGCTGGCTGGTGGAGGGCAGCGGTGGGCAGCTTTGTCCTTGTTGGCAGCGGAGCCTCCATCCATCTCTGTCAGACACATGTCCCTCCAGCCCCCGCCCTCCCCCGCCCTCCCCCGGCTCCCCGCCCGGCTCGGCGTGGTAAATGGACCTCTGACGGAGTGCTGACCGGCCGCTCCTCTGGCCCCCCTCCCCCGCTGGGGGAACGCCCGGCCAGCACATAATACTGCTGCCATTTCCTGGCCGGGGCGGCGACATGGCAGGTGGATCAAGACATGATTAAAAGAGGCAGAGGGGTGTGTTTGTGTGTGTGTGTGTGTGTCTCTGTGTGTCTGCGTGTGTGTGTGTGTGTGTTAGCGTGTGTGTGTCGCGGTCCAGACGGGAGTGCATACGTTTTGCTCTTCCCTAACGCAGGTGCGACTTGACTGCCTGTGAGTCAATCGAAAGCACATTGAAAGGGAATTTAAGAGGCAATTTGTCACGCCGTAGTGCGTCGTGCCTTCAGTACGATGAGGGGAGAGGGTCTGTGGTCAAACAGGTGTCGAGGCCTGATCATGGTCCCACGTTCACGCAACGCAAGGGGGTTACGGACCCGTTACCTCCTTGCGGACCCTCCTTGCGTCCACCACAAGGGCCGGATGTTAATGTTAATGTTAACCTTCCATCGAGGCGACGCAGCAGCAGAGGCTGTGATTGGTCCGCTCACTAAAACCCGACGCAGAACCGTAAAGGTTCACGACCGCGTCGAAGCGTCTGCGTGGTCTTTGCGTTGCATGACGTAGGACCATAATCAGCCCTTTAGTGTTTAGGGTCAGTGGTCTTACAGGTGGTAGTGTCTTCAGTAGAGAGGGTCAGTGGTCTAACAGGTGGTAGTGTCTTCAGTAGAGAGGGTCAGTGGTCTAACAGGTGGTAGTGTCTTCAGTAGAGGGTCAGTGGTCTAACAGGTGGTAGTGTCTTCAGTAGAGGGTCTGTGGTCTAACAGGTGGTAGTGTCTTCAGTAGAGAGGGTCAGTGGTCTAACAGGTGGTAGTGTCTTCAGTAGAGGGTTAGTGGTCTAACAGGTGGTAGTGTCTTCAGTAGAGGGTCAGTGGTCTAACAGGTGGTAGTGTCTTCAGTAGAGAGGGTCAGTGGTCTAACAGGTGGTAGTGTCTTCAGTAGAGAGGGTCAGTGGTCTAACAGGTGGTAGTGTCTTCAGTAGAGGGTTAGTGGTCTAACAGGTGGTAGTGTCTTCAGTAGAGGGTCAGTGGTCTAACAGGTGGTAGTGTCTTCAGTAGAGAGGGTCAGTGGTCTAACAGGTGATAGTGTCTTCAGTAGAGGGTCAGTGGTCTAACAGGTGGTAGTGTCTTCAGTAGAGGGTCTAACAGGTGGTAGTGTCTTCAGTAGAGAGGGTCAGTGGTCTAACAGGTGGTAGTGTCTTCAGTAGAGAGGGTCAGTGGTCTAACAGGTGGTAGTGTCTTCAGTAGAGGGTCAGTGGTCTAACAGGTGGTAGTGTCTTCAGTAGAGAGGGTCAGTGGTCTAACAGGTGGTAGTGTCTTCAGTAGAGGGTCAGTGGTCTAACAGGTGGTAGTGTCTTCAATAGAGGGTCAGTGGTCTAACAGGTGGTAGTGTCTTCAGTAGAGAGGGTCTGTGGTCTAACAGGTGGTAGTGTCTTCAGTAGAGAGGGTCAGTGGTCTAACAGGTGGTAGTGTCTTCAGTAGAGAGGGTCAGTGGTCTAACAGGTGGTAGTGTCTTCAATAGAGGGTCAGTGGTCTAACAGGTGGTAGTGTCTTCAGTAGAGAGGGTCAGAACTTTAAGGACTGCCTCCTTCCTTCTTAATGGCGCACCAGACACTGCACTAGCGTAATTGGGTTAGCTTTACCAAGCTTAGATCTCAGCAGTAGGAATAGCATCGCCATGCTGGCCAACATGGCGGCGTGGCCTTAACTTTGGAGCCCACTAGCTAGCCTGTTTTAGAGCACAGTGTCGGACGCTTCATGTTTTATCTTCAGCGGGCTAACTAGCCGTCATATCCTCCCTGTACCGGGGGACACGTCTTCCAGCCACCCCCTCCCCCAAGCTTTCTTTCCAAGGCTGTCTCCATCATGAAAGACAACCCCCCCCCCCCCCCCCCGGTCCCCGGTGTGAACGGGAATCAAACCCCTCCATTGGTATTCCCAGCACAGTCCCCGGCTTCATCCATCAATCATCTGATCTGACGCTCTGAGAGGAAGACGTCCTCACGCTCTTTTCTCTCCCCTCCCCGCTTCTTTATGTATGGGGGGCGAAAAGGCGGGAAAAAAAGGCTCTTCGCCTGAGAACAAAGACGAGCGTTGTCGATAAATCTCGGAGGAGCGAATGACAGAAAGCCGTTGGAGGAAATGGATCCTGCAGCACGGGCACTTTGAGAAACTTCTCTGGCGCCTCGACTCCACTTATATAAGGGCTGTTTTGTTCCTCCACTGTTATTCTATAGGACGTATCGGAGGGCTTTGGGCTAGCGTTAGCGTAGCCAACATGTGAAACCACAGGTTCTTTGTTCTTTATACTGGTTTCTAAGGAACAGACGGCCTGGTTAATTAACTCACCAATAACAACTTTTATTTGGGTAGCATGTTTTCCTCAAAGCACAGAGTACTAAGGACTAAGGAAGACTAAAGGATCTAAGAAGTGCTATAAAAAGCACAACATTAATCTAACACATAAAACGAAAGAAAGGACCAGAGAAAAATTGGTTTGCACAAGCTGTGAGACAAACCGGCGCCTTATCCCCAGTGATCCCTTGCTGTCCTCCATCAAGGGGAAACCCAAAGACCACAGAAGACTCTGAAACCGTCCCCTGTCGTCCCTGAAACACACAATGCAGAGGAGAGGAGTCCTTCCTGCTGTAATGCAGGACATCCCAGGGATTAGCCATCCCTGCAGAGGAGGGACAAGGACGCTGCCACGTCCAGCTCGACTGGCTAGTGGCAGAAACGACAGCTTTCTGGCCCTGGAACGGCACATTCCGGATCAAACGGCCCCAAAGTCACACAGAGGTGACCCTTTACTGTTTCCCTCCCGCACTTCTTCAGCGCGCTCCCTAGCTGTGTGCATACCGTGTTCATCTGCAGCATGCACCTATTGTACGTGTGTGCACCTGATTTCACGAGCATTATCCACCTATTAGAACAGGCTTAAAGCATGGGTCACACATACAGCGGTGATGAAGATGCCTCAGAAGGCTACAGCCACCAGTGGAGTGGCTCCAAAGCAGGCTCCTCCCTCTGCTGCTGGCAATTCATAACGTGGATGGATCTGCCTTTACATGACACCAACAATTAATTATGAGATACTATTTCATAACCGTGTATTACACCATCCATCTAATGACAAGGGTTCAATCCCCCAACCCTCCAATAGGCTCAGATGACTTCATTTACGGTAGCCATTGGTAATCAACTGAGTCTTAGCCAGGGTGACCGGTGTCTTGAGGAATATCACAGCGTCAGTGTGGTTCCTGAGGGGGGGGGGGGGGGCTGCCGGGCGGGGGGGCTGCAGAGGACAGGGCCTCCCTGCTCTCCAGGACGGGAGAGAGACGGAGAGGGGGAGAGGGAGAGAGAGCTGTCATCTGTCGGAGGACCGCCATCCTCCGCCCTCGCCGTGGCTACTTTACGAGCGGCTTGACAGCTTGACTGCAGCCCTCATCTCTCTCCCCCCCTCCCTCCCTCTCTCTGTCTCTCCCTCCCTCTCCCCATGTCTCTGTTTCCCTCTCCCCTCAACTCCCTCCCTCTCCCCCTGTCGCTCCCTCTCTCTCCCCCTCCCTCCCTCTCTCCCCCATCTCTCTCTCTCCCTCCCTGCCTCTCTCCCCCCCTCCCTCCCTAATCAGAGGGGAGACACGTCTCTTTAGATGGGCTGCCAGGACAGAACACACTCTGAGCCACCGGACAGAGGGCAGCCTTGTTGATGACCTCTGTCACACACACACACACACACACACACACACACACACACACACACACACACACACACACACACACACACACACACACACACACACACACAGTGCTTGTTAGCGTTAGCCCTAGCACATGCTACGCGGTGACAAGCTAAAGTATGACAGCAAAACAACCCGCTTCTAGGCTAGCAACATGCTACGCGGTGACAACAAACATCATCAGCGGACCACAACTCGTTTCCCAGACTGTCTTACACTGTACTGTTTTAGATTGACGTTTTATTGTGGATGTGTGCTGTCCTTTCTCCCTCAATCTCCCATCAGGGACAAATAAAATACCGTTCTTTCGTCAATCACATCTATCTTGAAGGATGGATCCATGTTTCTGTTTATCCATCCGTCCTGATGTTCAGCCTTCATCTTGTTGAAGTTATTAAATGTGAAACAGTTTGCAGTCTGCTGCAGCCCCCCTTAACGGGACCAGGCGGGTGGGGGGGGGGGAATGGAGTCCATCAGGTGCACTTAACTTATTTAACTTAATTAAATAGCCTTGAGAAGATACTCTCCCTCACTGTTTTGCGCGATGTTTTACATAGAGAATGAACTAATTCGATTAACTTGAGACACTTTTGTTGTTTGTCGTCGGGCAGACGGCGGCCGCTTCGTGTCGACGCATTGTTGCCTCGTTTTAACAAGATCCAAGTTTACATCAGATTTCATCATCCGGCGCGGAAATATCAAAATACCCCCGAAGCTTGTGCCAAAACAGAGAGGAACGGAGTCCATACTGCGAGAGGCCTGCTAATGTGTGTGAAACAACTCGGTATGGATGTTAACCAGCAGCTGTACCGACTGCACGCCTGTAGCCCAGAGAGTAGGGCTCTCTGAAATCAAATCACAAGGTCACCACGAGGACATCCCAGAGTTGTTTACACGACGGAGAATACGTCTTCACTTCTCCAGAGCCAACAATTCTTGGGGGTATTAATTATGCGGTAGTGGATCTTCATGCGGTGTAATCTATATCCATATGCAAGCTTTTCTACATCTGCTTGACATTCGGAGCGCTCGCGCTCCGCACTGCTCTCCTCCCATTGGTTCAACGGTTTGGTTGAAAAACAAAAGACATCTCAATTAGGACGACGGCGTTCCCTGCCAGAGCGTGTGCAGGGTACAGCGGTGGTGAAGGAGATAGCGGAGCTCCATGAATAAGTAATGCCCCTGCTGCCGCCAACAGCAGGCTGCCCCTAATGTGGAGCCTGTTTAACCAAGATCCCCCCCCCGCTTTTACACCCCCCCCCCCCCCCCCCCACACACCCGGACCGGCTTCAGACAGCCATTAACCACTTCCAATCAGAAGGCTTCAGGTAGCCATTAACCACGTCCAATCAGAGGGCTTCAGGTAGCCATTAACCACGTCCCATCAGAGGGCTTCAGTTAGCCAACAATTAACTACGTCCAATCAGAGGACTTAAGGTAGCCATTAACCACGTCCAATCAGAGGGCTTCAGTTAGCCAACAATTAACCACGTCCAATCAGAGGACTTCAGGTAGCCATTAACCACGTCCAATCAGAGGGCTTCAGTTAGCCAACAATTAACCACGTCCAATCAGAGGACTTCAGTTAGCTAACAATTAACCACGACCAATCAGAGGACTTCAGACAGCCATTGACCCCGTCCAATCACACCTTGTGATGCAGCATATCGGCCTGTGATTTTTTGTCTGGAAACCACTCGTCTTGAATCGCAAAATAAGAAATAAATGTAAAAGGAAATAAAAAAGGAGAGCAAACGGCTTCTGAATTCTGTCTGGCACGCATCCCCTCTCCCCCCCCCACCGGAACATTCCTCCGGTGCAGAAATGAAGACATCTTGTGCTCCACTTCAAACGCGTCCTTCAGTAAACACTGAGGAGAAACTGTTTCATCTGCGCCTCTGGGACACAGAGGAGCTACAGGAGGAGCTGTTCCTCTAGAGGAGCAGCTCCTCTTCTCCTCCTGCAGCTCCTGAGGAGCTGCTGCCCAGCCGATAACCCCTCTCTCTCTCTCTCTCTCTCTCTCTCTCTCTCTCTCTCTCTCTCTCTCTCTCTCTCTCTCTCTCTCTCTCTCTCTCTCTCTCTCTCTCTCTCTCTCTCTCTCTCTCTCTCTCTCTCTCTCTCTCTCTCTCTCTCTCTCGCCCGCAACACGGCGGCGGTTTAATTTCACCCCAAACAAGATAAGAAAAGCGAGTGTGGCCAAATGAAAAGTTTGCCCAATTCCTCGCTGCTCTGAGTGAATCATTCCGGGATGAGGTGAGCGGTATCTTGCCCGGGCAGACCTTTGAAGCGCCGGGCGTGAAATAAAGTACAAGTTAGAAAGCTTGACCCTTCGCCGACCCCGTCCTCAGCAGGCGCCGCGTGTAGTACCCCCCCGCCCCCCTCTCCAGGTTCACTAAGGAGCAGGCGTCCCTCGAGGACCCCGCCCCTCTGCTCTGAGCCGTGCACCACGCAGCAGAGCTCATAACAGACGGGATTCCATCGCTCTCAATCAGCACCTCACGCTAATTGCCCTAATTCTCATTTTGAACTACGTCTAATTTTAGGCATCCAACGTATGGGGGAGATATTATTTTATGATGTTTGCCAATAAGCTTACGGTCGTTAAGGTGTAACAGAGAGCGTTTCAACACAGACTAGGCCTGATAGGACGCAGGGCTGCGATATCAACGACGCTCAGCGAGTGAATCTCCACCCTGGTGGGGAGAGATCGCTTCACTCGCTCACAAAACAGTGGAGGGGTAAGGGTAAGGGGTAGGGGTAAGGGGTAGAAATGGGATTGGGCCTTAGGCCCAATCCCATTTCCACCCCTTACCCCTTCCTATTACCCCTTCAAAACAAGGGGGAGGGGTAAGTGGAAGGGGTAAGGGGTAGAAATGGGATTGGGCCTTAAGCTCCAATCAGATCGTTGGATCTTCCACTATGTCATTCAAATCGTTTGACAGCGCTGCTGAGCAAGGTTATGACAGTCGCGGGGGGGGGGAGGAGTTTGATTTTCAGTTGGCAGGTTCTGGGTTCAAATGGTTTCCAGTCATGTGTAAGATGTACCTCCTCCTTATCCACTTCTAGACAACACCAAAACAAATCCCTGGCACTCGTCTGGTTAACGCGTTTCAGACGGCAGAACAATCGGAGCGAGCCTCGTCTACACGACTCAACTTTCTTTGATGGGTGTTTGTGGAGCTGAGTGGATGCTGGTTGATGAAGCCTGATGTGTGAGCCGATCCGCCGCCGCCGGCAGCCGGGGACTGTGAAATGGAGAACCCGCCACGACGCGCCACTAGCAACGCCTCTATAAATGATTCACAATGGTTCGGTCCAACCTCGGCGCGGAGATCGTCACGCTGAGACCATTACGGTGAATATAGATGCACATGGATGGAAGACGACACAATCACACACACCGAGGCACACACAAACAGACACAGGCGCACACAAACACACAGAGGCACACACAAAAGACGTGCACATTCACACACAGACAAACACACACACACACACACTAATGTTGAAGAAAATACACTGGCCTAGATATTTATTTTCACACTGTCGCCTGTAAATCAGGTCCCGAAAAAGCAATTGAGAGAAGAGCGGTTAATAATAGATGGTGAGAACGGAGGCTCCCGGCGTGACCGGGGGCAGGGCGGGGCCATACCCCCGGCGACGCCCGCCGCCATCGTTATCTCCCCAACACGGAGGATCACATCCCCGCCAGGACGCCGCTAATGAGGCCGGAGCAACCCGAGGTCTGATTGGAGCAGCATGGCCGTCTTCAGTCAACCCCTTCTTTCTGGTTGGCTCCAGCCTCCTGTCCATCAACCCTCATAACCCCCGCCCCCCCCCCCCCAACTAACGGCCGCATCATTGATTAGAGCTGCTTACTATTCATTGCATTAATGAGTAGCAGAGAGAGAGAGAGAGAGAGAGAGAGAGAGAGAGAGAGAGAGAGAGAGAGAGAGAGAGAATCAAGTTCCAGGGGTCCGTGCACGTTGGGGGGCTGAATAGTGCACGTTTGGGCTGCATAGTGCACGTTGGGGGGCTGAATAGTGCACGTTGGGGGGCTGAATAGTGCATGTTGTTGCTGAGTAGTGCTCGTGCCTCCGTGCGGAGCCGTGCACGCTCCTGAGCGCAGCAGATGCCTCTCTGTCAAACATCCTGTCAGCCAGACGTCTTCATTAGGCTCTGAGAGTAGAGAGCCCCTCTGGCACACACACACACACCATCAGCAGCTTACCTCACTGCCCTCGCACACACACACACATTAGCATTATCTCCATTATTCATAGCGTTCCTGCTTCTTGAAAATTGCCGGGTTTTTAAATTGTTTTAGGGAAACAATGGGGCTGTGCAGGTGTGTGACCCCTGAATAAAACATCTGTACACCGTGTCTCTGCCTCCCAGCGCCGGGCCCCGCTCTCTGGGGGAAGACCGCGTTGAGCAACGGCTTTGTTTAAGACGCGGCGGCGGCGATGTGTCACGGCCGCCCGGTTCAAACGGCCAATCACACGCACGCGTGTGATTGGCCGTTTGAACCAGGCGCCCGTGACACAATCACACGCGTGCGTGTGGACACACCGAACCACCAGAGATCACTGCCTGCTTGCGTGTCCCAATGCATGCAAGCGTGTCCGCACGCATGAGGCGACGCGGGGGGGCGTGTCTGCACCTGCGTGACACAATGCATGCATCTGTGAACGTATGCATCCGTGCATCTATGCGTGCGTGCCCGTCCAGATGCCCGTGTGGGGGGCTGGTGTCCGGGCGTCTCCAGGGCTGCAGCAGCAGCAGGGAGCAGGGAGCGGGGAGTCCTTGCCGTCTCCGTGCTGCAGCGTGTGCGGTTCGGAGAGCGTGTCAGCGCAGAGCGATGAAGGCCCGCTCTGCCAGGAAGCTGTCTCCCTCCAGGTCCTCCTCTAACACTCGTTTAGCCCTGTCAGGTCGCCGTTAGCAACGCCGGGCCATTCATCCTGCATCGGGCTGCAGCCCCGACTGCCAGATGACATCATGCCTCATCAGGCTCAGGCGGGGGCGGGGCCCGGCCTCCCTCTGGTCCTCGGGTGGGGGGCCAGAGAGAGGTGTCTTTTATTGGTGTCAGGTATTACCAATACTAACTCAAGCTCGACTATTGGACGTCACACAGGTTAGTCCCAGCACCTCTCCACCACACCAAGGACAAAGCTTCAAAAACAGCTAGGGCCTCCCCCAGTGCATTGTGGGTCCTCAGAGTAACGAGCAGCAGGGGGACGAGGCGGCAAGAGGCAACGTGAAGGTGGAGAGGGCCGGACGCCTGCGAGCTTGCTGATTGGATAATCTGGTAATTGGCCAGAGTCCACGTCGAGCCGACCGACTTCCAGAAGGTCGTTGAGGAGAGTTTGGAGTCCTTCAAACTCAAGATCAAGGACACTCTGGAGAACAATTACACACAGCTTACCTTTTTACCAACGACCTACCAGATTGAAGTCCTTGTTCTGCACATTGCTGTAATCAGCCTAAGGCCTTGTCTCCTCGCGGCCTGGGCTTCATCGAGACTCGCCTCAGCTCCTCAGCGTGGGACCCCGTGTTAAACGAAGGCTTCAACACGGGGCCACCTCACCACCCTGTTGAGATGAACCACGGAGGCTCACGCTGTCCGGGCCGGGAGGTTCTCCGTCTGGAGTGCTTGACTGACAGCTGACAAGTGGCAGTTGAGGCCTGCTACTATTTAGTGGTTCAGCAGCCTCTTATGGGAGGTGACCTGGCCGGGGTTGTCCAGGAAGGAGGCCTACGGGAAGACTGCAGACCTGGGGTTGGAACCCAGAACTAGTCCCCTGCTCCTCTCCCCTGTACTGTGAACAATTAGCCTTTAATCTGCGGCCTTCGCCTGGGTTCACACGCTGCTAAACGCTACCACAGCGCGCAGCGAGGTGTCACACTGCATTACCCATGAGGCAGTGCAGCCAGCTAATTATGGCCTCAGTCCCCGGGCAGCGGCACCACTTGTTCAACACAAAGCCCCGAGTTAGCCAACGCCACGGCGGCCAGGGAGTCACCTCCCCCTAGCAGCACCCAGACACACTGCCGCTCTGCCAGCCGACGGGGTGTCGTGGTGGGCCTGGTTGTGGTGGTGGTGGGCCTGGGTGTGGTGGTGGTGGTGGTGGACCTGGTTGCAGTGGTGGAGGTGGTGGTGTTGGTTTACGACCTGGTTTCCTATCCAGGCTCCATGTTGGAGGGTATCTACGCCAGACTCGCTGCCGTTGCTGCCAAGCAGAATTCAGTTCTACAAGTCGTCTGGTGATCTGCCCCTCTCTATGCTCCTCTCTCCGCTCCTCTCCTCTTTCTCTGCTCCTCTCTCTGCTCCTCTCTCTGCCAGGGGGATGAGATCATTGCTGCCCGTGTTGACTCATCTCAGCTCTGGGAACGATCTCCAAGAGTTCCCTGAAACAATGCAGGACATTTCCCAAGAAAAGGACCTGAATGCATATTGACACGCAAGTATCATTCAGTGTAAACTAGATTACACTATCACATTCAATTCCTATATTATATTCTTCACGACGAAAGGGCACTTTTGCAGCGGCACCGATAAACAAGTCGTACAAAAGGAGAGAAAAAAAGATCAACAAATGATTTCTGCACATTCCTTTCTATTACCTTTTACTATAAGCTTGAGGGAGCATCAGCCAGAAGCGTGACATCAGCCCTCCTGCTTCCCTAACATGTAGTCTCACAATTAGGGAGCAGAGCCCAGCTGCGTCACACGCAGACCGGTAAAAGGCCTGTGTTTACAGCAATTAGGCGTGTTTGGTCTGCCTTATTGTGGAGCACTGGACCGCTCCAGAGGAAATTGGCCCATGAAGAAGAGCATTGTGCAGCCTCTCCATTGACAGTCTGCGCACGGCGCGTACCCAGGGGGAACCCGAGCCTGTGTTTATGAACACATGGTGATGGCTGCCTTACCCCTGACCCTGTGGAGCGGCTCTACGCACCGTCTGGAGCATAGGGAGCCTGGGCCAGGCCGCCTGCTGAACCTCACCTGCTTCACTCCCCCCACCTCCTCCTCCACTTCCTCCACCTCGACCTCCTCCACCTTCTCCTCCTCCACCTTGACCTCCTTCTTCACCTCCTCCTCCACCTCCTCCTGCTGCCCCAGCTCCTCCACCTCCCCCACCACCTTGACCTTCCCCCCCCCACATCCTCCACCTTAACTTCCTCCTCCTGCTGCCACAGCTCCACCACCACATCCTCCTCCTCCACCTCCTCCAGCTGCTGCCCCAGATCCACCTCCTCCTCCACCCCCTACTGCCCCAGCTCCACCTCCACCACCTCCACCTCCTCCTCCTGCTGCCCCAGCTCCGGGGTCAGGCGTGCCCGCTGGAGAGTGAACCTCCGCCCTCCGCCTGCCGCATCCCGGCCCTTCCTGTTTACCACGGCGGTGGTCACATCAAAAGCAGCTGGTCTGTAATTTCATCTCCTGTTGAAACTGCTTCCCTCCCCGGCTGTTTGTTTATTTACTATGGGATGTCGGGGACATGAGTGACAGACAGGTTTGCGGCGCAGAATGTAAGCAGTCAATAAAAATCGAGAAACAGCGAACACTGAAATCCTATTTCCACACGAGCGTGTCTGCAGCCAGAGCTTGCATATGGTCCCGTCCCCCCCCCAGACACACAGAGCGCGTTTCCCCCCCCCCCACCGGGGCTTCAGCCCGGCAGGCGATGGGCGCGGGGCCTGCTGCCGGCTCCGCGGCCGTACGGACTCGGGGGTTCTGGCGCCCAGGCGACGGCAGAGGCGGCGGGCTGATTTCAGCTTGATGTCAGATAATGAGAAGATTAATCATTTGGTAGAGAGAGCACGGCCCAGCGCGCTCGCTCTCGTGTTCGGAGAGCGGGCGCCAGCATGCTGCTCTCCGGAGACCGCAGCCCTGCACTGGGCTATAAAGAGAAGCCAGAACTCTACAGAGGCCGGCCCTCGGCTCTCACTCTCTCCCCCATCCCTCCCTCTCTGCTCATTCCCCAACCCAGCAGTCTCCCTTTCTGCCTCACTCCCATTCCCTATCCATCTCCTCTCTCCCCCCCTTCTTTTCTCTCTCATTGTCTCCCTCCCTCTCCTCTACCTTCCTCCTCCCCTCAGTAAACAGATACCTCTCCATCTCCTCCCTGCCCCCCCCCCCCCCCACTCCCTCTCCACCTCCTCTCTCCTCTTTCCTCTCCACAATAGCGCCCTGAGAACCCGAGCTCCCCACTGAGCCGGCGTTGAGAGAAACCAATATGGCGTCTGAATGGGCCGGCCTGTGAATGGCGCTCCCCAAAGGTCACGGCGGAGGTCAAGTGGAGGTCACCGCCGGCGCCACCAGACTACCGACCACGCCCACTCTTTGTTTCCCCCGACAGACACCGGCCGAGCCTTGGTTCTCCTTTCAGAACATAAAGTACACACTGTGTTTGGGGTACTCTATACTCCACTGTGTTTGGTGGAATCTATACTCCAGTGTGTTTGGTGTACTTAACTCTATACTCCAGTGTGTTTGGTGGACTCTATACTCCAGTGTGGTTGGTGTACTTTATACTCCAGTGTGGTTGGTGTACTCTATACTCCAGTGTGGTTGGTGTACTCTATACTCCAGTGTGTTTGGGGTACTCTATACTCCAGTGTGTTTGGGGTACTCTATACTCCAGTGTGGTTGGTGTACTCTATACTCCACTGTGTTTGGTGGACTCTATACTCCAGTGTGTTTGGTGGACTCTATACTCCAGTGTGGTTGGTGTACTCTATACTCCAGTGTGGTTGGTGTACTCTATACTCCAGTGTGTTTGGTGTACTCTATACTCCAGTGTGTTTGGGGTACTCTATACTCCAGTGTGGTTGGTGTACTCTATATGTACTTTATACTCCAGGGGGTCACTAGTGAAGGTTCAGCCAGCGGCACCAGGCCCTTTTTCATCAGTGCCACTAAAACAAATGGGCCGCATCAGCGAATGCTCTGAGCTCCTCACTGCAGTCGACGCCCTCGTGGGACTCTCCTTTTGAAATGAAGATCAAAGCGTCTTCGGTCGTCACGGCGCAGGGTCGGCGCCCGGGGCCGTGAGCCGAATATTCATGCTCTCCAGACATCTGTCTCATAGCCAAAGCCAGCGGCGCAGGTTAGCACTAGCCTCTCAGAGCCAGGTTAGCACTAGCCTCTCAGAGCCAGGTTAGCACTAGCCTCTCAGAGCCAGGTTAGCACTAGCCTCTCAGAGCCAGTGGCGCAGGTTAGCACTAGCCTCTCAGAGCCAGGCTAGCATTAGCCTCTCAGAGCCAGGTCAGCACTAGCCTCTCAGAGCCAGGTTAGCACTAGCCTCTCACAGCCAGGCTAGCACTAGCCTCTCAGAGCCAGGTTAGCAATAGCCTCTCAGAGCCAGGTTAGCACTAGCCTCTCAGAGACAGGTTAGCACTAGCCTCTCAGAGACAGGTTAGCACTAGCCTCTCAGAGCCAGGTCTTTTTTATGAAGGTCCTGGATATACAAACAAGCTGCCCTAGCTCCCAATCCAGGACTGCTGCTAACTGGGCGCAGGCCAGTGACGAGCTGGAGGGTTCCCCATTGGGCCGCTGGGACACTAATATGACGCTCTGATATGAGGGTTTAAAAATGGACGTGGAAGCAGGCGCACAAAGACACAAAGAAAATAGCCTCTGAACCGTGCTCTAAATGGGCTCTAAACGGGATGTAAAACAGGTTCTAAATTGGGTCTAAAACGGGCTCTAAAATGGAATCTAAAATGGGTGCAGGATCCAAAATGCGCACTCTTCTACAGGTGGACCATTTATGCCTATTTTCATGCATTTTGTCAAACTTTTGCCCTGAAGCCTGATCTATACACAGCGAGTGAAAGAAGTTTAGATTATTTTATACTTTTATATAATATATATTTATGGATATTATTTTTTTTGGACGTGGTAGTTGGACGTTGGGTTGCTTAGGCTGTAAGGTGCCGCGGGAAAGCCTCTCGTGTGTTGATGACACGTCCTCCCTGTGCACCTGTGTCTCTCAGACTACAAAGCTACACCTGCCTGGAGGATCAGACAGCTGAGGGGGAGAGACAGAAGGCCAGGGGGCAGGGGGCAGGAGGTGTCCGCTGACGGGGGACGCTGACAGAAAGCAACACTGGCTGAGCCACTTCTCTATTGGTCGATATTATCAATAAATTAAAAACTACCTGAGCGCTGAGTCTGTTAACAGATAAGTAGTTTTTGTCTAGTGATAAATGATTAATTATATTTTAAGAACTTGTATTTAATGTGCGTCTAAAGGGGCTGAACCAATAACCTTTATTATAATGGATTGCAATCGTTATGTAGTTATTCAAGACAGAGGAACTGCAAGACCTTTATAGGAATAAACAGCCCGTTTGGACTTCTAACATTCATGAGTGTAATAAACTAATGTAGTAACTGTACTTTATGAGAAATATCTCATAAAGCGCTGAGTGGTAAAAGCTCAATGAATAGAACATAATGTAACAATTGTACACTAATAGCACTCAACATTACCTGTCGCAAATAGGAAATGAAACTAAATCTCAGTTTTGAAATAGGAAATGATACTACGTCTCATCTAGAATGAGATGCTATGCTTGCTATCCAAACCTAACAGAGGTACCACATTGAACTAAATCTTCCATTTAACTCGATGCTCGTAGTTGTGTGTCCTAGCTGTCGTTTCACTTATCTTTTCATGTGCTGTCCTCATCTCTGCCAAGCAAACAAATGACGTTCCCTCACAGGAGACTCTATCTGAATGCTCTATTCTACTCTGTTCTACTCGGCCAAAAGACGGCCTTATCCTGTTCCAGCCAATCAGTGGATAGAACACTGAAGAAGTCATGAATCCACCAGATCACCAGCCCTCTATAACAGCATGAATCCACCACATCACCAGCCCTATGACATCATGAATCCACCACATCACCAGCGCTCTATGACATCATGAATCCACCAGATCACCAGCCCTCTATAACAGCATGAATCCACCACATCACCAGCCCTATGACATCATGAATCCACCACATCACCAGCGCTCTATGACATCATGAATCCACCAGATCACCAGCGCTCTATGACGTCATGAATCCACCGGATCACCAGCGCTCTATGACATCATGAATCCACCAGATCACCAGCCCTCTATGACATCATGAATCCACCAGATCACCAGCGCTCTATGACATCATGAATCCACCAGATCATCAGCTCTATGACGTCAGGAATCCACCAGATAAACAGCCCTCTATGACGTCATGAAACCACCAGATCACCAGCCCCATGACATCATGAATCCACCAGATCATCAGCTCTATGACGTCATGAATCCACCCGATGACCAGCCCTCTATGACATCATGAATCCACCAGATCATCAGCGCTCTATGACGTCATGAATCCACCAGATCACCAGCCCTATGACATCATGAATCCACCAGATCACCAGCGCTCTATGACATCATGAATCCACCAGATCACCAGCGCTCTATGACGTCATGAATCCACCGGATCACCAGCGCTCTATGACATCATGAATCCACCAGATCACCAGCCCTCTATGACATCATGAATCCACCAGATCACCAGCGCTCTTTGACATCATGAATCCACCAGATCATCAGCTCTATGACGTCATGAATCCACCAGATAAACAGCCCTCTATGACGTCATGAATCCACCAGATCACCAGCCCCATGACATCATGAATCCACCAGATCATCAGCTCTATGACGTCATGAATCCACCCGATGACCAGCCCTCTATGACATCATGAATCCACCAGATCATCAGCACTCTATGACGTCATGAATCCACCAGATCACCAGCCCTATGACATCATGAATCCACCAGATCACCAGCGCTCTATGACATCATGAATCCACCAGATCACCAGCGCTCTATGACGTCATGAATCCACCGGATCACCAGCGCTCTATGACATCATGAATCCACCAGATCACCAGCCCTCTATGACATCATGAATCCACCAGATCACCAGCGCTCTATGACATCATGAATCCACCAGATCATCAGCTCTATGACGTCATGAATCCACCAGATAAACAGCCCTCTATGACGTCATGAATCCACCAGATCACCAGCCCCATGACATCATGAATCCACCAGATCATCAGCTCTATGACGTCATGAATCCACCCGATGACCAGCCCTCTATGACATCATGAATCCACCAGATCATCAGCGCCCTATGACATCATGAATCCACCAGATCATCAGCTCTATGACGTCATGAATCCACCAGATCATCAGCTCTATGACGTCATGAATCCACCAGATCATCAGCTCTATGACGTCATGAATCCACCAGATCATCAGCTCTATGACGTCATGAATCCACCAGATCATCAGCTCTATGACATCATGAATCCACCAGATCACCAGCCCTATGACATCATGAATCCACCAGATCACCAGCCCTATGACATCATGAATCCAACAGAGGACCGCCGGTGTTTCGAGGCTGGTGCCATCATGAACGCAATGACATCATGAATCAACCCCCCCCCAGTTCCCTCCCTGCATCAGAGTAACCGACGGCGACAGCGCCGAGAGACGGGCAGCCGCAGGAACAGGGAAGACGCCGGAAGATGCCAGCGCTGCTTTGTTGGCGCTGATGAATCATTCATGGCGCCGAACAAACAGCTTGAGCACACAGGCTGAGGAACGCTAATGTGACGGCAGCGCTCATTACCGACGACATCTTACATACAGCGCTCCTGTCATACACAACCTTCAGCAGGATTAATGAATATATAGCTATAGTGTATTAATACTACTGTCCCTACTGATTATACAGCTATAGTGTATTGATACTACTGTCCCTACTGAATATACATCCCCTATAGTGTATTAATACTACCGTCCATACTGAATATACAACACCTATTCTGTATTAATATTACTGTCCCTACTGAATATACAACACCTATTCTGTATTAATATTACTGTCCCTACGGAATATACATCACCTATAGTGTCTTAATACTACGTTCCATAATGAATATACAGCTATAGTGTATTAATACTACTGCCCCTACTGAATATACATCACCTATTGTGTATTAATACTACTGTTCCTACTTAATATACATCAGCTATATTGTATTAATACTACTGTCCCTACTGAATAAACATCACCTGTTGTGTATTTATATTAATACTAGAGCTGTCAAGCGATTAAAATATTTAATCGTGATTAATCGCATTAATGTCATAGTTAACTCTAATTAATCGCAAATTATTTTTCTATGCTAAATAGCCCTTGATTTTTTTGTCCCATAATTCTTCTCATTTTAATTCTCTTATCAAAATGGTGAAGTGCATCGGCTTGCCTTGTGCAAATGATTTTTTATTGATAACAACATTGGCATATACACTGATCAAAACAGGACGATACAAAAAAATAGCCTATAGTGCAATTAAACGACTGCTTTGAACAAATGTCATTTGAACATAGCAGTCAGGCTACTGCTTCTTTGTTTTGAGCCAAAGAAAAAAAAAAAAAAAAGTTTTTTTTTTTTTTATAAAATAATTGCGTTAATCGCGCGATAAAAAATGTAACGCCGTTAAATTTGGTTTGCGTTAACGCCGTTAATATAACTGACAGCTCTAATTAATACCACAGTCTATAATATAATTTCTTGTCCAGATTGTATTCGCTATATTGATGTCATGCTACTCATATTACATCATCCTATTCAGTATATATTCCACTTGACCTACTGGCCGGATGCTACGGTGTACCTGGTGGTGGCAGTTCTACCAGTCTACATATGGGTGATGCAATGGAACATCGTTGCAGTATTACAGCGTGTATGGTCGGGGTCCTACAGGCGGACGTGAGGCTTCTTTAAATACTAATACTAGGTAACGTTCTGCGGGCTCTGTTGTCAGAGTGTAAACGGGAACACCGTATTAGAGGTTCTGTTGTCAGAGTGTAAACGGGAACACCGTATTAGAGGTTCTGTTGTCAGAGTGTAAACGGGAACACCGTATTAGAGGTTCTTCTGTCAGAGTGTAAACGGGAACACGGTACCAGAGGTTCTGTTGTCAGGGTGTAAACGGGAACACGGTACCAGAGGTTCTGTTGTCAGGGTGTAAACGGGAACACGGTACCAGAGGTTCTGTTGTCAGGGTGTAAACGGGAACACGGTACCAGAGGTTCTGTTGTCAGGGTGTAAACGGGAACACGGCACCAGAGGTTCTGTTGTCAGGGTGTAAACGGGAACACGGTACCAGAGGTTCTGTTGTCAGGGTGGTAACGGGAACACGGTACCAGAGGTTCTGTTGTCAGGGTGTAAACAGGAACACGGCACCAGAGGTTCTGTTGTCAGGGTGTAAACGTGAACGCGGTACCAGAGGACAGGCCGCTACTTCCTGTGTGGGGGGTGAGGGTTGCGTTGGCATCTGTATTCATGAGGGAGGGGGGAATGAAACCATGAATAAATGCATAACAACAATCCACTAAATTGTGGCGTAAATGTCAAAGGGGGGGGGGGGGGGGAACAGAGCTGAATTCAGTCCTGGAGAAACAAGCTTGATTGCTTTTGGATCGGAAAATAAATCAGATATATATGAAGGTGTGAGACAAAAGGAAACTAGAATTGTCTGTTTCCCACGGTGAAGAGGGGACCAGTGTTGAATCACCTCCCGCTACGCCGTTCGAATCGCCCCAGTCCAGCAGAACATGGGAGAGGAGTGCTGGCTAGACGTGCTTATCCTGGTGATATACTGGGTTATCTCCGTGTGTACCCCCTCGTGGCTAATAGCACAGACCCAGTCGGAGGAACATCCAGAACATCTGATCTCCTCTAACGAGCCCGCAGTGAGCGCCTGGCGCTGCTTATCGCTGCTTATCAGAGTCTGGAGCAAACAAAGCCCTCATGCTACTGGTGGAGCCGGCCCGCTCCAGACCTGCCTCTACACAGCCTGTTTACCCGCTCCTCTGGTAGATAGGATGAGGAGCATGCTCAGCATCTCGCTACACCACTCGTGATCCGTTTCTGCTGTGCCTTCTTCACAGGATTTCATACGTGAGATTTTTGTTTTTCTTCAATTGCTTGAACACTATAGACACATGCTTAGACTAAAGTAACACAACTTTAAGTTTGTGTTACTATACCTTAAACACGTGTGACCATACCTTAGACAAAAGCACTGCTTACAGGACAGATCAGAGCAGCCCAGGTTTGTTGTTGTCTGGGATAATGTTAGTTTCCATCGGGCTGTTTTGGTCCGGAACTGGTTCACAAACCATAAACAATTTGAAGTCGTATGCTTGCCCCCTTACTCGCCATTTCTAAACCCTATTGAAGATTTGTTTTCGGCTTGAGGAGGGCGCGTATATGACCGCCAACCACATGACTGCATGCCTCTTCTGCAGGCAATGAAACAAGCCAGCAGAGACATTGAGGTAAGGTCAATCCATGGACGGATTCGGCACACAAAGCGAGGATCCATAAGCCCACCCACGCACAATTGCTGTGTTTTTCTGTGTTTACAGTTCAGTCGTGTATTTTTGTTTTATTTTTGCTTAAACTGAATTTACTGCACTGTAAAGTATCGTACTGCTGTGTCTGTGGAGGTGAATAAAAACAGTGAACATGAAAGACTGCAGTGTTTTATTTAAAGTAGACTAGTGTGTTGCTGCTGATCTGAAAGTGTATTCATATGATACAAGTGTGTATCCTTTTTTCATCAGTGACATTTTGACAAAGAGTTAAAATTTGACATAGATGTGAATGGTATATTTCTCAGTATTGGGTCTTATTTGCTTGTGTGTTGAGTTTTAACACAATGTGCCAAGTTTTGCAAAACATGTTCAAGCAACGGGAACACAAATGGTATCTGTGTGTGTCTGTATGATGGCGTGTGTGTGTATGCGTGTGTGTGATGGTGTGTTGCTGTGTGTGTGATGGTGTGTGATGATGTGTTGGTGTATGTGTTGGTGTATGTGTTGGGATGTGTGTGTGTGTGTGTTTCTCACAAGAGATTCTTCTGTGATAGGTGGGTACTCCAGGATGAAAAGCGAAGTCTCCATCACCAACAGTCTTCATCACCACAGTCTTTATCATCTCCTACCCTCAGATCCCTTCCTAGCGGGAGACACACACCCAGAGTCATGCCCACGAGGTCAACACCTAGCATTCTGTGTGTGTGTGTGCATGCGTGCGTGCGTGCGTGCGTGCGTAGCTCTTCAATCAATAGCCATTCCAGAGCCATGTATCTGATTGCAGGGTCCGGGGGGGGGGGGGGGGCTGTCAGCGCTGGTCAGCCTGTCAGCAGCTCTGGTGGCTCACCGCTGGGCGCAGCGCTGATTTAAGCAACCCTGGTGTCAGCAGTTCAACTCCGCTTTAGCGATTAGCTCCTGATTGGGTACAGAGTGAAACACAGAGCAGACACACAAACACTTTAAACAGAGAAACACTCAAACGGAAAACAAACAGGCCATTAGTTATTCCGATGCCGTGTTTGGTAAGCAGACCTCCTCCACATCAGACGAGGCTCTAAACTCAGCAGCAAAACCGAACAAAGACACCCCGATGGAAGGCCAGCCGGACGGCTAACTCACGGACTAATCCATCCTCCATGGGGGTTGGTGCTGTGGGGGGGGGGGGGGGGGGGGGGGGTCGACCCTCTGTCCGGTCAAAGTCAATCCAGACGAGCAAACAGTGTCCGCGCCGTAATTAATGACGATAATTACAAAGAGAAACACGGGCGAGGCTGGTCCCAGTCCACCGCCCGGAACACATCGACCGCCCTGGGGGGGGGGGGGGTCAGGCCCACTGGACCGGCGGCCTTCTGCAGCCCGCCCCCCTCCCTGAGTGACCTCCTGTGAGCTTCCTCCTAGCGGACCTCCCACCACTCCTCTGGTGGTCGCACCCGAGGTGAGCAGACGGGTTTGTTTGACTGCGTGAGGCTCAGACATTGTTCCACGCGCGCACGCGCACACACACACACACACACACACACACACACACACACACACACACACACACACACACACACACACACACACACACACACACACACACACACACACACACACACCATGCTAGCTCTTCAGCTGTCTCCTCTAGCGCTGAGTGGACATGGCAGCTCACAAACATTTCCCTCCAAGGGGGACGTACACCCCCCCATATCCCCCCCCCCTCTATGCCGCCATCTCCCCCGTCTCCCCCCCCACTGCCAGAACTCACCTCAATACTGGTTTTTGCCGCCCTGGAGTGGATCAAAGCTCACCGCACGCTAAATAAACATATCAAAATGGCCAACAAAGGAGAGCGGCAGGGAAAAGAGCGGGAGGAAAAAATAGGACTTGAAGAACAAAGAGAGAGGCTCTTTGTTGTACGGAGAGAGAGAGAGAGAGAGAGAGAGAGAGAGAGAGAGAGAGAGAGAGAGAGAGAGAGAGAGAGAGAGAGAGAGAGAGAGAGAGAGAGAGAGAGAGAGAGAGAGAGAGAGAGAGAGAGAGAGAGAGAGAGAGAGAGAGAGAGAGAGAGAGGAGAGAGCTCTAGCGAGGCGATGAAGATGTGCATCAGAAGTCTTCTTCACGATGAAGAGGTGCATCAGACGTCTTCTTCACGATGAAGAGGTGCATCAGACGTCTTCTTCACTACGGAGACAGGATGAGCTCTATGCGTGGGCAGCCAGCAGCTCATTGGTTCACAGCCCTCGGTCAGCGTCAGCAGAGCTCCGTCCTAACACACACCGTGTCGGACCATGCTGCTCCCGACCAGTCCCTGACGGCTGTGGCCCGTTGCATCCTGGGGGATTCTAGCCCCAGCGCTGACTCTCAGCCTGACCTCCAGGGTCAGACACCCTACGTCCGCCCCGGGTGTAGACCCCGGGGCGGACCGGACCACCTGGGCCGACCGGACCACCTGGGTGGACCGGACCACCTGGACCGGACCTGGGCGGACCGGACCACCTGGACCGGACCACCTGGGCGGACCGGACCACCTGGGCAGACCGGACCACCTGGGCCGACCGGACCACCAGACGGCTGGGCGCAGCGAGGCGGCGGGGGGCCGCGCGGGGAGCAGCGGAGCCGCCATCTTGTGTCTGAGGCATTCCCACTCTGTTGTTCTGCTCCCACTTAACATGCAGACGGGATCCAGGAGCCAATCAGGATGCAGCGTCATGCGTGGAGCTGAGCCGGGCCAGAAGGAGGGGGGTGGTGGGGGAGAGGGGGGGTGGAGGGGGAGCGGGGGGGTGGAGGGGGGGGGGTCTAATGGTTTGTGACAGGGGGGGGGGGGGGGGGGGTGATGGAGTGAGCCTCTAACTGAGCCTCTTTATCTCAGCAGGGGGCAGCGGACCACCAGAGAGGAGAACTCAGCCCCATGCCCTCCACCATCCCCACCCCCAACCCCATCAGCTCCACCACCAACCCCATCACCACCAACCCCATCACCACCAACCCCATCAGCTCCACCACCAACCCCTCCACCACCACCAACCCCACCAACACCAACCCCATCACCTCCACCACCATCACCACCAACCCCACCTCCACCACCAACCCCAAAACAAAGAGAAAGAAAAAGAACTCTGATCATTAATGTAATTAGATGATTAATGGAAAGGCGATCAGTGAGACGAATTGATGTGAACGAGACAGATGGAGCGTGTTCGTTCTTTCTCCTCTTCAGATGTTGGATTTAAAGATGGATTCACTGGAGATGAAAAAGAAAAACCTTTGTTTGTCCTGTTTGACTTGAGGTCCCTGAAAGATCTTCACCTGAGCTTCTCCAAAAGTAATTCACAAGTTAGCTGAACAGTAAGTTCATTAAATGAGGTTGGTGGTGACTCCGAGACGGAGGCAGCTGCCGCACGACAGAAGAGTCCCGCTACGTGAATCAGAGGAGCGCCCCTCAGAAGCATCCAGAAGCAGAAATACATCTGTGAATAAACAGGAATGTGCCAAAATAATGATGTTTCTGTGCGCTGGCGGGAACGCGGGCGTGTGGCGACACAGAAACCGGAGTCTGGCGCTCCTCTTCCAGGGGAAATCAGGAGCGTTTGTTCCCGTGTTGGGATAAGAGCGGTGTGGGGGTCGCCCTTGAAGGGGGGGTGGCCTTCAATCAGGCGATTTCACATCCAGCCCGACTCAGGTCAGTCCCCAGTGGCATTACATTCAATTACATCCCATAATGAAGCCATCAAACAGAGTCAATCACAACTAATTAGACCTGGGGAGAGAAAACGCTGTTACCTGTTTATGAATAATGACTTAATTGAGGGAATGAGAGAATTATCGCAAATTTGACGCATCAACATGGAAACCGGCCCGGGGAATACAGATAGGAAACAGCGGAGCTTTATTCAATAAAACACACGCAAATAATGAGTTAATAACTGCACGGTTAATGAAGAAATGTTTTCCAATCAGTTGATAATAAGATATTATGAGCGTTTAGTGGCACCTACCAGGGCTGCTCTGACGCTACACCCATCCCCACCTGCACGCTACACCCAACTACACCCATCCCCGCCCCCACCTGCACGCTACACCCAACTACACCCATCCCCGCCCCCACCTGCACGCTACACCCAACTACACCTGCACTGCACGCTACACCAGCATCTGTCACTACACCAAACTTCACCCTTCTATTCCAGCATCTGCACGCTATACCCAACTCCACCAACATCTGTCACTACACCAAACTACACCATCATCTGCATGCTACACCCAACTACACCGAACTACAGCGTCTGCCAATACACTCAACTGCACCCAACTACACCAGCTTCTGTCACTGCACCCATCTAAACCAGCATCTGCCACTACACCCAACTACCAGACCAGACTAGACCAGACCAAACCAGACCAGAACAGAGTAGACCAGACCAGACCAGAATAGACCAGACCGGACTACACTAGAACGGACCAGACCAGAATAGCCGAGACCAGACTGGACCAGAGCAAACCAAACCAGACTGGACCAGACCAGACTAAACCGAACTAAACTAGCCAGACCAGACCAGTGGACACCAGACCAGGGCCGGGTGTGTCCCCCTCCCCCCAGTCTGACTCAGGCCCTCTAAGGTAAACACACATGGAGCACATTGGTCCGTTTGAAGACGCATTCCTGGACTGGGGGGGGGGGGGGGGGGGGTTGGGGGGGGCTTGTTTACGTCTGGGGACCCTGCAGCAGACAGGCTGGTCCGGTCCGGGCCGGGGGGGGGGCTTCACCTGAAGGAGGGGGAGCAGGGGGAGGATGATGAGGTCCTCAGAGATGAAGAGTGATGGATGGTTGGCGTTTCGCCAGTGTACATTTTTTTGAGGTTGATCGACACCCACAGAGCACCACAGAACCACCTCTCTCTCTCTCTCTCTCTCTCTCTCTCTCTCTCTCTCTCTCTCTCTCTCTCTCTCTCTCTCTCTCTCTCTCTCTCTCTCTCTCTCTCTCTCTCTCTCTCTCTCTCTCTCTCTCTCTCTCTCTCTCTCTCTCTCTTCCCTTCTCTGCAACACCCCCCTCCCTTCTCCTACACCCACCCACCCCCCCCCACCCCCCCCCCCCCCCCCCCCCCCCCCCCCCCCCCCCCCCCCCCCGGCTCTCTCACTGTCACTCTACTCATCTCCCTCCCTCTCGCACTCTCGCTCCTTATCCCTCCCCCTCTCTCTCCTACTCTCACTCTCCTCTGCCCATAACTCCCTGTGCTCTCCTTCCCTCTCTTTCATATCCCCCCCCCCCCACCTCTACCTTGACGTGTCTATTCATCAGCCCAGGAGCCTGTCAGGGGAGCCCAGCCACTGACAGATGGAAAAGACTCATACAGTAATATTTCCTCTCTGCTTGTACTCAGCCCAACACACACTAGAATCACACACACACAATAATCACACACACACACACACACACACACTATATACACATACCACACAAACAGGCAGGTTTACCACACACACAATAATCACACACACTTAATGCAGATACCACACAGACACAGGCAGGTATACCCCACACACACACACACACACACACACACACACACACACACACACACACACACACACACACACACACACACACACACACACACACACACACACACACACACACAATATCTAGATATGCACACACACACACACGTTTCCAGCCTAATTAGTAATTAGTCTAAAGCTAGTTTCAGAGTCCATTGCCGAGCCAATAAATGAAAAACTTATAAAAACGAGGAGGAAAAACAATCGACAGGCAATCACTGCAGCACTGAGCCGGCGTAGCGCTGCGGCTAGCTACTAGCGCTAAGAGCTCATTAGCAAAGCCATTCATGTCGTTACAGGAGCATAGAAGTGAGGCTCAGAGTTCCCTTCAAATTAAACGTACTGTTATGACCATAAACAGCAGCCATAAGCCACGATCTCTCTCCCTCACTGAATTAAAAGAGAAACCAATGAGGATATTTTAAAACAATGTCTCTGGACAGAATGCAGTCAGTGTGAAAGTGTGTGTGTGTGTTCACAAAGACACAGCAGGGTTATGGGAACAGTGGAAGAGTAATCTCAGCAGTGGAAGGCGTCCAAGGCGTAGAACATGACTCAGACCGGGACAGAACAAGATCCCACTTCACTGGGCTTGTATCAAACGCTCTGCAATAACACGACAACACACAGAGACAAATGAAATGTCTTCCTCACGGCCGTACAAAAGCTATTGCAGCTCAAGTCAAGGGCGAACCGCAGCTCAGACTGAAGCTCACATAATAAGAGGAGTAAAAATAAAAGCAAGGAATCTAAAAAATGTAAGAACCCAATATTTATCGCATTTTAATTCCGAATCAAAAACTGAACTGAAAGAGAGAGGAAGTGAAAGCTCTTAACGATGAAGGGATCATGCTAGGAGACAGGGCTTTAGGAGACAGGGCTTTAGGAAACAGATCTAGCATGTCAACATCCCCTCCCACTGCAGACCGTGAATGAAACAGTCCCACTGATTTCTCCTGCATATACATTTCCAGACCAAAGTCTGCACACCGTTTTCCATCCAGGAAAACCGTTCCAAGAATACAAAAACCAAAATAGTTGTCTGTCCTGTTGTCGGGGCTCTTAGGTTTCATCTGGTCCAGATGTCGTTCTGGAGAGATGAAATGAAAGAGAAATAAATCCCCCTTATTACGGAATACTTAGAGAAGAACTGTGAATTAACAGCAGCCCTCCCTGCCAATGACGAAGCCCTTCATCACACGGCCTGACCTTGACCAGGTCGTCCTGGAAACCACCGCCGCACACATTCCAACGCATGAAGTCATCTGGAACCAGACCAAACCCAGGCCCCTGATTGGTGCTGGCTGGATTCTGGAGAGTGGGACGGTATCAGGTTAACGAGGTGGAACCTCAGAGAACCTGTTTGGGCTCATGTCCTAGAAGAACCAAAGAACCTAACCCAGGGATCAGTCCTCTACTGACTCATTTAGAGCTCATATTCTAGAAGTCTTAAACGAACACAGGGATCAGTCCTTTGCTCTTCCCTAGCGACTCATTGAGCAGATGCTTTTATCCAACACGACTTACAGTTAATTCAGATACCTGGCATTAAGAATGAGGCCCACTGGTGATGGATCCTAACCAGAACCACTACCCTTCATGTCCAGCACAACACAGAAAGGCATGCTGGGGAAGTTCCAGCAACTCAAGTTTGTCTTTTTTGTTATGGGATTTCAGAAAAAAGCAATTGAAAAGCAAATGGCCGCCCTCCAGTTGTGATTTCCACTCCAGCCCTCAGACTCCAGGAAAACTGATGGTCGAGTGAGATTCAGAAGACTGGAGAGCGAGAGAGAGAGTTTCCTAATGAGATTCCCCAGCATGGGGGCTGTGTGGGGGGCGGCGGTCCAAGGCCCGGCTGCTTAATGAAAGGCGGCGAAAACGCTAGCGGCTAATTCTGAACGGTTACCGTGGATTTACATCCTCGCCCCAGACGCTGTTGGGCTGTAAAACACGCTGGGGCCCAGCACCATGGCAACCCCGCTCAGACTGGACCGGCTACTGGGTTATGGGATGAGCAAGTGGAGCTCTTATCCTGGGAGCGGACTAGCACCGAAATCACCATCAGTCTGGGGGAAGTTTGGCTGTTCATTCAACGGTTTTAAGTCAATATCAGAACTCGGAAAAAACGCTCACCCCTGATCTCATTCTCTGTTTGGACACAAATAAACAAGTTGTGAGGAATGGAGGACGGGGAAAGGCACCAGCGTGTCATCGCCCCACATTTAAGGGACCATGAAGAGGGCATTGGTCCATTACCCGTACCAGGCCGAAGACTATCCTGCTCTACAAAACAAGGCAGCGTATCTCTTAATCCCTCCACATTCAAATCTAAGGACCTTCTCTTCATCAAACTAACTCTTAAACAAATGCGTGATGACACACCAAGCGTCCGTTTGTTAGCCAGCAGGGGGTCCGCCCCCACTGCAGCCAATCAGAACCATGAGGATCACATCCCCTCCCACCTTTTTGTCCCGCCCACATAGCGTGCTTCCTTAAGACACATGCGTCATGCAAACACACAAAACAAACGCACAAGCACTCCTTCCTTCTACTTCTTCAGGCATCTAATGAAGCCGCACACGCTCTTTCATACTGCGTACAAACACAAGCTGCCGCAAAGCAAGGAGTTGATTACATCCCGCTGCTACTTGACCAGAGTAGGCCTTTAATCATCCACTCTGCCAGCATTCTGGACGGCCATCTTAACTCTGTCACAGGACTTTCCAGAAGGGAGGATCGCTGGGGAGAAGTCACGACCGCTGCAAGATTCATTTCTTCCTGAAGTAACTCCTTTCCTCCCGTCTCTCTCTCTCTCCCCCTCTATCTCCCTTGCTCTCTCTCAGCTGAATAATATCCTCTCGCCCACAGCCCTCTCCACCGCCGCCTCCTCCTGATACCCCGCCTGCTCCCCTATCTCTCTGCTCCCCTCCTGGGGAGGAGGGTGGAGGAGTCCCCCTGGCTCTGGCCCTCCCCCGACCTCCGCTTCTTGGCTAAACCTCACTGGAGGTCAGCACTTGCATTGCAAAATACTTTAGATTGGAAAAGAGATTCCTCATGTAAGGGAGGTTATCTGGAGTTATTTGACCGCTAGAACAATGACAGGATTTCAGCGTGTTTCTTGTCCACGGAGTTGAAGAATGCCAGCATGTTTCTGCCAGAATGTTTTTTTTTATAATGTATATAGCCGTTAGCCTCTGCTAGCATGAAACACTGCTTCTGTCCCCTCAGGAGATATTGCTGCTGAAGAGGGATACTGCTGGAAGATTTCTTTCTGTTCGGCCCACTGAGTTATCGTCATGGCAATCCGCTGCTATGAATCGATTAATGTAGTATTGATTGTCGCTCTTCCGACGGCAGACCTCCTGCTGTAGCTATTAGCGGTCCAGAGTGGGGGCCAAATATTGAATATGTTATGGATAATAACCTAGTACCATATGCGACTTATCCCTGTACGATATTCAATTGAAACATACATTTTTGAATGTGTAGTCTTAAAGCTAGGGTATGCAATTAAATTGCAACGTTTTTAGCTAGTCAAAGATAGCTAGTCATGCGTTATGGGGGCGTGGCATCAGAGGGAGGCCTGGGGGAGGGGCTTCCACCCAGGGTACCAGGGTGAGTACCAGGGTGAGTACCAGGGTGGGTACCAGGGTTGTTACCAGGGCAACCAGCCCGACAGTATTACAGCTGCAGCATCAAACCTCGGCCTCTTGCTTGAACGCAAAACCGCATTTATACAAGACTCGCCTCGTGCTTAAGGCCAATCAGATTCTCCTCCCCGTCATGTGATCACAGAACAATGAGCCGTTACCCAGAGACACCGGCCACCATCTTGTTTGCCACGCAGGCCGGGCAGCGTTAATAAGTGACCGCGCGATGCTCCTCCAGACGATTAGACCGCCTCTTTTCTCTCCTGCAGCCCCGTTTCAGCAGTCCTCTCTGGCCGCCGTGTGGAAACCATTTCAGGAGAAAACTCATCCTGGGCCACGTAATTATTTTTCATTACGGCGATGCGCGGCGCTAGATTGGAATCGGCCGCTTAATTGCCGCCGTGGTGGCGGGAACGCTCCGGCGCGTCAGTCTAGATGAAGGCTGACAGGGAGACACCTCGCCACGCCGCACACGCCATTAGCCCGCTTCCTCGCCTTCTGATGGCCCGGGAAACACAAGCAGCCCCTGCTGCATTGTGGGCCGGCAAGGTCAGCGACGGGCCGTTTAGAGGTGGCGAGGGGGGAGGGGCTTAGAGCCGGGCCAGCCTCTTTAAAAGAAACAAACAAGACGTCCGTGGAGGTCAGGGGGAGCAGCAAAGCCAGCGCCTCCCGTCATGGCCAGGTCACCACCTCGTTGGACAGGGAGGTGGTCGGGGTTTGGAGCTACAACTGAAAGGTTGTGGGTTCAAACCCGATGCCTCAGTGAGCAGGGACGCCCTGAATGCTTAATGACATGTATCTGAATCCGCTGATTCGCTTCTGGATAAAAATGTCCGCTGCTCAATAACTCATAAAAAGTGAAAGGAACCATTTTTTGCTTATTCATAACAACGCTTTCTGCTCGCGCTGGAGTTCTGCGAGTGAGTCTGTCGCACTCGGCTGGCACGGGACCAGGCGTGGGCGGATCGGGCCGGTTCGGAGCCGGCTGCATGAGGCACAGCGTGTGGGGCCGGTGTTAGGATTATCTCACCTCCATAGGCGCCACAGGGCCAGAGACGTTCTGCTGGGGGTCTGAACTGCCAGTCAACATACCTGCTGTCACCAGGGGTGGGGGGGAGAGAGAGACATAGAGAGAGAGACAGAGAGACAGAGAGACATGGTCTCATCTATCTCCGTCAGTCTCCATGTTCCATCTTTCACATTGTCTCTCTACCTCTTTCTGTGTCTCCTTCTCCCTCTGCCTCCAATCTCTCTCTCACCAAGTCTTCGTCTGTATTTCTATCTCTCCATCATCCCCCCCTCTCTCTCTCTCTCCATTTCCCTCTTTCTCACTACCTCATCCTCTGACGCATCTCTCTGCAAATACTTCTCTCTCCCCCTCCCTGCTCTATCTCTGACTCCCACCCCTTTCTCTCTCTTCCCCCTCTCTGACTCCCTCTCCTTTGCCCCTCCCCCTCTCTCCTCCTTCATCCTGCGCTTCAGGTCAGAGGACTACAGTGTTGTAGTTTCTCGAAGCCGGCCAGGGACACTCAGAGAGCACATCTGAACACTGCCTCCTCCTACCATCCTGGTGGAGCCAGACCACAGGTGGAGAATAAAATAAATAGCTCTTGAAACAGAACGCAGCCGCGGGCGGTGGGTGTAAAAATACACCACCAGTCCCAGAGAGAGGAGGACGTTTACAGCCCTTTACAGTCCATGAACCAGGACCCTGTCTCCTTGGACAGGGACCGGCTTCAGAGACCAGAGACCGGCAACCAGACCCCAGGCTGGGGGATCAGAGACCAGAGACCAGGCTGGGGAGATGGGTCTACTGGTTCGTGGGGGGGGGGGGGTCTCAGAAAAACTTTGATTCCGGTCTCCTTCCCTTCCCACTCGGCTCCTCGGCTGGCAGCAGCCCCCCTGGAGACCGGACCTGAAGACCCGGACCCTGGTGGACATGCGCCCCCAGACTTTGATTTGACACACACACACACACACACACACACACACACACACACACACACACACACACACACACACACACACACACACACACACACACACACACACTAGCTGAACAAACAAGACGTGCACACACAAGAGCCCCAGTGTTTTCCTCTGAGTGGGAAGAGTGAGGGGGTCCGGCTCCGGTATTAAAGCAGAGTTATGAGAGGTGGAGTGGCTGTCGTAACTCACAGCCAGACCCCTTAACACCAACACTTAGCTCTCCTGAAGACAGACAGCCACCCGGCGAGCAGCGGGCGCGCCCGTCCTCCGTGAGCTCCTCTGGTGGGAGGCGGATGATGGACGGCCTTGTTTTGCCACCGTGTTGCGGACACACAACGCGCTTTGAGGAGCTTCAACCTACGCACACGCGCACACACGAAAGAACACTCGCACGCGCAAATACACAAACGCAGGAACACTCGCACGTAAAGACACGCAAGAACAAACACACACACTTACGCAAGAACACATGCACATGCAAGCACGCACGCAAGAACACGCACACAGGCAAGAACATGAAAAGACAAACAAACACGCAGGAACACACACACCCGCAAACACATACGGAAACAAGCACAAACCGATGCACGCAAGAACACACGCACACGCAAACAAGAACCCGTGCGCACACGCAAGATTCCAATCACACACACACACACACACACAAAGAACAAACACACGCAAGAACAAACACGCACAAACAAGCGCACACGCAAGAACACAAAACAAACATGCAAGCAAAGGCACGCACACATGCGCTGATGGCTGCTAGAAGTGCCTTGCTCAAGGACACAAGGAAAGTCGAGTTTGAGGTCTGATCCTCTCTCATCAGGACCGCTCCGGACGATTGAAAGCCACTCCAATGTCTTCTGAATGTGTAGGAATAAAATGCAATTGTATTATTCTGTTCTAGGTTGAAACATTTATGATGAATGGGAAACCCTAAGAGGTTTTCAGAATGTGATTTGGGCCATCTATTTTTATTGTCTTTACCCCAGCAACAAAAACATATTTTGACACGTAAAAATGCTAATTTTGTCACTTTGTCATTTGTCACATGTAGATTTTTCCCCATGTCGTTACTGTATATTTTACAATCATTTGTCATCTAGCAAAATAAACACAGTGACAGCTACACACAAATAAATTAAAAACTAAAGTCTTGTTCTTTTTCAGTAGATATTTGGATTATATCCTGATGGTTTCTACCTAGAGGACATTGAAGTAGGCTTTATATTTAGATTATATTCTGATAGTTTGTGCCTATAGGACATTGAAGTATATATTTAGGTTATATACTGACCATTTGATCCTATAGGAAAATTCTGTATTTGATTTATTGATTGCTGTCAGTATGTAATCAGGATTTCCACAATACAACAAAAAGTGAATCTGAAATAAATTGCATACGCTAGCTTAAAGTGTAGGTGGACTTCAGCAGGATAATGTGTTGAGGAAATGATTTCCACCCCCCCCTGTTGTTGTCAGAGAGGCGGTCCGAGAGGCGACCTAGTTTCACCACCAAGCACCTGGGAGACCAGGGGGGACAAAGAGAGGGCTGTGGGGGGCTACAGTGTGTGTGTGTGTGTGTGTGTGTGTGTGTGTGTGTGTGTGTGTGTGTGTGTGTGTGTGTGTGTGTGTGTGTGTGTGTGTGTGTGTGTGTGTGTGTGTGTGTGTGTGTGTGTGTGTGTGTGGCTTTTTTAAGTGTCGAGCCAGCAGAATAATGTGTGAGGGGCGCCCAACATGCAGATTCAGATTGTTGGCAGAAGTGTGAACACGCTGTGGTTTTGCATGTGCATATGTATGCCTGTGTGAGGTATGTGTGCTTTGATGCATGTATCTGTGCGTCTGTGCTGCACATGCGTGAGCGTGTGGATGTTCAACGGCTAAGCTTAGGGCCGATGTTAAGGGCTGATGCTTAGGGCTGTTAAGTCCGGCGTTGACCTGAGCGCCAAGCTCCTCCTCTCTGTTCCTCCTCAACGGGAGCCTGTCCCTCCGTCAGGCAGGAGGTGGTGCTCGGAGCTGCAGGTGTCATCTCCTCCATCTGGAAGGAGGTGGTGCTGGGAGCTGCAGGTGTCATCTTCTCCGTCAGGGAGGAGGTGGTGCTGGGAGCTGCAGGTGTCCCTCGCCTCCGTCGGGCTGAAAGCGAGCCCCTGAACCCGGCGATCGCTCAGCGCTAACTTATTCATCTGCTGGGACAGGACGTGGTCATCACAGAGTGGTCCTGGTGCATCATTGATGGAGCAGAGCAGGAGAAAACAGAGCAGGAGACGCGCTCCATACCTCCCACCTCAGCGCGTCTCCTGCTCTGTTTTTCCGTGTCAGGACTCTCTCCGCCCGCTAAAGGGAGTGTGCGCTTTAGACGGCCTAAAGGTGACTTTACTCTACTAAGTGATGATCTCACTGCAATACATCAGCAAGGGGGTCAGCGGAGCGCTTTAACGCATCAATCAGAGGAACGGCATCATTCCCGTTTGTTTGTGGGACTAAACAGCGTTTCCTGGTGCGGAGGCATTCCTCTCAAGTAGAACGGTGGACGCTGTGTTTAGCAAACAGATGCTCAGGGCTTCAGTGTGTCATCGCAAGGACCGCTGGGTCTACCAAAGGATCAGCTCTTCGTCCACCCCCGAAGGGCCTGGGTTCAATCCATGATGTCTGCAGTCTACCTGTAGCCAAAATTGAGCTAAATGACCCCTGACCCCTACCTGCTCCTTAATGATTGAGATCTGATCTGACTCCAGAGCCCTGGCGATTCAAACCAAAGGATTCATAGAAACACCGGCCGGAGCCTGGACCAGAAGGTCTCCTCTGACACTGTAGAGTGGGTTCACATTCATTCCAATCGATCATGTGACCAAAGCTAATTGATTTCATTTAACGACTAATTGGTCGCCTCGTTAAAACAATTTTACAATACTGGTATTGAAGAGGCTGATCAGCACAGAGCTCTCAGCCCGGTCCTCCGGGGCTGTTGTTCCCCAGTCAGGAGGAAGTGTGGAGCAGAGAAAGAGCTCGCTTTCCCTCCGCGTCCCGGAGGTGTTGCCTCAACTCAACCTTTTTCTGGAGTAGCGCCTCCAGCTGAGGGAAATACAACAAGCTTTTCATGGATGACCTTTCCCTCTCCGCACGTTAGGAAAGTAATACCAGACGTGGGAGGGAGGGAGGGAGGGAGGGAGGGAGGGAGATGAGAGCAGGTAGATATCAGGGTTCAGAGGGGGGTGAGCCGCGCCCGGTGGCCGGCCAGGAATACAACGACTCTATAACCCACAGCTGCCTGGAGGCACGCTGCAGCGCCTCACTGGGTGACAGTGAGGCGCTGCTCCACCCACTGCCCCGCTCCACCCAACACAACACCTCCACCCACCGCCCCGCTCCACCCAACACATGAAATCCACCCGCAGCTCCACCCAACGCCCGGCTCCACCCATCGCTCCACCCAACACAACAACTCCACCCATCGCTCCACCCAACACCCCGCTCTACCCAACACAACAACTCCACCCATCGCTCCACCCAACACCCCGCTCTACCCAACACAACAACTCCACCCATCGCTCCACCCAACACCCCGCTCTACCCAACACAACTCCACCCATCGCTCCACCCAACACCCCGCTCTACCCAACATAACAACTCCACCCATCGCTCCACCCAACACCCCGCTCTACCCAACACAACAACTCCACCCATCGCTCCACCCAACACCCCGCTCTACCCAACACAACAACTCCACCCATCGCTCCACCCAACACCCCGCTCTACCCAACACAACAACTCCACCCATCGCTCCACCTAATGCCCCGCTCCACCCATCTCTCCACTGCCCCGCTCCACCCAACGCCCCAGAAGGAGGAGGAGGAGGAGGGGCTCCTCAGGAAGGAGGGGGGGGGGGCTCCTCAGGGGGGGCTCAGGTGCAGCTCATCTCCATAAAGGCCAGACCGTCTGCAAATGTCACCGTCCTGTTTGAGACAGCCCCCCCCCAGCCCCCCCCCCTCCAGCCCCGCTGCCCTCATTGGAGAGACGGAGAGAGGGGGGGGGCCGAGGGGCGCCCCCCCCTCTCTCCGTCCGTCCCCTGTACCAGACGGACTCCTCTTCCTCTGGGGCCTCACAGCCTGGAGACAGACTGACTGAGGACCACAGACCGGTCCCTGGAGACAGACTGACTGACAGACCGGCCCCTGGAGACAGACTGACTGAGGACCACTTACCGGCCCCTGGAGACAGACTGACTGACAGACTGGTCCCTGGAGACAGAACGGCCCCTGGAGACAGACTGACTGAGGACCACTTACCGGCCCCTGGAGACTGACTGACTGACAGACCAGCCCCTGGAGACAGACTGACTGAGGACCGGCCCCTGGAGACAGACCGGCCCCTGGAGACAGACCGGCCCCTGGAGACAGACTGGCTGAGGACACGCCCCTGGAGACAGACCGGCCCCTGGAGACAGACCGGCCCCTGGAGACAGACCGGCCCCTGGAGACAGACTGGTCCCTGGAGACAGACTGGTCCCTGGAGACAGACTGACTGAGGACCACTTACCGGCCCCTGGAGACTGACTGACTGACAGACCGGCCCCTGGAGACAGACCGGCCCCTGGAGACAGACTGGTCCCTGGAGACAGACGCCCTCCACTAGTACCACAGAGAGACGGGTCGTGGCAGGGAGACGGAGCCGTCCGTCAGCTCTTTGTCAGGGTGAGTCATGAATGAGGGGTCTGATGGAGACGCAGACCAGACAGGGGAAGGTCTGGTTCTCCGGGGGGGAGATGGGGGGGGGGCTGACAGATAGAGGGGGGGTCAGGCCATCCATCCGTGGCGGACCTCGTAAAGATGTCAATTCCACCCAATCAGAAGACAAGACCGAGCGTGTTTCAGAGGCTCTCTCTCTCTCTCTCTCTCTCTCTCTCTCAGAGATCCCAGGTGAAGCCGCCCCATCACTCCTCATTGGGTGGGCGGCGGTGGCTGTAACGGGCGGTTAATGATGACTTCCTGTGCCTGTCCCGCCCCCTCCTCAGCCTCTTATTACGTCCTCCAGAAGTCGCTGTGATCTCGGCCAACGAGTCCCAGGGGGGCTAATCCGTCTGTTCCCACGGTGACAGCCCGCCCGCCCCCTGCTCCCTCTCCCCCGGGACAACTTCATTACTCACGTCCCACCTACGGCGCCGTCTCCGTGGCAACACAACACGGCGGCGGCTGCGGCGGGCGGTAGCGGCGGGCGGTAGCGGCGGTGCCCTTCACCTGGCGCTGGGACCCTGTCATTACTTTAACACGGCCCTGGAGGACACAGCATCTGTTCCACATCCCGCCAGCGGCACGACACCGTGTCCATCCTTCAGGACGGCGCCGCCTCCAGCGGGCTCCTGACCTCCTTCTCCCCCCCTGCTCCCCTGCGGAGCGCAGTGTGGGGGCCCCGGGCCCCGGGCTCCACCACATGTTTAACCGGAGCCATCATACTAGGAATACGCACCTTTCAGTCCCAGTCACAGAAGAGCCGTCACATCCGTTCAGAGGTAGGAGGCCGACCTCACACCTCGTTTACCCAAAGCGACGTATAATAAGACCGTCTGTCAGCAGAAGGCTGCTGTGAGGTTCATTAGTTCAGCTTTGCATCAGTGGTTGGCTGCGTAAGTTGTGTTGCGTGACGTATTAGTTTGGTAAGTCGTGTTCTGCTATGTGTGTCTGTTGTCATGGCGCCCTACGCGCCGCCCAGTGCTCCGATTGGTCGATGGTTAGTGAATGAGAATCGATGCACAGTGTAACAGCAGCCAGACATATTTCCTGACGGGGCTAAATTAAATCTGTCCCGTTTCTGGTCGGAGGCTGGAGAACAGAACCCTAAAATACATTAGGGCGATCTACATAATACTACCTCACTGCCCATATTGTGCAATAACTTGCATGTAGTGGAGTTCTGTATGACTTGAACTCTTCTGTCCAATCTCTCAAAACTGATATAACAGGCTTCAATAGGCTGCCCCCCCCCCCCCCCCCCCCAATAAGCCCACCCCATAGGCTAAACAAACACATTCTTAAACAGCGTAATCACCTTTAATATATGACATATTTGTACATACACTTTACACGTGCATTGCTTCACATACACTACAACTGCTGCAGTACTTAACACATGCAGTAAATACCATGCAGTACTTCACCTACTGTACATTTACCGCAGTAGTCTGAATACTTACCGAACCCTGCCGGGGTCCACTTGGCGCTGGGAGGCGGTCTGTGCGGGTCAAAGGTCAGCCTGGTGTGGGAGTGGTGATCAGAGCCCGTAGGTCGACAGCAGCTCGTTCCGTTCTGCAACGCAGAGTAGAATCAATGTTAACATGTTGTTCTGTCACCAGGCCAGGAGAGAGGCTTTCAGCAGGAACATATCTTACATCATCATCCAAGTGCGAACGTTAAATATATAACAAATCAAAGCACTCCATAAAGTTCAACTCTCCGAGGACCAGTGGACATTTCTTCCCTGGCTCGGTTCTTAAGAACCGTGCTGTTCTAAAACCCATAAATAAAACCAAATGGCTGCTAGCGGGGCCAATGTGTTACCACCAGGAGCTCTTCGTAAGAGCAGAACTGTGTATTCTCACAAAAACACGAGCCTTACTCTAGCTAAAGCGCTAGCTCTACCTCTAGTCTAACTAAAGCGCTAGCTCTACTCTAGCTAAAGCGCTAGCTCTACTCTAGCTAAAGCTCTAGCTCTACTCTAACTGAAGCGCTAGCTCTACTCTAACTGAAGCGCTAGATCCACTCTAACTGAAGCGCTAGCTCTACTTTAGCTAAAGCGCTAGCTCTACTCTAGCTGAACGGTAGCATTACTCTAGCTAAAGCGCTACTCTAACCAAAGCTCTATCTGTAGTCTAACCAAAGCGCTAGCTCCACTCCAACCCTAACAAAGGGGAACAGAGTGGTGGAGCGGGGGCCGCCTCGCGTGTGGCACCAGAGAAACAACAATAGGCATTAGTTCCTCTATAAATACCGACAGGGCCTTCAGAGGTGCGGCCGCTGCCATCGACTGGAGTTAGGAGAGTCCATTAGTCTTATAAAAAATGGAGCGCGCCGCTTCCCCCGGACAGGAAGCGCGAAGACGGCTTCTGGGGAAACATCTCCGAGCCCCGGAGTTAAAACAATCGGCTCTCAGGCCGACGTTATTCTGGACCCGAAGAGGAGGAGGACAATGGCGCGGAGCGCTGAACCGAGCCAATCGGGATAGCAGCTCACTCTGGGTCTTTTCTTAGCCCTGATAATGGAGGACAACACACCCGCTCCCCTGTTGTGTCCCCGGTAATGGCTGCCTTCAGAGAGCACAGCACTCCGGCATATGGAGGCCACGTCGGTGCAGACCCGCCCCCGGGGTCCGGCAGGCTAACCCCCGCCGCGGTAGCTTCCCGCGAGCTAACGCGAGTGAGTAATGTCTCCTCTGAAAGGTTATATTAAAATTCATCGCAGGTGGAAGATTGCAATCAAGTGCAGCGTCTTTGTTTTGCAGATTCCTCCCTCCTCCTAATCAATCACTCCCCCCCCCCCCCGCCCCGCCCCCCCTAGGGGGGGTGATCCGTGGGCTTTAGCAGCGGACGTGAAGGATATGAATGTTTGCCACAGAGAGCTCTCTTCTCCGCCCCTCCATCCATCAGAGCAGTAGATCAGGTGGAGCGGAAGGAGACCAGGGAGACGCTGGACACCCTCCGGGTCCCCTACCCGACCCCCCCTCCCCGACCCCCCCTCCCCGGCCCCCCTCTTGGACCCCCATTCTGAGACATGGGTCTGAAGGTAAACCCCAAGGCTCTGTAGCTCTGTCCATCATGGAGCCCCGTGCCCCCTCAGACAGGTGCGCTCCCCAAAGTACATTCACCTTCTCTGCACACAAACGAGGTGATGAATAAATCGATGAATAACGCAGAACAAAGAATTTAATTGAGTATCGATCCACACACACACATACACACACACACACACGCACACACACGTATTGGTTTTTCAAAATGAATGTCATTATTCAAAGAATTCCTTCTCCAAGTACTTTTTCTCCCTCCTGTTTCCTCATGAAGGGAGCATGTTCCATTTGATTCATTATTTAGTCCTCCAGCCCAGGCTCTTACCCACTCAGTGAGCCTGTGTCTTATAGCGTACAGCAAGGCACCCAAATAAAACCAAATCCAGATGGTTCAATCATTCATGTGGTAAAGGATCTCTGGCTGTAGGAACCCTAACCTCCTCGGACCGTGACCCTAACTCTACCTGACCCCAACCTCCTCAGCAGGTGGGCTGTGGACATCCCACCCAAGGTCTTTCGACTGGGATTCAAACTTAGACATTTCTGAAACAAAGCTTCCCCCGTCAGCCAATACATTCATTGTGCTATAATTACTTTCATAACGGTGGAAGCGTGGGTGCATGAAAAATACAACATTAACGAACTTCCCATTCCCCCCGTGATGAGTCGTTTAATCCTGTCATTCTGACAGTGGAGTGAGACATTAAAAGCCCCAGCGTCTGCGGTAATGACCCAGCGTTGTCTCTCCTTAATGCCCCCGTCACCCCGGTACGTTCAGCCAGGAGCGGGTCTGTTCAGCGAACCTTCTGCCATGTGTGTGTGTGTGTGTGTGTGTGGGGGCGGCCTCTGGACAGTGTGAGGCCTGGAGCCCCACAGCGTCTGGTTTGACAGTAAGCTCCGTGCTGAGCAGTCTAATTACTACGGCAACAGGGACAGCTCTCCAAAGAGGACAGGGGGGGGGTTAGCAGCGTAGCCATGTGACGTGTGTGATGTTGTGATGGTACCGAAATGTTTGACGTCGAACTCGCCTCAGTATGGGGGGAACAATGTATGAATGCATGTGTGGAAAAATTAATTATATGATGTTCATTTTGGTTCGACTGGTGGAAAAAGATAATGATCGTGTCATTGGATTGCAAATCCTTTGTCAGTATTTGCCGTGAGTCCGTTAGCGAGGAGAGCGAACACGCGTGCCTTAGACTATTTACTGTCTAAAGTTATGGAGAAAATACATTTCAACACTGCGTTTGAGACTCGCAGTTGTCAAAGATTAGCATTGATTATATTTCTTGTAGCGACGTCATTCAGAGCCCGAGATGTGTCTCAGCCTAATAACTAAACCTTCTCCTACTTTATTTAACTAAATAAATAGCACTGTGCGATTAATAACGTTTTTTCCAATCTCATCGATGGACACAACTTGAATAACTCATGCAATGGAGAGGTATATCTATATACCTCTATATCTATTCATATACATCACAGAACAAACCAGGGACTCTGGCTCTGGGTTCATTACAGACCCCAACGACTGACTCTGGGTTAGTGCTGCTCGATTATGGGAAAAATCATTATCACGATTATTTTGGTCAATATTGAAAACACGATCATTGAAACGATTATTTTTGAGTTTGAAAACATGTTGTATTTATTCAGCATGTCTCTCACAAAAAGACTTTGTAACTGAGTACTTGTGAGAAAATGTTCCAATCTAAAATAATAAAAAGATATGTATCAACTGTTCTGCCCTTTCTATAAAACTATCGATAAAAATAAATAATTTAAAAAATAAATCGAAAAACTTGATGTTAATTTAGTGATTGTTTGACGCTAAAATCGAAATTGCGATCAAAATTCGATTATCGCCAGGCCCTACTCTGGGTTCATCACAGACCCTAACGACTGACTCTGGGTTCATCAAAGTTGAACCATAACGACTGACTCTGGGTTCATCACAGTTGAACCCCAACGACTGACTCTGCGTTCATGGCTGCGTGTGAACCAGCTGCTCCAGCTGCTGCAGCCTCTTCTATTTGTGTATCTTGGCGAGAGGTGAGATGGTTTGGCCGTGCCGCCGTCTGGGGTAGAGGAAACAGACCTCTTTCCATGACGGGCGCCGCTGAATATGGCGGTATGTTGCCATGGAAGCGCCAGATATCATGTGACCATCAAGACGCAAAATATCTCAATTCAACTTCCAGGGTTTTCTTTCTGCCGGATCTGGACTCCTCGGAGGTCCAGACGACGTGAATAACGAGATGCTTACTTTCAGCATGAGAGGAAGTGGTTAATTACTCTGTCGGATTCCTCGGTGTGGAAATGGAGGTCTTGTTTTGATGGAGTACTCCAAAATAAAAGCCCCATTTAATCATGGGCCGAGCGGCCTGCTCCCATTCCGCCCGCGCCCGTCTCTAGCCACGGGAGCACCATGCTAATCTCTGGTGACACCGAGCGATATGAAACCAACACGATCCTTTGCCTCCACTTATGCTCAGGCCTTTCCCGTCGACCGCTAGGAGGAATCTCCAAACCCACTAATCTAGAGGCTCTGGTTCTCCTCCAGGGAACCCCCCGAGACCCGGGCTTTACACTGGGCGCCGGGCCCAGGAAGGGGGTTCAGTACGGGGCCAGAGGGTAGCAGGATGGGGGGAGAGAGAGAGAGAGAGAGAGAGAGAGAGAGAGAGAGAGAGAGAGAGAGAGAGAGAGAGAGAGAGAGAGAGAGAGAGAGAGAGAGAGAGAGAGAGAGAGAGAGAGAGAGAGAGAGAGAGAGAGAGAGAGAGAGAGAGAGAGAGAGAGAGACACAGAGAGAGACACAGAGAGAGACACAGAGAGAGACCGTATTTCATTCATCTGTTTTAATTTGATAGATAAATGAAGGCAAAAAAACTGAACAAAATCGAACTATATAAATAGGGGTTTGGAGAAGACAGGTGGTTTCAGACTAAGAGGGGAGTACAGTGTTGTCCAACCACAGACAACAAGAGAGGTCGGTTGTTCTTCCAGACCTATAGACGCGCTGGTCCGCAGCGCCCTGTTCCACTCGCTTCAGTGAAGTCTGTCACGCTCGGCCAGATGTTTCTCCTGCTCCACTGGCCTGCAGCGAGCGCAGCAGCAAGAGGGAGGAACATGAAAACCCAAATCACATCCGTCCAGTGTTGGACAGGAGGTCCTGCACGGGGTCCGACCCAAACCATTCCTTATCTCCGGACAAACACCTTCTCCCGCTCCTCCCCGTCTGCAGCGTCGCTCCATCGAGGTCAACCCCGTCTGCGTTCAGCTGATGGCGAGACACACATGATCCTGACCCGCCTCCAATTAAGGCTCAACGTCTCAGATCGCCACCAAGAGAGACACCCTGTCAGCAGGCCACCAGGAGAGACAACCTGTCAGCAGGCCACCAGGAGAGACACCCCGTCAGCAGGCAGCCAGCAGGCCACCAAGAGAGACACCCTGTCAGCAGCAGGCCGCCAGCAGGCCACCAGGAGAGACACCCTGTCATCAGCAGGCCGTCAGCAGGCCACCAGGAGAGACACCCTGTCAGCAGCAGGCCACCAGGAGACACCCTGTCATCAGCAGGCCGTCAGCAAGCCACCAGGAGAGACACCCTGTCAGCAGGCAGCCAGGAGAGACACCATGTCATCAGCAGGCCATCAGCAGGCAGCCAACAGGCCCCCAGCAGGCAGCCAGCAGGCCACCAGCAAGCAAGCAAGCCCCCAGCAGGCAGTCAGCAGGCCAGCAGCAGGTCGGCAGCAGGCCACCAGCAGGCAGCCAGCAGGTCGGCAGCATGCCACCAGCAGGTCGGCAGCAGGCAACCAACAGGCAGCCAGCAGGCCGGCAGCAGGCCAGCAGCAGGTAGCCAGCAGGCCGGTGCGGCAGCATGCCACCAGCAGGTCGGCAGCAGGCAACCAGCAGGCAGCCAGCAGGCCGGCAGCAGGCCGGCAGCAGGTAGCCAGCAGGCCGGTGCGGCGTGGCGGCCTGTGCCTGAGGGCTTTAGGGTTGAGTCCTGCAGTCCAACAGGTAAGCAGCACGCTGCTTCACTTTAACAAATGTTACAGCGCTTAAGAAGTCCATCACGCATCTTTCTCAGCGCTGCCTGAGCTCTTGCTCAGCGCTGTCTGAGCTCTTGCTTACGTCCTCGGGACAGGGCTGCCTCCTCCGTGGTGTAGGCCTGCCCCCCCCAGTCCTCTGCTGCTGCTGGGGTTAACCCCTAACACGATGCCACGGGCTCGCTTCCCTCAGCCTCGCCGTGTAGACTGCCAAAAGGAATTCCTCCTACAAACACTGACGTGTGGTGATCTTCAGGATGAACCGACTTGCGAACCTCCTCCTCTGGTCCCTTGCGACCCTTTGACCCCCAGGTAGAAGGCAGCCTGAAGGTAAACACTGTGCTCAGTAAACCGCAGATGGAGCCTGAGGCTGATGCAGGCGCCAACGCCGCCGCTATTAACCATCAAATCCCATTTTATGGCGCCGTCGGTGCTTAATGCTACATCGATGAGAGGGTTGAGCGAACGACAACCGCAACACTTCTATCTCCCTCCCTCCCTCCCTCCCCCCTCTCCCCCCCTCCCCAGGGGCTCTGTGTGTCAGTCCATCAGTGGCTAATCGATGCCTCGCTCTCTCTAGAGGAGGCTTGGTCGGCCCGTGGACAACAACAGTGCATTAAGAGAACCGTTGTTATCTCTGCTGGGCTTAGCTCTCAGATAGCGCCTGTTGCTATCAGACTCCTCCCTTCTCTTAAGACCATGTGACACACAAAAGATCAGTGCGTTGTTGCGGTGCGTTTGGTTTATTGAAATGAAATCCTTACTTTGTGTGAACACACCCACTCAGAACTGTGCATTGATCTTGGAACAATGGAGAGGTCGGGATTCACCTTATTATTTAGTAATGGAGCACACAGCGTTTCAGACTGAGATAAAGTGAATTCATCTGGATGGTGTTAAAGAGCAGGGAGGGGTTAGACAGTGAATTCATCTAGATGGTGTTAAAGAGCAGGGAGGGGTTAGACAGTGAATTCATCTAGATGGTGTTAAAGAGCAGGAAGGGGTTAGACAGTGAATTCATCTAGATGGTGTTAAAGAGCAGGAAGGGGTTAGACAGTGAATTCATCTAGATGGTGTTAAAGAGCAGGGAGGGGTTAGACAGTGAATTCATCTAGATGGTGTTAAAGAGCAGGAAGGGGTTAGACAGTGAATTCATCTAGATGGTGTTAAAGAGCAGGAAGGGGTTAGACAGTGAATTCATCTAGATGGTGATAAAGAGCAGGAAGGGGTTAGACAGTGAATTCATCTATGGTGTTAAAGAGCAGGGAGGGGTTGGACAGTGAATTCATCTAGATGGTGTTAAAGAGCAGGAAGGGGTTCGACAGTGAATTCAGCTCCATGGCGATAAGGAGCAGGTAGGGGTTGGACAGTCAATTCAGCTGCAATATGAATCGGGGATAGAAGCCGAAGATTTTCAAGCTAACAACAAATAGCGTTTGCTGAGGATCCAAAGTGCATGTTTAGCTGCCTTTCTATAATCAGCAGCTATTGTCTCGCAGGGCCCCCGGTTGTCTATTAATTGGCATGAGACAAATAAATCCTGTTTCCATTTCAGCGGCGTAATGAAGCTGCTTCGGTCTCCACAAAGAGGCTCCGTGAGAACACTGCAGTGTGCTGTGCCTCGTATCCATCAGACTACTCATCCCCCTGAGAACTCATCACTCCTCATCCCCAGCTAAACACCCCCCCCAAACTCATCTGTCATGGCCGTGCGAGTACAGACGTGAGGGGGGGGGGGGGGGGGACAGAGAGAGAGAGGGACCAGGAGCTCCGGAGAGACAGGATCACTTAACATGTTTGGGTTGGAGCTCAAAACAACACGGATGACCTCTACTAGGTCCTCAGAGCCGTCTGAGAGTGGGATCCGTTACATACACACATACACATTCAGACACACACACACACACAAACACTTAACACATACTGACACACACACACAATTTTCCCACTCATACAAAACACACCAAAAATATTGATACATACCCACGCAAGACATGCACACACAGGTCCATAAAGACAAAGACACACACACACACACACACACACACACACACACACACACACACACACACACACACACACAGGTATGAATCATCGGGTTGCGATGCTGCGGGGGGGTAGCCAGAGGTCAAGAGGGGTCACCGGCTGGGCTCTTCTTTTTTTGGGATTCTTTTTGAGGCAGGTCTGAAGATGTCAAATGAGTCCAGCTCACTCTCACATGGCCCTCAGCGTGAGATGAACTTCCTGGTAGGGGTGAGCCAATCGCAGCGCAGAGCAGGAACACACTCATCACCGGCCCCGGAGCACAGCCTCTGATCTAACCACGAGACTAGAGACATGGAGTGGTGTTAACTAACCTGGAGACTAGAGACATGGAGTGGTGTTAACTAACCCCGAGACTAGAGAGACGGAGTGGTGTTAACTAATCTGGAAACTAGAGACATGGAGTGGTGTTAACTAACCTGGAGACTAGAGACATGGAGTGGTGTTAACTAACCCCGAGACTAGAGAGACGGAGTGGTGTTAACTAATCTGGAAACTAGAGACGGAGTGGTGTTAACTAATCTGGAAACTAGAGACATGGAGTGGTGTTAACTAACCCCGAGACTAGAGAGACGGAGTGGTGTTAACTAACCTGGAAACTAGACATGGAGTGGTGTTAACTAACCCCGAGACTAGAGACATGGAGTGGTGTTAACTAACCCCGAGACTAGAGACATGGAGTGGTGTTAACTAACCCCGAGACTAGAGACATGGAGTGGTGTTAACTAACCCCGAGACTAGAGACATGGAGTGGTGTTACCTAACCTGGAACTACACACAGGGAGATAATGCGGTCCTCTAAACTCACCTCCGCAGTCAGAACGAGTTATCTCAACAAGGCTAAACATAAGCTGCGTGTAACACTGGTTCTCTGGGCGGCGGGGACTCGAACCGGCAACGCCCGGATTGGAACGGGCATGCTGTTAGAAGGAACTTGATCACTCCCAGACGGGAGCTTGGACCACCACCAAGACGAGGGGGTGGGACGGGTCTACGGGGGGGCGGTACCGTCCCTGACCTGCCTCGGTCCACATGAGTCGACATCCACATAAACCAACGGGCGCCCCCCTCCCCCACCCACCCTGCATCTGGAAACGTGTGGTCGCAGGCCGCAGCTATGTGGCACCGCAGTTGTCATGGAAACAGGCCAGTGACGTGTCGCGGTCGGACGTGATGGGTGGCGGCCGGGCAATGTGGTGGCGGGGGGGGGTGGGGGGGGGGGCGCAGAGGTATTACCTGTTTGTGTTTGTTTGTTTGTTTGTTTGTTTGTGAATCCACATCTCACACACACACCCAGAGTACTGGTGGACGGTTGGTCTGCCCAAAGGCATGATGGGTAAATACGACCTCTGTCTGCATCACCATGCATTAGGGACTCCATAGCCAAACGAGGAGTAGAATTAGAGCTACATCTGTGCACCATGTCCGGCTCCTGTAGGGTGCCAGGCCCGGCAGTGTGCTGAAGCAGGGGCATTCCGGGTAGGAAGTTGGTCCTGACTGTCAAATTGACAATTGATCTATTCAACAGTCTTACTCTGAATCCTAGATATCCCCTCCGTTAGATTTAGAATCTTAGATTTTGACTAAACCCTCCTCGCACAAAGAGACACTCACAGCTATAACATCACTAACCATTTCCCATCATTTCATCATCAGAATCCCATTCTCCCCGTGGTCCACTGGAACACAGCCATCGACTTTAACCTCACCTCTCCATCCCAGCAGAGGCTCCCGGGCCCCCAGCGCGTCGGGGGACGCTGGGGGGCCCCTGCTGAGTAGACACTTCTCTCTGCAGAGTCAGGAAAACGCTCGCCAGACGACTTGTTCAATCAATGTCCCGCGGACGGGAGCCGTCGGCACGTCGATCCAGAATGTAGAAATGATGAGCTGGCAGGCCGTCCTACCTCCAGCCTCCTGCCGTGGGGAGGCGAGTTTAGAACGCCATTAAAACATGTTCTGGGCCTCCGCCGCCGCCGCCGCCGCGTTAGCGCTCCAACAAGGACAGCCTCCACTGAGGACGGGTTGTTCAACACTCTGTCGGTATGTCAACACTATATTACCAGCGGCGTTCAAGGGTACAAGCTCCTCCCAGTTCAGGGCCTCCCCTTCCTGATTGGATGGATGTCGTTGAGCAGAAGGGGGACCAAATTCGACTGAAATAACTAAGAGTTATTAGCCAAGTAATAAACAATTGGCTTGATACAGAGTCAAGTACAGAGTAGTTTCATGGCTTCATGTATCCTAAGAGCCGATGTTTGATGTGTTATGTATATTAATCACCATAAAGCCCGCAGTGTGAGTCACCGTTCATTCCCGGACAAAGCTCTCAAAAATAGAGAAAAGCCTTATTTTGAAAAGGTTGATATTTGACTGATGATGCAATTCACAGCAACAACCGATTCAGGAAAGTAGCGTAGACGATTAGGCTTTAGCCACCCACGACTGCTTTGACGTTTCCTATTCAGGCAACTGAGAAGGTTAGCTGGAGTTCAAATGCACCTTGGAGCCCTTTCTGTACACGTGCCTGTGCGGGTGCATGTGTGCGTGCATGTGTGCATGTTGTGTTTAATAGAATAACGACATGTTACTCTATGTTTCAATTGGATTATTGGACAGAAACAGGTGTTGAATGATTCTATTGTGGCTTCGTTATGCCTGAAAAAACAGGGCAATACAGACAGGACACACACACATAAAGACCGGAGACACCAGACACACACACACACACACAGGAGACACCAGACACATACACACACACTAAAACAAAAAATACATAGAAAAAAGTACACACTCCAGATGAACACACACACACAAGAAAACATAGACAAAGGTGGGCTCCACACACACACACACACACACACACACACACACACACACACACACACACACACACACACACACACACACACACACACACACACACACACACACACACACACACACACACACACACACACACACGAGGGTCAGAGCTCAACCGGGCAGACGGTTGGCCAAACAGGAAGTGAATTATTACCTCTCCTTCTCATCATGCCTTATGTATGCGATGGGACCCCCCCCCCCCCCCCCACCATGGGAGGATAACAGCCATCATAAAAACACAACAACAGGCTGGAACCCAGAGTCTGGCCGGAGGTCTTCTCCCGGGGGGGGGGGGGGCTTGGGGGGGGGGGCACAGAGCTCTGATTGGCCCAACTGGTGATTCCGGGAAAGGAGGGTCTGGACCCGGACCTGAGTTAACCCTGGGCCCTGGCCGGCCGTCAGCGGTCTGCAGTGGGGGTGGGGGGGGGGCAGTTAGCGGGGGCTGCTTAGCTGGACCCCGGTTGGCCTTTAGCGGTCTGCGGCAGGGGCCGCTCAGCGGGGCCCTCCCCTCTCTGTTGTTCTGCTCCGGAGGCTGCGCCGTACGCCCAGACATCGGTAATCACATTTTTAATTAGAGCGCTCTCCGGCCCGCTCCCCGGGGAGGGATAAGCACGGAGCCGCGGCGAGGAGACGTCGTTAGGCCGCCGGGCGGGACGCGGCGCCGGCTGAATTATTACCCCCGGCGTGACGGCCGCTCGATGCCCCGCGGCGGGCCGGAGGCGGGAGGAAAGGCTTGCCGAAGGGCGGGAAAGTGTTGAGTGGTTTCAGGGGCGGGCCGCCGGCTAACTGCTGATCAGCATCTGGACTAGTCCTCCTCAGACCCGATCAATAGCAGGGAGGGCCGGAAGAAGAAGGGGCGGACAGAGCCTAGCCGTTAGCATGCGGCGCGCATCAGAGCCTAGCGAGCTAACAGAGGAGGACCCGAGGACGAGACGCTGCTGCTCGTCTGACTAGAGAACCAAGGTCACAGAGACCCCCCCTGTGGAACCAAAGGCCACAGAACCTCCCTGTGGAACCGAGCTCACAGAACCCCCCCTGTGGAACCAAAGGCCACAGAACCTCCCTGTGGAACCACGGTCACAGAACCTCCCTGTGGAACCAAGCTCACAGAACCCCCCGTGGTGCCCCGGTCACAGAACCCCACTGTGGAGCCCAGGTCACAGAACCCCCCCTGTGGAACCAAAGGCCGCAGAACCTCCCTCTGGAACCGAGCTCACAGAACCTCTCTGTGGAACAACTCTCACAGAACCCCCTGTGGAACCACGGTCACAGAACCTCCCTGTGGAACCCCGGTCACAGAACCCCACTGTGGAGCCCAGGTCAAAGAACCCCCCTGTGGAACCCCGGTCACAGCCCCTCTGTGGTACGATTATATCTGTTCTGAGACGTGGGGCCACCATATCCTTGCTAACAGTCCTGACCTAAAGCGAGGCGCAGATAGGACTTCCTGCTCGAGGATGAATCCAGGTCGACTGATGTTGAACCCAGGGCCCTGGGGCCCTGCCCCTTGTGCTCCATGCCGTTGTATTGTTACCAGAGTTGCCCCTCTTTGCCCCCAGGAGAGAGGACTTTATTACGTTTTCACGGCTCAGTCATGCAGCGGACTGAGCCCCGGCGACAGAGCCAAGGAGTGTCAACAGAGGACAAGCTCACACGGAACATTATTAAACACAACAAGCCCCATCGATTGGCCGCCAGCCACCGACAGCCCGCGTCCCGGGCGCTAGACCAAGGTGATGGAGAGCTTTGATGAGGAACCGTGTCGAGAACTTTGTAATGGATGCCCTGCCTTGAGACGGATATGGGAAATGGAGAAAGTGTGCGTGAAGCGCTTCAGGCTCAACACACAGCGGCCGGTGGAGGACGTAATCCAAAAAGTGACATGACCATTCATTCACACGCACACACCGACGGCGGAGTCAGCCACGCAGGGCGACAGGCAGCTCGTCAGGAGCAGTCAGGTCAGGGTTTGGCGTCTCGCTCTGGGACACCTCGGCACTCGTCTAGGAGGAGCCGGGGATCGAACTAGCAACCTTCCGGTTATCAGTCAACCTGCTCTAGCTCCTGAGAGGGACGTCCGTGTGGAGTTACCATGGTGTTGCGTCCTCATTTGCAAATGATTACAATCCATAGCGTTGCTCTCTGCACGCGCCGCTTTTAATTAAATATGGCTGTTATCAATTCACTGCTCCCTCCGCTCCACTAAATCTAATGATGGCATCACCTCTTGTATCGGAGCAAGAATAAATAAGGAAAAGGAGTTGAATGTTCATGAGTTAAAGATGCTCTGCCCACGTTACAGAGCACCCCCCCCCCCCCCCCCCGCCCGCCCGCTTGAGACCACATGACCCGCACAACTTCCTGTCAGACGCACTGTTTGGAAACAAATTCACCAGGACACAGGGGTGCGTGTGCGTTTGTTTGTCTGAGTTTATCAACTGAGTAACGAAAGGTTTTGGGGGAGGAGGGTTATTGGGGGAGGGGGGGGGGGGGTGACCTGTCCCTGACTGACAACGCTGTAATTGAATACCCCGTCTACTCGTTCCAGCCGAGCATGTGGGAAGGTGGACCCCCCCTCCTTCCCCACCCACACAGACACACACACACACACACAAACACCCACCCACACACACACGGCCCTGCTCAGAGCGTGGCCTTTGGGTCTGCTTGGAGAGCATGAGACCTCTGGACAAACTGACCACCCTGGTTGGACTGACTGTTCCACCTCCCTCTTTCGCCCTTCCTCCCCCCCTCCCTCCCTCTCAGTGTCTCCCTCCTCCTTCCTGTGGATCTAGTTTCTGTGTTTGAAAGAGAGTTGGATCTGAAGTTCTGGAGTGATGCGGAGTGACATGATACACTGAAGATGATTAATGAAGGGAAATAAGAGAAAAAATGTGTTCCTCCTCATAAGACAAGCTGGGCTGATTAACATGCGGGAGGGTGCTCTGATTACCCCCTCCCCCGCTGCACCGGGGGTGGTTGGTGTGTGTGTGTGTGTGTGTGTGTGTGTGTGTGTGTGTGTGTGTGTGTGTGTGTGTGTGTGTGTGTGTGTGTGTGTGTGTGTGTGTGTGTGTGTGTGTGTGTGTGTGTGTGTGTGTTTCTCCATTTGAAAGTCAGATTTAGGTTCTTTCTCCGTCTGTTTGTCTTTTTCTCACAAACTCATCCCACTCCCTATCTTTCTCCACCTCTGTCCGTGTCTCTCTCTCTCCATCCCTCCACCCCCCCCCACCCCTCCCTCCGCCCCCCCCCACCTCGCTCTAAGCTGTCTGTTAGTTCTACACCAGTGCACCCACTCCCTATTTCATCCCAGTAGGAGTCTCCTGAGTATCAGCTCACCTAGACAGCAGCGCACGGACAGAGTGCACGGACAGAGTGCACGGGACAGAGTGCACAGTACAGAACCAATTGTTTCCATTGTACTCTATCGATAAGAGAAATGTTAATGAAAACTCAATGTTAAACACAGATTAATTGTATACGTCAGAAATGAAGACAAATAAAACGCAAATGAAAGAAAGTGTGTGTGTACGCGCGCACACACACACACACACAAAGCACAAAATGTCATAAATAATCAAATTATAATAAATATGCTAAATGATTATAAAAAAATCAATGCAAAATAATTCCAAAAAGTCAATATGTGTCTCTGATAATCACTATAATCATCAGTATCATAGCCTGGCTTCTTCTCATTAAAATTCATGATTCATATTTCATCCAAGTATTCTTGGTAAACAAACATCTTGAAATGGAAAAATAAAATGACCACGTGTCTCTGCCCTGAACCCTGAAAACAATCTCAGTAGAGCAGCTTTCTTTGGTCAATATACCTCAGGTATTATCTCATTAAATTATTGAATTAACATCTTACAAGCCAGCTCTTGTCGCGCCCACACCAAATCAAACTGTAATCAAAAGTTAATGAAAAACAAACAGCTCCAACTCTATGGCGGGCTCCACTCGGCTCAACGCTAACGCCGCCGCGCACAGAACTGAGGCGTTTATTGGAATATTAGCCAACTAGCAAACTTCACACACGCAGGTCAACAACTGAATGTTAATTAATAAACAAAACTGCAACAACAACCGTCCCCGCAGAATCATCTGAAAGAGCCGTCGAAGTGCTCTTGAAATCGTTTAGACGCACGATTCCTATTTGTTTACCGGTCTGGGGTCCGGACGGGCGGAGATGATTACTCAAAACAATATTAGCATATCAAATATTGGACTGCATTTTGGCGGGAGTTTGCCCTGTAAAAGAGTCCCCCCCTGATTGCTCTGTTGTTGACCAAACAGACGGCTCTTCACCGGTGTCAACTCGTTTATTAGTGTCAACACGCCTTACCTGTCCAGGTAAACAGCCTCACGCTTTCCAACGATTATAGAGGGAGCCTTTAAACGACACCAGCCCAATTTAAACCTGATCACGTTCAACACTTCTAAGTTCAACGCCTTGAGTCGAGTTGAGGTCGTTTACACAACAGACGCTCACTCTTTCCAAAGTCAAGGTAAGGTGAAAAGACGTCAACGAAGCTAAGCTAAGCTAACATCACTGTGTGTGTTTGTGTGTGCGGGGGGGATGAGCGGCAGGGTTTATATAACGCTGAGTCACGCTAGCAGGTGGCGTGCTACACGGTTAGCGTGGCCGCCCTCGGGGCTCTTTGATGAACGCTAGCATCAGCAGGAAGCCCGTCAGGATAACACAGCTGTACGCCAAAACTGGTCATCCTGTGCGTGTGTGTGTGTACGTGCGCATACACAGTTGAGCGTGCAGAGATGTGACGCATTCATCCGAACTCTAAGTGACGTGTGGAGTACCTGGTGGGGGGGGAGCAGCGAGCGGTGTGTGTGTGTGTGTGTGTGTGTGTGTGTGTGTGTGTGTGTGTGTGTGTGTGTGTGTGTGTGCGGCCCCGTCAGTCCTCCAGGGGCCCCGAGGGTCTTAAGGAAGACCACCTGGACCTGAGGGTCTAAAGGCAGACCACCTGGACCTGAGGGTCTAAAGACAGACCACCAGGACCTGAGGGTCTAAAGACAGACCACCTGGACCTGAGGGTCTAAAGACAGACCACCAGGACCTGAGGGTCTAAAGGAAGACCACCAGGACCTGAGGGTCTAAAGACAGACCACCTGGACCTGAGGGTCTAAAGACAGACCACCTGGACCTGAGGATCTAAAGACAGACCACCTGGACCTGAGGATCTAAAGACAGACCACCAGGACCTGAGGGTCTAAAGACAGACCAGGGGATACAGCCAGCAGGGCTTATCACGCATGCATGAACACACTGGCTGTGTGTGCACATATGAACACACTGGCTGTGTGTGCACATATGAACACACTGGCTGTGTGTGCACATATGAACACACTGCACATATGTGAAGTATTTATGTATGAACCCACTGTGTGTGAAGTATGAACCCACTGTGTGCAGCATGTATTCAGGAGGCCCCTTGTACGATGGTCCACATGTTGTTCAGCATTCATCTGATCTACTAGAAGATAGCGTCACATTAAAAGGTCTGTTCTTCTGAGGTCCTTCCGGGTCCATAAAGACCGTTGGGGCTGTGGTCACTCCTGAGGCGTTCAGATGACTCAAACAACAACACAAAGCCACTGATTAATGGCTGAATAACATTAATCCGCTCCCCTGGCTGGAAGGACAATGACTGATTTAAAACTGAGCCGTCTAGAAATCATTAGGCCTCATTGGTATTGGCTACGGGGAGGGCGTTTACTAAGCTAGATTCATTATCAGCAGATGTGTGAGAAGTCCAGGTCTAGCTGGTCCAGGTCTAAGTGGTCCAGGTCTAGGTGGTCCAGGTCCAGCTGGTCCAGGTCTAGGTAGCCCAGGTCTAAATAGTCCAGGTCTAAATAGTCCAGGTCTAGGACCACCCGCTGCAGTCCTCAGCTCATAGCGTCTGTTCCACATCAGGAAGACCGGGTCTCCTGGAGACCCCCGGTTAGGGCGGACCACCGCGTGGTCAACACCAGGAGGACCGGGTCTCCTGGAGACCCCCGGTTAGGGCGGACCACCGCGAGGTCCACACCAGGAGGACCGGGTCTACTGAGACCGGAGCCCCACCTCAGGCTGGCCTGCTCGGGGCTCCCCGGTTAAACCGCATTACTGCTCACTGACGAGATTAGAAAACCACTTCTGGGAAGTGAAACTGAGGAACTCATGCCCACACGTTATAGAGCACCTCTGGAATATTGTTTGACTTAATGTTCAGCAGCATTGGATGAAATGCTTGAGAATAAAGTGGACCGACGCAGTGAGGAACTGAATGTGCTTTACGTAATATAAATATAAAAAAGACATCAAATATATACAATAACATTACAATCGCAATCACTCAAGTCTAAAGAAATGTTCAGAAGGGTCTGAAACTCATTCCCTCCACACTGAGAGGATTAGCCAGAAATCCAGAGACTTAATTCCTGTATCATTTGGGGAGCGTCTAATAATACTCTCCTGAAACATGGGCCGCTGTAAAGCGCTGGGCTCAGGGATTAAGACCACGACACGCCAGTGGTTATGAGGGTCCCCCGGCCGTCAGGCTGCGGTGGATCCTGAGCCAAGAGGACTCACGGCGGTGGGGGTCAGAGGTCAGGAAGGGAGCGACGGCCGCACCACTCACAGGATGTTCTACAAGGAAGAGGTAGCTGTGGTGTACAGGCAGGCACACACTGCCCTAGCAGGAGAACCAGGAGACTGTTCTACAATGTAACCAGACCAACCCGTCCATCCACGCCCTCTCTCCCCTCCCCCACTCATCATCAGGGTTGCTGTGGCAACCGCAGACCATGGAACAGCCTGTAGTGAAAGGTCACGGAAGCCCACGCCCCCCCCCCCGCCCGTCGGTGGAAACACCGGCGCTTGACGTTGAGCAGAAGTTACGAAAAGAGAAAGTGAGCGAAAGAAAGAGTGCAGGGAGAATGTGAAAAAAACAAAGGACGAAAGCATGAAAGAGAATAGAGGAAGAGAAGCCGACCCATCCGTCTCCGAGGGGCCCTGACCCGGAGCCTCCACCACAGCGTGGTGTGGCGGGTCCTTCTGATTATTCGGATCCCTCCCCGTCTCATTTGGGCGCCCTGTCTGCTGCCGGGAGCGGTCGGCCGGCCCCCTCCATCAGCCCGGCCGCGTGTGGAGAGCGGGCGTCCCTGAGCAATCCTGAGAGCAATCTGAGCGCTGATAGAGGGGCTCATTACACAGGGGCCCGCCAGCACGTCCTTACATTAGGACCACAACCACCAGCCGGAAGACCGCTTTAACGTTCAACACCACCGCCGTGGCAGAGGAGGCTGACCCCGTCACACATCCCCGATATCACTCCAATCACACATCCGATATCATTCCAATCACACATCCAATATCACTCCAATCACACAACCAATATCTCTCCAATCACACATCCAATATCACTCCAATCACACAACCAATATCACTCCAATCACACATCCAATATCACTCCAATCACACATCCAATATCACTCCAATCACACATCCAATATCACTCCAATCACACATCCAATATCACTCCAATCACACAACCAATATCTCTCCAATCACACAACCAATATCACTCCAATCACACATCCAATATCACTCCAATCACACATCCAATATCACTCCAATCACACATCCAATATCACTCCAATCACACATCCAATATCACTCCAATCACACATCCAATATCACTCCAATCACACATCCAATATCACTCCAATCACACGACGAAAGCATGAAAGAGAGAATAGAGAAAGAGAACCGGGCCCATCCTTCTCCGAGGGGCCCTGACCCGGAGCCTCCACCACAGCGTGGTGTGGCGGGTCATCCAATATCACTCATCCCCAATATCACCCATCCCCAATATCACTCCAATCACACATCCAATATCACTCCAATCACATCCCCAATATCACTCCAATGACACATCCAATATCACTCCAATCACACATCCAATATCACTCCAATCACACAACCAATATCACTCCAATCACACATCCAATATCACTCCAATGTCACATCCAATATCACTCCAATCACACATCCGATATCTCTCCAATCACACAACCAATATCACTCCAATCACACATCCAATATCACTCCAATCACACATCCAATATCACTCCAATCACACATCCAATATCACTCCAATCAGACATCCAATATCACTCCAATCACACATCCAATCTCTCCAATCACACATACCAATACACCTTCCAATCCCATATCCCCACTATCACTCCAATCCCACATCCCCAATATCACTCCAATCCCCAATATGATTTATCATCACACATCCAAAATATAATTTCATCACACATCCCCAATACACCTTCCAATCACACATCCCCAAGATGACTTCTAAACACACTGCACCAATATCACTTTCACCATTTTGTTATTGTATAAAAAAAAACATACGACTATTATTAGGTAGATACCAATACCCCAATAAACCCAAAATGTGGTACTGCACCCAAAGGTGGCGCTGTTTAAAAAAATTATGAACCAGCCTTATTTCTCCTTACCAGATTGACCTGGATTCAAAATTCTTTCATCATAGTGATCTCTAAAATCCGATGCATCTTTTTCACCCTGGTCTTCTGCTCTAAAAATGTTTACTTTTCCCACAATTTCATAGAAAAGCCCAATCGTCCACAGTGTACTCTTTTAATAAAGCCCTTAATTCTCTTGTGAAATGTGTGCTTGGAGTTTTCTTGATGTTCTGTGCTGAACAATAGACATTTTCACCATGTGAATGAGGTTTCACACAGTTCAGGAATGTCAGTGGCTCAATGGGATAATGCCTCGTACTGGCAATCCTTAGGTTGAGAGTTTGAATCCTGATTAGAGCATTATGAACAAGCTGAACATGACATTCTGTCATTGCCACTCATTTAAGAAACACAACATTGAACAGCACCTGAAATTCATCAGGCAATCAACATTCCGGCTCATTAGTTTCCAAGAATCTGATTGCCAAGACACAGTATGGCATTAAGGGGAACTTCTTCGTTAACCATTTTTCCTTCATAATTAACTCTGTCACATTTATATTTCTTCCTTTAGTATTCTTGACTACAAATGTTTAATTTCCCCAGAGTTTCAAAGATGTTTCAGGTATTAAGAAAGCCCTTAATTTACTTGAGGAATTCATAATAATATGTCATATTTATATATCTTCCATTAGTGTGTTCTTGACTTTTAATTTTGCTCGGACCCCGTTAATCATCGCTTGGAGTTATATTTTTGCATTTACTGTTGACACAATCACAAATCCGAAATCCCCAATATAACATGATCACAGCCACTATAACTAATTCCGTATTTTGATTACACAATCACACAACCAAAAAAGGACTTATTCTGTATTAACTGTTCAAATCCAATCAAACATCCCCAATATTAGGTATGTACAGTTCAAATCCAATCACACATCCAATATTAAGTATTTACTGTTCATATCCTATCACTCATCCAATATTACATTTACATTCAGAAGATGCTTTTATCCAAAGATACAATGAAGAGAAACTCACATTCCTTGTTCCACATCCACTGACTCAGCGATTCTTAAGGAATACCGACGCTGCACCTCCTTCATAGTCTGCATGACGGATCAAACGTCTTTTCAAGAGGTTCCCACCATGATGAACCGATTCAGGACCACCACTCAGAGCCCTCTACAGCATCAGAGGAGTTCTTCCACATGCTGCTCCTCCACGAGGAGCATGTGGGTTTTAGAGGCCTCGCACCATGAAGGGTGCTGAGCACAAGACTGGACCAAAACCAACACTATGAGCTGGACCACAAGCAAGACCAGGATCTGGACCACAACCAACACTAGGATCTGGACCACAAGCAAGACAAGGATCTGGACCTCAAGCAAGACTAGGATCTGGACCTCCACCAACACTAGGATCTGGACCTCCACCAAGACTAGGATCTGGACCTCAACCAAGACTAGGATCTGGACCTCAACCAAGACTAGGATCTGGATCACAAGCAAGACCAGGATCTGGACCTCAACCAAGACTAGGATCTGGACCTCAACCAACACCAGGATCTGGATCACAAGCAAGACCAGGATCTGGACCTCAACCAACACCAGGATCTGGATCAGAAGCAAGACCAGGATCTGGACCTCAACCAAAACTAGGATCAGGACCACAACCAAGACTAGGATCTGGACCTCAACCAACAGGGGGATCACCCAGATTAAAGACCACCATTGTGAGTGTTTGTGTATGTATACATCTGTGTGTGTGTGTGTGTGTGTGTGTGTGTGTGTGTGTGTGTGTGTGTGTGTGTGTGTGTGTGTGTGTGTGTGTGTGTGTGTGTGTGTGTGTGTGTGTGTGTGTGTGTGTGTGTGTGTGTGTGTGTGTGTCCATCTCTAACAAAAAATTGGCAGACACATCACGTTTCAATCCATAATCAACTACAGAATGCTGGGGGCCAAATGAGGGCAGAAGGTAGGCCATTTGAACATGGGGCGTATCAAAAGGGGCTGGTGACGACCGTGGCTGGCGGAGCTTCATTTGAATACACGCTCAATGATGGTTTAATTAAAGAGGGCGTCCGTCACTAATAGTCGACATGTGGAAGAATCTTCACCTTCCAGAAAGAGGAAATCACAGCCCAGGAAATAAATGGAGATGTGGGGGAGGGAATGAAACCTCCACTCAATCAACCTCCATTAATGATGTCTTCGGCAGCAGGAAATGACACGCACGCCTCAGCGACGATATGATGATCACTCAGGAAGATCAACCAAACAATACCAACGCTCCCATCCAAATCGGATCCGGTGCTTGGAATATATACCTAGGAAAAAGGTGTATAGACTGTAGTTAGTGTATACACTGGGAGCTAGGTGTATAGACTGTAGTTACACTGTGAGCTAGGTGTATAGACTGTAGTTAGTGTATACACTGGGAGCTAGGTGTATAGCCTGTAGTTACACTGTGAGCTAGGTGTATAGACTGTAGTTAGTGTATACACTGGGAGCTAGGTGTATAGACTGTAGTTACACTGTGAGCTAGGTGTATAGACTGTAGTTAGTGTATACACTGGGAGCTAGGTGTATAGACTGTAGTTACACTGTGAGGTAGGTGTATAGACTGTAGTTAGTGTATACACTGGGAGCTAGGTGTATAGACTGTAGTTACACTGGGAGCTAGGTGTATAGACTGTAGTTAGTGTAGACACTGGGAGCTAGGTGTATAGCCTGTAGTTAGTGTATACACTGGGAGCTAGGTGTATAGACTGTAGTTACACTGTGAGCTAGGTGTATAGACTGTAGTTAGTGTATACACTGGGAGCTAGGTGTATAGACTGTAGTTACACTGTGAGCTAGGTGTATAGACTGTAGTTAGTGTATACACTGGGAGCTAGGTGTATAGACTGTAGTTACACTGTGAGCTAGGTGTATAGACTGTAGTTAGTGTATACACTGGGAGCTAGGTGTATAGCCTGTAGTTAGTTTACATACACTGTGAGCTAGGTGTATAGACTGTAGTGTATACAGGTGTTAGGTGTATAGACTGTAGTATATACACTGTGAGCTAGGTGTATAGACTGTAGTATATACACTGTGAGCTAGATGTATAGACTGTAGTATATACACTGTGAGCTAGGTGTATAGACTAGTATATACACTGTGAGCTAGGTGTATAGACTGTAGTATATACACTGTGAGCTAGATGTATAGACTGTAGTGTATACAATGTGAGCTAGATGTATAGACTGTAGTGTATGTACACTAGGTGTATAGACTGTAGTGTATGTACACTAGGTGTATAGACTGTAGTCTATACACTAGGTGTGTAGACTGTAGTATATACACTAGGTGTTAGGAGTATAGACTGTAGTGTATACAGGTGTTAGGAGTATAGACTGTAGTGTATATACAGGTGTTAGGAGTATAGACTGTAGTGTATATCAGTGGAGGCTTCTCCATTGAGGAGAGGGAGGAAGATCCTCCCTAACATTGTTGAGAATAAAAAATGTAGATTGCCCAGACTATTGTAATGAATTAATGTGACTACTTTATTGCCTTTGAATATATAATGTTCGTTTCCCTGGGTAAAGGGACATTAGCACCCCCTATCGCCTATCGTCAATTATTTCAGGGAGGAACGTCCTCCCTTTGCCTCCGTTCACTCCCATTCATTTCCCCGAAAGTACTGGCGGCCGGTGGATAACATGGGTTTCAATGGGAGAGAGGAGGAAAATCCTCCTCTGAGTGGGTGGGACCTTAAGGGGTCTGATTCGCGCAAAAATCTATCCGTCTGCGCTATGAACCAATAAGCAGGATCCCTGGATGTTGAGCAGTGTTGCCAGATTGGTCAGATTTCCCACCCAATTGTGCTACTTTTAACCATGTTAGGCTGGAAAAATGATCATTGGGCGGGAAATCTGTCCAATCTGGCAACGCTGTCGATAACAAACCCGTTCTGCATTGCCGCGGTGCTCACTGCAGACGCAGAGCAAGTGAAATCTGCGATAGCGAGATCCGAAATGCACAATGGAAACATTGGAAACGGAGGACATTGTTAATGTCTTGTTACAAAAATCATTCCATTCATTCACTTACAGTGCTAAGTTAGCGACCAAAGAAAGAGGTAGACCACTTCCCAAAATCAAGGTCACAAGAAGTAATGGCAACGTCAGTGTTGTGAGTGGCACATGGTTTGCTAGGTACGCATGGCTTACTGGTAGCATTACCGTTCTTGTTGTTCTTTTACTAGTTTGTTACTCTGACCGCTCTGTTTGATATTGTGGAAAGGGTGTTAGTGAATGATTCAGAGCATGATGTATTTTAAATGGCATCACTTTGGTTCTTGAGTCTTTTCTTAAAACAATTGTTACTGAAAATAAACATAGCTAATAACTACAGTCAGTGAGGGCAAAAATAGGCCCAATGATAGGCCCAGATTTTTTTATTTACTTTTACAAATCAATAGTAGGCCTGATTTGACTAATATGCTTTGCATCCTTTCCTTCTCAAATTACAGTGATGCCACTGGTGGCTTTGTATACATTTTATTCACATAACTCCCTCCCTGCTATTTTGTAGTTCACCAAAACACCCTGAAACAACTTGAGTCTCACATTCTTATGCCACCATACACCAACAGTGCAAGCAGGCCAATGGCAACCAAGCGCGCAGTCCTTCCTCCCTCACTTTAAAAACCACCAGCCGCCACTGGTGTATATACATTATGAGCTAGGTGCATCGACTGTGGTAAGATGGCATACATATCTGAGCTCCACAGGGTGTACATTAATTATTCAGAGCAGAGAAGGTGACGAGGGTAGGAACCATCATCCTCCATCATGGGTTCCTCGTTGACTAAACAACGCCAGAGTCCCCCTCTCTCAGAAGCAGCTCTGAGCATCTAATTAGCAACAGAAGCCATTAGTAAAACGCCCACACTCGGCTCCGCCGTCCACGGCAACACCAGAGATTATTCCTGAAACCACTTCATTTCATAATGATAGTTTTTATTATTTTGGTACTAAAATATCATAATTAAAGTGTAATGGTCACATGGCTAAGCCTGCCCTGGTGTTCAAGTGAGCTGAACTGGGACACCAGGCTAAATCCCATTACATCCTCCACAATGCTAATCCTTGAAAGCAATAAGTAGCTATTAAAAGTTAAAAAATTCACTGGGATGAAAAAAGCGGATACGCAAATAACGGGATTAGGGATATAAAAATGTGGCCAGCTGGACGCCTTCCGAGATACGAAACGCTGCAGTACAAACATTAGAAAGCCTCCACCTCCAGTCGGCTATACTCCAGTCGTGTTACACTGGTGCCTACTGGAGAGCACCTGCGTTGAGTTCAGCCTAAACGCCGTTGTACATGTTGGAACATACCAGTTTACACTAAACTTACACTTTGGTAAGGGGGACAGGAAATTGGCTTTCAGAAACATGAATCCAATATTGTTTCTAATGTATTCAATGTAAGATATGCATTAACATTGTGTTAATACTAGATCATCTTTATTCTCTTTAGAAGATAACGGGGAAAATATCCATAATCCATATAGTCATAGAAGCAAGAGTCCAGCGGTCTCTGGGCAGTGAGTGACTCATAAGCCTTATTACCTCTTCTCATCCATTATAGAGAACCTCATAACACCAGGTTCTACATCTCCAGCGCTGCGCAGTTCACACCCAACATCTGACACCTTCTACTGCATACTTCACATCTCGCCCAATGAGTCCAGGGTGAACCGAAGGGGGGGCCGGCTCCCAGGGGTGGGGGGGGGGGGGGTGAAGATGGGGGGGGGGGGGGGGGGGGGTGCTGGCCTAGCAGAGAGCAGGGCGATAATTCGCTTCTGAAGACTTTTTTTTGGCACATACTACATTACCGGGGCTGCAGAGATTGCGGTGTCCGTCTTTGGGGTCCAAGGCACCAAGACAATTACAGAAGTAAGCCATGCATATCACTCACTCCCCAGAACACCACCCCCACAACCCCACACACGCCCACACACGCACACACCCACCCACACACACACACACCCACACAATGGAGAAAAAAGACATAACCTTGTTTAGGGAAATTGGAGGCAGTGGCAGTTATTTATTACCCATAACCCCTAGCTCATTACCAGCCTGCGTCACCTTTCATTTGGAGGCGTCAGCCCCGTTCGCTTCACCTCTCGACGCATCACGGCTCGGAGACGCGCCGCGAAAACGCTGCCTGAAGAGCGGCAAAATAATAAATAAACCTGAACCAAGTAGCTTTGATCCGAGGAGCAGAGCGCTGCATTTAGAGCGTCTGGATCCTCCCGATGACGGCCGGGACGCGCCCGCTAACGACAGCGCTAAGAGGACGTGTGACAGCTAATTATCCAGACGTCGGCCGCACGCAGGCCGCCGGCGTTTGGCACCGGCGTCTCTTCTCGCGCACGCCGCCCGACTCTGGCCAGGAGAGCCGGGGGTTCTCAGAGTTGCCAGTGAAACATTGAAACGCGCCCAACCCTGGGAATGTTGTGAAGTTGGAGACCAAAGCATTGTCTCAGCGGGGCTCTGAAGCATCCATCTTGTTTAGCGCTGATGTGAGGAGTACCTGGTCAAGGCTGGAGAACTGGAGCGGGTCCCAGACGCTGGGAGGACGCCGTCACGCACACACGCATGCAGTCATACAGCACGCATACTCTCAAATGCACACAATGTACACACAAACACACCTTCATATAGCACGCATACTCACAAATGCACACAATGTACACACACACACACACACATTCATATAGCACGCATACTCACAAATGCACACAATGTACACACAAACACACCTTCATATAGCACGCATACTCACAAATGCACACAATGTACACACACACACACACACACACACATTCATATAGCACGCATACTCACAAATGCACACAATGTACACACACGCACACACCTTCATATAGAACGCATACTCACAAATGCACACAATGTACACACACACACACACACACCTTCATACAGCACGCATACTCTCAAACGCACACACACCGCCAGCCGCCAGCCACCCCCCCCCCCCCCCCCGGAGAAACAACATTGGATTGTTGGATGAGGAGAAGCCTCTTCTTTAATCGTGTGAGGGACATGGAGGCGGCACAGCAGCAGCACCAAGAACCACACACTGAAGAGCTCCACAACAGCGGCTGGCAGTCTCCTACTCGACCTACCTGTCATAATAAAAGCCCCACCACCCTCCCAACACACTAATGTATTATTTACCATCATAAAAATACCATCGATCTAACCAAAGACTAGATTACAAACTATACTACTAACTGTCCCTCTTTCTCTATATATCTACTTCTAGCCGTGCCTGATCGCTACGAGTAATACTCCACCATTGACTCCTCCCACAACATGGATGCTAGCCTAAAATCCACCGAACTTTCGCAGACGTTCGCAAAAATCACTGCAGAGCCAGAAGACAAAATAATATCATCCTACATCATACGCTGTAATAGACTTTACACTAAAGCATTGATCAGGTACTACCCATCAAACCCTTATTGATCACAGGTACTGCCTAACACAGCATTATTGATCACAGCTACTACCCATCACACTTATATAGATCACAGGTACTGCCTAACACACCATTATTGATCACAGCTACTACCCATCACACTAACATAGATCACAGGTACTACCTATCATGGTAGTACCCCATTAGTAATACAGGTACTGCCTATCACGGCAGTACCCCGCATTAGTCACAGGTACTGCATCACAGCAGTACCACATTAGTCACAGGTACTGCATCACAGCAGTACCACATTGGTCACAGGTACAGCCTATTTCAGCAGTACCACATTGGTCACAGGTACTGCCTATCACAGCAATACCACATTGGTCACAGGTACTGCCTATCACAGCAGTTCCACATTGGTCACAGGTACTGCCTATCACAGCAGTTCCACATTGGTCACAGGTACTGCCTATCACAGCAGTTCCACATTGGTCACAGGTACTGCCATCATAGCCCTCTGCTCCCGTGTTCCTCCCACGTTGGGGGAGTTCCACTCCCCCAGGCAGCAGTGATCTCACCCCCCTGTAGAGCCCACCCTTCAGAGAGCAGCCAATGAGAGCGAGGCGAGCCCCTAATGAGGATTAATATGTTACACTGAGGTAGCGTAGCGAGTGGCACAAATACCACCCCCCCGGGGAGATGGACTACATAGCACAGCCGCCCAACCACTGCCTGCTCCCGGGAGACCCAGGGGGGGGGGGGGGGGGGGGGGGGGGGGGGGGGGGGTCGGGGGACTGCTGTCTGTACTGAGATCTTGCTGAGCGCAGGGGAAAAACTGCTTTACTGTGTGAGTGTGTGTGTGAGTGTGTGTGTGTGAGTGTGTATGTGTGTGAGTGTGAGTGCGTTCCTCGATGTGAAACCGAGACCAGATCAAAAGCTAAAGTGGTCCGGTGACCATGGTGCCGGTAACCACCGGTCTGAGGGCCGACAGCAGGGCAGCTAAACTCTGGCTGAATCCCGGCGGTCCGCAGCGACCTGTTGGAGAAGGATGCTCTAATCTGTCTGTGTGCCTGTGCGTTTGTGCGTGTGTGCGTGTGCACGCGTGTGCGCCTGCGTTTGTATTCAGCGTGACTCCGGACAGCAGAGTCGGTCACGGCCGAATGGGCAGCCAGGGCTCAGACCCAACTACCCTCTGCTCCAGGGCCGGGAGTGGCTCCTCAGGGCCGGGAGTGGCTCCTCAGGGCCGCGCCCCCCCCCCCCCCCCCACCGACCCATCGGCCCGGGGGCCAGGACAGGCCCTGCAGCGGACCGTTGGCTGGGCTTTAAACGCTGACCGGACCTGGGGCGGAGACCCAGAGCTGCAGCATCACGGTCCACTCTCTACAGAACAGAGCGGTTCACTCTCTACAGAACAGAGCGGTTCACTCTCTACAGAACAGAGCGGTTCACTCTCTACAGAACAGAGCGGTTCACTCTACAGAACAGAGCGGTTCACTCTCTACAGAACAGAGCGGTTCACTCTCTACAGAACAGAGCGGTTCACTCTACAGAACAGAGCGGTCCACTCTCTACAGAACAGAGCGGGTTACTCTACAGAACAGAGCGGTTCACTCTCTACAGAACAGAGCGGTTCACTCTTTACAGAACAGAGCGGTTCACTCTCTACAGAACAGAGCGGTTCATTCCCTACAGAACAGAGCGGTTCACTCTCTACAGAACAGAGCGGTTCATTCCCTACAGAACAGAGCGGTTCACTCTCTACAGAACAGAGCGGTTCACTCTGTACAGAACAGAGCGGTTCACTCTCTACAGAACAGAGCGGTTCACTCTCTACAGAACAGAGCGGTCCACTCTCTACAGAACAGAGCGGTCCACTCTCTACAGAACAGAGCGGTTCACTCTCTACAGAACAGAGCGGTTCACTATACAGAACAGAGCGGTTCACTCTCTACAGAACAGAGCGGTTCACTCTCTACAGAACAGAGCGGTCCACTCTCTACAGAACAGAGCGGTTCACTCTCTACAGAACAGAGCGGTTCACTCTCTACAGAACAGAGCGGTTCACTCTACAGAACAGAGCGGTTCACTCTACAGAACAGAGCGGTTCACTCTACAGAACAGAGCGGTTCACTCTACAGAACAGAGCGGTTCACTCTCTACAGAACAGAGCGGTTCACTCTCTACAGAACAGAGCCGTCCACTCTCTACAGAACAGAGCGGTTCACTCTCTACAGAACAGAGCGGTTCACTCTCTACAGAACAGAGCGGTTCACTCTACAGAACAGAGCGGTTCTCTCTACAGAACAGAGCGGTTCACTCTACAGAACAGAGCGGTTCACTCTACAGAACAGAGCGGTTCACTCTACAGAACAGAGCGGTTCACCCTCTACAGAACAGAGCGGTTCATTCCCTAAAGAACAGCTCGGTTCATTCCCTAAAGAACAGCTCGTTAGCCATATAGGCGACATCAATGTTAGCGGCCGCAGGTTTGCTTCCGTCCTGTGCTCCACCTCTCTCTCTCTACCCTCCATCTCGTCCGTAGAAACCCAGCACAACCAATACTGGACGACCACAGCAGACACCTCCCTGTTCACAGACCACATGCCTGTAGTCACAGGCACGTCTGGTCCCTCCTCGACGGCACTTCATCAAAGTCTCGCCCAGCCGGGCTTCCCTTGGCAGAGAGTTGCCTCGCTCAAAGGGGCACCCTGGAAACGCCCCGGTCACAAGTGGTGCGGTCGGACCAGCGATCAGTCGATCACATTATGTCACGCCCTCGCGCCGCCCGACACAGGACGTAATCATACTTGTAGAGATTTATGGGAGGTACTTTCATTAAAGCAAAAGCAGTTTGTCACCATGTTTTATGACCCCACCACCTGGTGGCCCGCTGCTTTCAAAGACAGATTTAATCCCCCAGCAGGATAACTCAGTCCCAACAGGGCCTCCGTTAGAGCGCCTGGCGGAGGGAGTGTCAGAGGGCCGGCGTCGCCCGACAACAGGCTCTCTGCACGGGATGGGATCCAAAACGGAGTCGTCAACACGGCCCCGTATTAATTGTGTTCCTGTCTGCTCCCAGTTAATTACAAAGCGCCCAGAGAGAGGCGGCGGCGGCGCACTCCACTTCCCACTCGTGTGTCACCTTTCATTTCAATCCCCCAAAACGTTTAAATGGCCGCTGCGCTGGATGCTCCTGCGGCTTTGCATCACTGTCACTCCAACTGAAGAAACCCACAACCCCTCCGCCCCAACCGGCTCCCCCCCCCCCCCCCCGCCCTCCGCCGCCCCCCCCCCCCCCCCCCCCGGCCCCCTGCGGAGCCATGTCTGGGCTCCGGCTGCGTCCGGCCTCGACACAAACTCAATTACGGCGGTCCAATTACAAAGTATCTGGTGGCGTCTGAGTGAAGCTCAAACCCCGAGCGCTGCGGAACGCAGAGATGCGTCATCGCTGGGAGGAGAGGGAGGGAATTAAAGTGTCTCTCAGATGGATAGGGCTGGTAGCTCCGCACCCCCGAATACCTGCACCCCTCCTTCTGCCAGCCCCTGGAAAACCTTCTGTCGTCGCTAGCTCACCGAGCTTGTGTTCGCTAGTGTTAGCGTATGACATCAACGCCAATTCATACCTGCATACACATCTCCATAGCCATACTGAAGCAACGCCAAAAAACGAAAACGCCACATCGGAACACGGTCACATCGGAACACGTCACATCATTCTTAAAGTAGCGGTTCCAATGAGAGTGGTCGTTTTTAACAGCTGGGTATCAAGTACCTGCAAAACTGTGCAACAACAGTCTTCCCTTTTGGTGCTCTTGTCATCAATAAATAAATATATAATTCCATATGGCAATTTTGGCATTTTATCTGCGAGGGCGTAAACACTTTCTGGAGGGAATCAAACCCCTAGCCCTAACTCTAAAAAGGCTACACAATATACACCGTCATCACAGAATCAAAAGTACATCTACTGAGTGTTGCGGTCTTTCCAACGTAAAAACCTAGGTTCCGTTGCCGTGGCTGGCTGGGTTAGGATAACATGGTTACGGTAGCGCCATCACACCTGCTGATGCTGCTCCTCTCCACGTTGGAGGGAACAGAGAGGGATGGCCCTTTCTCTTCTGCTCCCTCTCAATACGCCTCCGTACATCCTACCTGCAGCAGCATTAACCGAGAGACGTGATAAGAGAAGGGACACAAACAGGCTCCAGATGCAGGACTCTGAGCTGCAGCAGACCAGAGTGTTCCCCGGCCACTCCGAGCGTTTGAAGCCAAACCGTTAGAACCGTGCTTTAAGAACTCTCACGAGGAGGACCACGTGGCTAAGGAGAACAGCGCCGAAACCGCACATTCAACCACGCAAATATTATCACAAAGCAGTTGTTTTCAATTTCCGTCTCTGTGTTGTTAATTTGGCTCCCGGGCGGTAATGACTACAACTTCAAAAGACACGGGGAGAACGTGTGAGGAGCCTTGAGGGAAGCGGCGAGGTTAAAACGAGGTCAGCGCGCTGTAATCGCGGGGATCTGAGACTTTGCACCAAAATATGTATTCCCCCTGGGGTTCGGCGCGTTTCTGTTGGGTTTCGCACAGCGCTACACCAGAGCCCCTCCTGCTAGAATACACAGAACTCCAGCAGAGCCAAACGGTCTGATTATCATCCTCACAATCATACCGTGGTCCGTGCTTTTTACAAAAGGCATCACAGAGATAAACTCGTACACAAGTGATACTAAAATAAGCAGCCGCTTTGATCCCAACACAATAGTGGGGGGGGGGGGGGGGGGCCGGGGGGGGGTTCCCACGTCGCCCGACTCTGAGGACGTAGAGATGCTGGAGTGCACTGCAGCCAGCATGCACGCAGCGAGCGTGCACGCAGCGAGCGTGCACGGAGCGAGCGTGCACCGCAGCGAGTGTGCACGCAGCAGCAGCAGCAGCTGAGCTCTGAAATGCTGCAGAAGCGCATTTCCAGCGGGGGTCCACAGCACCAAGCCCCCCCCCCCCCCCCCTCCCAACCCCCCTAGCCCCCGCTGACTGCAGCGCTGGCTGCTGCATGCGGCGTGACCCACTTTCGGCTCCGCAGCAGAACGCACGGTACCTTATGCTGCCGTGGGATGGGGAGGGGGGGGGGATCTATGAAGAAGAATAAATAATAATGATATTACATCTGCTCACTCACGCACGCACACACAGACACACACACACACACACACATCCAGACACACCACCTTCTAGGCACATTGTTAAATAGAGCACCTGACAATGGCAATGCCACCACACACACAATGCACACCACGCGTCAATCAGACAGACTGTACTGTAGAAACATAGTCACACATCAGGTTGGGTTGACAGGTATGTCTTAACAGAGATGTGTGTGTGTGTGTGTGTGGGGGGGGGGGGGGGTGCAGGCTAGCATCCCTGTCAAAGCTTACAAGGCTAATCACCACCATGTCCACTACCCACAATCCTCCTCTGCTCTACGGTGCCCTGGCCAGAGGGCACGCCACTCTGGTCCCTCCATCCCTCCGATAGTGTCACAGCTTGTCTCGCTCGCTCTGATTGGCTGGGGATTCAAACAGTTTGTCAACAGAACACGAGGACGGATAATTAATGACAACATGTTTCTCATTTCAAATCTAATCTAGGAGGAGATGGACACACGTTATCAGGACTAATGGAAAGCTAAGAGCAATACAGCGCCTCTTCACAACATTAAGGAGAGAGAGCGAGAGAGAGAGAAAAGAGGGCGAGAGAGAGAAAAGAGGAAGAGAGAGTGAGGTAAAAGAGGGAGAGAGGGACCAAGCCATAGACAGAGGGAAAGAACCCAGAGAGAGAACGAGAGACGGACACCTATGATCATTGTATAAGTTCTTGAGCAGTTGCGGTTCTTTCTGGATTTCTAAGATACCAGAACACCTCAGAAGTCATTTTCAGCAGCAGGCTACATTTAACGCTTTAGGGGAAGTTTCAATGGAACGATGAATTATATATCTCAATACATTACCATATAGAATACCTTTTAATATGTATACATTAATATCTGCCTATATTAAAAAGATACAGATTAATCATGTACTTTATTCATCATATAGGCATCGGCCATAGCAACAGCTATGCGTTCTGTCAACACTATAAATATATATCGACTTCACCATAATAGACTTTCAGAACACTGACGTTGGTTTAAACCTGTCCCCTTAGGAAGGGGAAGGTAAAGGTTAACTGATTACTGAATAAGCCTCATGATGTAAACTCCAACCGCAGCGGAGAACTACCTCACTTTACAACACGCAACAGACTCACTCGTCTCAGACATCTTACAACCAGCCCCAAGATATCAACATCATTATTCATATTCATATACAGATGCTCTTCTCGAAGCGGCAGACCAGATCGGACCGTTTGCAGGAGAAAACATTAACTGCGTGGCCAGTAGATTCTCCACTCATGAATGGATCATAATGAGGTAGGTGTGAGGGGTCATGATACACTAGGAGGCCGACTGCTAGTCTACACTAGGAGGTAGACTGCTGACATGGGAGATCGAATCCAGAACCTTCACTGCGGTGGTCAAAGATCCTAACCAATAGTAGGACCAGTAGCAAACAACATTACAAAGAAAACACAGGTGGATGGACTTAGTGAGGTCGTATTTGCACACAGTCCATTTCATTGAAGCGTGCTCCGGAAAGGTAAATAAATAACCCAAAGAGGGATGAATATATTTGAACACATCTGATCGGTGTTTGCTTGCGAGGCGACTCTGTATTTTTCCACTTCATTTGTATGTAAAAGTGATAAATACTGTGTGCTCTGGCCCCGGGCCAGACTAAACGCCGGCGGTAATTAATGAGAAGTTTAGGAGAAGCGCTGGACAAAAGCCGCCATCGTGGGCGTGGAGAGAGCACACAGAATCAATGATGGGCTTTCACCTTCACACGCTAAACGACTTCCTCTCTGATCTCTCCCAGCCACACACCCCTTGGGAGAGAGGACCCAGCAGCCTGATTGGACAGCAGCAGCAGGGACTCTGGTTGTGTGTGTAGCGGTGGTGTCTGATTGGTCAACAGCAGCAGGGACTCTTGTTGTGTGTGTAGCAGTGGCGGCTGATGCTCTGTGTGTGTGTGTGTTCGCACGGAGAAGCATGTGGGTCGAGACCTGGGGGCCACGACGCTGCGTGGGGGCCGACTGACAGATGGAAACACGTTACGGTGAACCAGGATGACAGCTCTGCTAAACTCATCGATGACGGGGGACTTAAAGTTTGCTCTGTAACTGGAGGAAGAACTCATCCTTCAGGTGGCGTTCCATCCACACATGAACTTCTTATGTACCAGACACTGACCACTACACTTTAGATCTCTGGTAATGGCCAATTTACGTCTAGGGCATTTAGCAGACGCTTTTATCCAAAGCGACTTACAAAGAGAAACAATACATCTCTGTCGGTACAGTAAGGATGATCATAGAACCAAGTGCCAAGCCGTAACAATCGCTATAGGTTAACACATTCCCACACGTTAACACAGCTAGGATAAGATGTAACATAACTAAGTCTGATTACTAAATACAACATACAATAAGTGCGTACATTAGGTGCCAGGACGTACAACACACAATAAGTGCGTGATAGGAGGGTTGGGTGAGAGGCTATGCAGAGTGTAGGTGAACTCTGAAGTCTGAACAAGTGAGAGATGAGTTCTTTGTGGAAGCTGGTGAGCGACTCTGTAAGAGTATAAAGAATGATGGCTCTGAGGCAGCTCCTTTAGACGGGATTCTCAATTCAAAATGGCCGCATTATAAATGCCAAGCTTGCATTCTTTTTTTCCTATGGAACTTTTTTGCTAGACAGCAATTCTGTTTGTTATTTGATTTTCCCGCCTTTCTCTCCATCCGACTGAAACTCTTTCTGGGTGTTCTGCAGCACGGACGACTGAGTTTTATTATGTTTTGAGTGATTTTTAATCCTGGTGAACCACAGTGGTAATGGCAGGTTTAACTACACGATAAAAGGAAACGAGGCGAGCCTGGCTGATCTCCTTCAGGACCCTTCTACTAGTCCCCAGACACGCCAGGACGGGAAGCTACAGGCTAACAACGGGCTCAGCGCTACACACAGCGCAACGCACAGCCGAGCTCAGCGCTACACACAGCGCTACACACACCCGAGCTCAGCGCTACACACCGCGCTACACACCGTGCTACACACACAGCCTCACACGACCCCCTGCTCCGCTCCCCTGGCCCTCCAGACGTTTCCATTCCACGGTCTCCTTCCACAGATGCTCTGCTTTCCCACTCGTCCACTCTCCATAAATTCTCCAATTATCGATCATTACGTTTGATAGTTTTCCATTAGGCGCCGCTGCTCGCTGAAGACCTCATCGCCGCGTTCGCATCAGCGCCGATCGAGAGAGTTCAGGAGCCGGGGTGCGGACGGCTGCTGGGGGCCAGGAGCTGCCGTTCAGGAGGCGATGTTCTCGTTGGTTACAGACCGCTGGGCACCCGGGGGAGCGCTGGAAGAACCTAGGAAGAGCCGCGGAATCACCGCCCCCCCCCCCCACGCTCAACACCACCCCCGCTATCTGTGATACTATGAGATACACTATTAGATACGGTCCGATATAGGCAGGGCAACTTTATTTATGTAGCACTTTTCATACACAAGGCAGTCTCAAAGTGCTTCACATAAAAACATTGTCACAATAAAATAAAATAATAGACTAGTAAAAGGAAACGTATGCAAAAACAGTATCTAATATACTACTAGATACTGTTAGATCTACTATAAGATACCGTTATATATATTACTAGATACTGATAGATATACTATAAGATACCGTCGTACTAGATACTGTAAGATACGCAGTGCAGCTCAGACCATCCCCATCTCTGACTCTCTAACGAGAGTGTTTAATTGAATTCAAAGGATTTCATGAGGCCACGTTTTAATCCTCTTTGTTTCATGTAGTTAGTTTAGTGTTGGGATTCTTCCCCCCCAGTTTGGGCTTCAACCTCAGACTCCCATTAAAGGTCCGTGAATTATTGGTTTTAAAAGGTCAAGTGCCGTCGTTGTTTGTTGTTCCAGTGTGTTGAGTGTGAGGCGCAATGCGAGCGCTCAACGCTCTGCAACACGCTGTCCACTGTCCCTCTGATCCCTCTGTTGGCTCATGGTGTGGAGCCAAAGCTGCCATGAAGTCTCCATTGGTCTCCTTCATCATCAGCCCTGATTCACAAAGCCTGACACGACGCCGTCTGAACCCCGCCCAGACAGGACGCACTACCCCCCAGACCCCCAGAGCCAGACTCCCAGAGCCAGACCCCCAGAGTCCAGACCCCCAGAGTCCAGACCCCCAGAGCCAGACCCCCAGAGCCAGACCCCCAGAGCCAGACCCCCAGAGCCAGACCCCCAGAGCCAGACCCACAGACCCCCAGAGTCAGACCCCCAGAGTCAGACCCCCAGAGTCAGACCCCCAGAGTCCAGACCCCCAGACCCCCAGAGCCAGACCCCCAGAGCCAGACCCCCAGAGTCAGACCCCCAGAGTCCAGACCCCCAGACCCCCAGAGCCAGACCCCCAGAGTCAGACCCCCAGAGTCAGACCCCCAGAGTCAGACCCCCAGAGTCCAGACCCCAAGACCCCCATAGCCAGACCCCCAGACCCCAAGACCCCCAGAGCCAGACTCCCAGAGTCCAGACCCCCAGAGCTAGACTCCCAGAGTCCAGACCCCCAGACCCCCAGAGCTAGACTCCCAGAGTCCAGACCCCCAGAGCCAGACCCCCAGAGCTAGACTCCCAGAGTCCAGACCCCAAGACCCCCATAGCCAGACCCCCAGACCCCAAGACCCCCAGAGCCAGACTCCCAGAGTCCAGACCCCCAGAGCTAGACTCCCAGAGTCCAGACCCCCAGAGCTAGACTCCCAGAGTCCAGACCCCCAGAGCCAGACCCCCAGAGCTAGACTCCCAGAGTCCAGACCCCCAGACCCCCAGAGCTAGACTCCCAGAGTCCAGACCCCCAGAGCTAGACCCCCAGCCCCCAGAGCCAGACCCCCAGAGCTAGACCCCCAGAGTCCAAACCCCCAGCCCCCAGAGCTAGACCCCCAGCCCCCAGAGCCAGACCCCCAGAGTCCAGACCCCCAGCCCCCAGATCCCAGACCCCCAGAGACCGAAGAGAGACAAACCCACATGACCTCCTGATCGGTTGCCAGAAAGTAATCACTTTGGAATTTGTCTAATCCGATTGGACGGCTGAGGAGCGGCGCGGCCCGCGGTAATTACTTCGCCCCCCTGCTGAGCGCGGAGCTGAGCCGCATTCCTCCCCTAGCTGCCCCCGGAGGCACGCACGCCACCGCAACACCGCGGCCGGTTCAACTTCCTGTCCACTCCTTCGGCCTGCTGGGTGACGACGGCTCTACGCAGACCTCCCCCTCAGTAGGTTGAAGACCGAACACTGCAGTGATGCGCAAACACAGGCAAGGGTTCCTCAGCTCACCTTCAGATGCTAACGGGGGGGGGTTCCTTCTCTTCCTGCAGGCTCCAGGATGTGGGGACTGCTGGGCCGGAGAACCTCCCAGGAGGGCATCAGATCCACGGGGCCTGGGCAACAGGGAGGAGGGGGAAGACATAAATACATCAGAGCGGCTCACAGGACCTCGGAACATGACCTACAGCTGGCAGGCTCGTTACGCAACGCGCAGAGGAAACATTCCCACCAGTGAACACAGCTGGTGGTTACCGGGCCAACGCTGTTCATCATCTCGGTGTTTCTTTAGGAAACACGTTGTTAAAGACATCATTCTGATGGGAGGGGATTCAGTGACTAATTACTGATCGGCAAACTTCAGTTAAAGTACTTTAAATTGTTTCTGTGATACGGATGCACGTCTAACAACGCAATTACTCAAGCAGTGAGAACGCCCAGCGCTTGTGTTTATATACACACACACACACACACACACACACACACACACACACACACACACACACACACACACACACACACACACACACACACACACACACACACACACACACACACACACACACACACACACACACACACACTTTAAGATCACAAAATATATATAAATCTATAAACCGTGTCAGGACGAACGTTGATAAATGGCGTCGATTTTCTCCGGGAGGGGGCCAGACATCCCCTCCCATACAGGATTAGGGGGCCCTCAGAGGCCATTACTGGGGCCCTCAGGAACCATTAGAATCTGTGAACCCCCAATTACTCTGCTGCCTCTTGATTTATGGGTTGATTTTTAATGACACATTAAAACGCAATTAGCGTCCCTATCGAGAACAAAGTGCCAGCGTGTAGCGATGCTCTTTAGGAGTAAATGCACAGCCTCCCCCCCGTCAGACGCTGGGTTAACCCCCCCCATCTGAAAGAACGAACGGCTGAACCACGGCCATTAACCACTGCTGGAGCTCCAGCTGAGGGAAGAGGGGGAGAGATTTCTGATTGGAGGAAGTATTTGCTTGACATCGTGCAACCCAACGTAAAGCAGTAAAGTGACTCTTGTGACTGGACACGTTCATGATCAGATCAGATAGGAAAACAAAGCAGCTATGAAGGGTCAAGGAATTACCTTCCATTTTCCATCCACAGTTAAAATCATGTCCTCCTTGTCCTTAACGGAACCAAGAGCTTCAGGAATGTGTCGGAGTGCGGTCCCATTCCAACCAATGAGAGCATGCCTAAGAACATTTAAATATGTCAAACTAGGCTACAGAAGCGAGAGGCGCGTCCAATGCCCTTTACAAAGTCTTTACAAAAGGAGGGCGACAGTCCTGATGTTCAGTGAAAGGACGGCTAAATGCAGTCGTAGCGTGACAGTCAGCGCTCATTGAAGCCACGTGCTGGAACCCGGCCGCACTGACCCACTGGCTGAGCCCCAGGCAGGACAGGGACAGACGGCAGGACAGCCCCGGGACAGACGGCAGCACAGCCCTGGGACAGACGGCAGGACAGGGACAGACGGCAGGAGAGCCCTGGGACAGACGGCAGGACACCCCTGGGACAGACGGCAGGACAGCCCTGGGACAGAGGCCTTCCTGGACCGAGCCTGGTACTGCCTGTAGTGAGAACGCCCAGTGCTCGTCTTTACTTGACTTCCATTGATGGTTTTGTGGAACTCTGCAGAGGTCGTTGTTGCCCAACTCCATCAAGCCTGGGGTGCTTCAAGACCGTGAGGAGCTAAACCCCGCTTCCTCTGGATCGTCGACTTTATTGTGACACTTTTAGAAAGTGCTTATTGTGTTTTTCCCTCTATAACCGTCCACATCCTTTCAGTGCGAAATGTTTGTCAGTCTGTCGTGCTCCTTCTCATTTCCTCACCCTTCGTCTTTTTTCATGTAGGATATAAAGCTCTAACTCTGTATGTTATGTTTGTTAATAAAGTTATTCATATCAGAAACCTTACCATCGACGTCTGACTGAACAGATCATGGATGAGCGGCCAGATCCTCCGGAGACACGCTCCATATGGTTTAGATGTAACCGTTTAGTTCCGACCAGTGTCAGCGAGAGTTACTCAATCAATCTGGCGTGGTTAAAGTTACCGGGAAGTAAACGCGGTGACATTTACATTTCTAAATATACATGAATTGCGGCCATCTTGGTCTCTCCTCTTGGTTGGTGTTGAGAAAAGAATCTGCCGAAGGGAATCGATTGGTCATGCCTCAGGAACTCCCTGCAATCAGGGGCTATGGAATGCACATGTGGCCAAATCTCCGTCACATAAACCTTCCCTTCCAATATAAGACGTACACCATTTTAAGCTAAATGACAACCGACTCTTGTTGTGAAATGAACCGATACTTGAAAGAAAAGGTTCCCGTTGGTCAATTATGTTGAATTAAGATACGATTATTTTCCATCACTAATGCTGGTGCTCAAAGCTACAGCCTAATGAGCATTGCAATGATCACTTGTTAGAATTGTCCGATTTCCACTGGTTTAAATTTTAATTCCACATTATCACTAGGCTGAAATATGTTATCTTGATACTCAAAGCGGGCGTAAATGGTGTCCTTATCAAACTACTGTTTGATAACCAACAAAATGTCCTTGTGAGAAAACTTTGCAAAGCAAACGTAATTAGCTGGACCGATAAAGGCGATCTAATTCCACACATTTTCCAGGATATGTTGCAGGGCTCCCAATAAGAAGCTACATGGTTAGGGTTAGAGTAGGGCCCCGAGGACCGGCCCCCAGCGAGGTCCGGCCCCCAGTGAGGTCCGGCCCCCCAACGAGGTCCGGCCCCCCAGCGAGGTCCGGCCCCCCAGCGAGGTCCGGCCCCCCAGCGAGGTCCGGCCCCCCAGCGAGGTCCGGCCCCCCAGCGAGGTCCGGCCCCCAGCGAGGTCCGGCCCCAGAGGTCTGACCCGCAGCGAGGTCCGTCCCCCACCGAGGGCCCCAAAGGTCCAGAGGGTCCGGTCCCTGAAGTCCGGCCCCCTGAGCGAGGTCTGGCCCCTGAGGTCCGGCCCCCCGGAGGGCCCCTGAGGTCCGGCCCCAGAGGTCCTACCTGGAGCCACCCTAACACGAGGCTCCCAGCCCCCAGCCTTAGTAAGCGCTAGGCCAGCTGTACTCCCTGCTAGTGGCTGTGGATAAAGCATCTGCTAAAGGACTAAACAGCAGTAAATAGTGGGGCTGAGATGGGGGGGGTGGGGGAGGTGCTGAAGCGACCCATTAAAAAACAGCAACGTCAGCGGACACCAGAAAACAAACGATGCCGACTCCGGCGCTGAACTCCAGCATCGTATACAACGTCCGCCTTCCGGCCGGCGGCGCTCCCAGCAGAGGGGAACCCCGACGCCCGGCTCAGACGCTCACGTCTTAAATCTAGGAACACTACAGCGCGGTTCTCCCTCGGGTCCTCAGCGCCAGGTTCTCACGGCACTATTCACCTCCCCTCCACACCGTAAAGCCGTCAGCACCGCCTTCCCCGTAGCGCCGTTCAGCTAAATCATCGGAGCTAACGGCCCCGCTGCAGGTTAAAGAGGCAGCTAGCCTAGCCTAGCCTAGCCTAGCCGCAGACAGACGGCCCGTTTCTCTTGGTTATTTACAGATGAAACCGGTACAGGCTGGATTCTGAACACATCCAGGCTGTTGATGGAAGGGGTTGGTTTCTAGGAAGGGTGGAAATAGCAAAACTCCAAGAATTACGTATTGATTGACACTGGTTGGTTGACATTGAAAGCGTTGCTGGCAGTCGATATTATTTTGATATATTCGGCCTCAAACATCCTCACTGCTCATGTAAACCATAATCTAGGGCCATATGATATAACTGATTTTTAGACTGACAAATTATTCTTGAAATGGAGTTAAATTGATTAGACCTTCAATTAAATGCGGCAGTCTATAGTGTTTAGCGATGCATTGGATCAGTATTACAACTTATTGATTAGGGTTCAGAGTTAGTATCCGCTGTAGAAATAAGCCATGGGTCAGTTCTGTCTCGATATCCATATTTCACATCACTGGATGACTTATTTTCATTTCTTTCCACTAACAAAACCCACATATTTGTGAACAGAGCTCAAAGCCAAGTTGGGCTCTGTGTGAATTATCTTTGTTCGTCATTGCGGCTGATTGTTGACATGGCGGCCATCATCCGTAATACCTGTCAGCCATCATCAACTGCAAGGCCTTCTGGGAAATAATATTTGTTTCAGCCGGAGTCTCCCTCAATCAATCATGCAAATTACCCCTCACCTTGCAATATTTATGATAATGCAACCAATGACGCCACATTAATTGCGGCCATTTCTCAGCACGCGGGTTTGGGTGACAGCAGAATGTGGTAGAAGAAGAGGAGAAGAGGAAGAGATGTTGTGGGTGCTGGAGGCCCATCCATCACAGCCTTTGTGTTGTGTGGATATTACACCTGGCCTGACATTCATCTGTCACCAACCCCTCACATTCCTCACTTATTCATAATAAAAACCCTGGAGGGAACGAGGAGCGTTTACAACCGGAGACATGCTGAATTTAAACTCACATTTCAGGACGTGGGCCTGCTCTTTCATTTCTAAACGTCCATGTAAAAAAAATATAATAATCACCTTTATGGATTTTGAATACAAAGCGCAGGAAGACAATTTGAAAACATCCCACTATTCAAATGTGAACTTCTCCTACGAGGTTGAACGCCATTTGTGGCTGAATGACAACGAAGCACAATCTCATTAAACCGCCATGTGGGATCGACTTTTAGCAGTTATTTCCTCTGAAAAGGCTATGCATATGCAAATTGACGAAAAAAATACCATCTTATACATTCCATGAAGAAAATCACTTCAATTAATACCGATGTAAAACACTGAATATAAGAAAAGAATCCAACTCAACAAGAGAAATCACCAGAAAACGTAGAGCCGTTTATTATGCAACCTCCACGGAGACCGAAGGCCCCAGACACCTTCAGTCTGCGTTCTGTCGCAAACCGGCGGCCCGCACACACCTTCAATCTGCGTTCTGTCGCAGACCAACGGCCCGCACACACACATTCAGTCTGCGTTCTGTCGCAGACCGACGGCCCCACACACACCTTCAATCTGCGTTCTATCGCAGACCAACGGCCCGCACACACACATTCAGTCTGCGTTCTGTCGCAGACCGACGGCCCCACACACACCTTCAGTCTGCCCCCCGTTCCGTGCTTCTCCCCTACACCTCGCTCTGTTCCCGAGCAGATGTGCGCACATCTGCAGCCTCTTCCTCGCGACAGCCGCATCTCTGAGTGAGAACGACGTCTGGATGTCTTGATCTCGGAGGTTCGTTTGGAGTACTAAAGTGTGACGTCACGTTTCCTACGCAAACGGTTTTACTAAAAACGACAAGGGGAAATCCTATGTCACACGAACGTTTTATAGAAAAGGAACGATTTTTGGCAAATTGATTTGCGAGTTTGCTTTACCAATGATGTAATTAATATTGAGAATAGTTTGACTTCATATAATAATAATAATAATACATTTAATTTAGAGGCGCCTTTCAAAACACCCAAGGTCACCTTACAGAGCATATAGTCATCATACATTTTTTAAAAAGCAAGACATTGTGGAAAAAATAAATAAATAAATAAATAAACAAACATAAGCAATAAGAAATAAATAAATTAAAAAAAACAATCAAAACAGTGATCAGTTAGACGTTGTGTGCGAGTTTGAACAAGTGAGTTTTGAGTTGTGACTTGTATATAAAAAAGATAAAAACTAAACTAACTTTCCATTTTAATAGGCTTCCCCGTTCATGGGGAATGAACGCCTAGACATGTTTCGATTGGTAGTGATTTTCACCTCTTGAAATTGATTTATTTTCATTTTGAAAGAAACAACGCGTGGAAGCAATGGAAAACGCCATCTCTTGTTCTCTGAAAAATCCGGTTGCCAGGACAACGTGACGTTTTCACTTTATTAGAGAACCCGTGTTGGCACTGAACTCGTTCATCAGCCGTGATGGCGGATGAGCAGAAACACAAACGGTGAAGTAGGAAGCTTGAAAACTTTGTGTTGGAAGTTTAGCAAAATAACAAGTGGAGTAAGTTCTCCATTTTAACATTATATGGTTGTCATTTCCAGGTGGCTTCAACAGTTGAACCAGTCTTTCACAAATACGTTTCATTGTTATGTCGTCACATTTCCAACAAGACACTATCCCATAAAGTCCCCTACAGCAACAAGCCAGCTCAGGATCCACACACATATCGATTTATAGATATTCAAATTGATATCAGATCGTGATAGCGGAATATAAACCGCTTTAAAGCAGTCTTACCCCATAAGAGGAACATCTCCATCTTTGTTTGGGTCGTCCAGGTTATTCCCAGGCGCTTTCCTCTGGAGAGCGGATGGCGGCCAGCCATGCGTCTCATCACGACCCTGTCGTGACCTATCTTCGTCTCAGCGGCCCTCGAGAACGACGGGGTGGTCGACGTATTCGGTTCCAACCATCAAACCGTGGTTCAAGCCACCAAACTGTGGTTCTAACGATCAAACTCTGCCTCAAACCATCATACCGTGGTTCAGACCGTGGTTGGTTTAAACAGTCAAACCGTCGTGTTTACATTACTTAAGTTTCTATTCGGACGGATTAATCCTCGCCTCGGTGTGTTGAACGCGCGCATAAGAAAACCAGCGTTCCCATGACAACAGCCCGGCCAGGCCTCCAACTGGAGGACACGTTTAATTTAGGCCGTGAGGAATGATCCCGAGAGGCCATTGCCATGCGCACTGACTGACGTCCCGCCTTCTGTACAGGTCCATGCGTCCCGCCGCCGCGCACTGTCTGACGTCACGCACACGGGCTGACGTCCGCGGGACATGCCACGCGCAGCACCTCGCTGCGTTTACGCAGTTTACGTTTCAGGCACACAAGCAGGATGACCCCCCCCCCATTCATCACGCCCCCCCCCCCCCCCCCCTTCACACAATAATACTAAATAAATTGAATCATAATAATAGATAAGAATTGTAATTCTAGGAATTACACTTTTTAACGAACAGTTTTTTTTTTAATCGAAGTCCAAAACAAATACACTGGCAACCTGGACGCACTGGTGTGTGTGTCTGGTGTATGTGTGTGTGTGTGTGTGTCTGGTGTATGTGTGTGTGTGTGTGTGTGTGTGTGTGTGTGTGTGTGTGTGTGTGTGTGTGTGTGTGTGTGTGTGTGTGTGTGTGTGTGTGTGTATCTGATGTGTGTCTGGTGTGTGTGTATGTCTTTGTGTGTGTGTATCTGATGTGTGTCTGGTGTGTGTGTGTGTGTCTTTGTGTGTGTGTATCTGATGTGTGTCTGGTGTGTATGTCTAGTGTGTGTGTGTGTGTGTGTGCGTGTAGCGCGCGTGTTCGTGTGTGTGTGTATGTGTGTGTGCTTCTCTCCTCTCCTTGACTCTCCTCTGCTCGGTCCCGGGGGCCCCTTGGGGACGGAGCTCAGAGGACGGATCAATACGGCCCCATTAGGCCCCCCCGCCGCCGGCCGCGGCCGACCGCTGGGGCCCAAGGGAGGAGGAGGAGGCCGTCTGCTGCACCACCCACCACCCGCCGGAGGTCTGGGGTCTAGAGGTGGTCTAGGGAAGCTCCTCCCCCAGCTGGGCGGCTCCTCCCCTCAGCTGGGCGGCTCCTCCCCTCAGCTGGGCGGCTCCTCCCCTCTGCTGGGCGGCTCCTTTCCTCAGCTGGACGGTTCCTCCCCTCAGTTGGGCGGCTCCTCCCCTCAGCTTGGCGGCTCCTCCCCTCAGCTGGGCGGCTCCTCCCCCAGCTGGGCGGCTCCTCCCCTCTGCTGGGCGGCTCCTCCCCTCAGCTTGGCGGCTCCTCCCCTCAGCTGGGCGGCTCCTCCCCTCAGCTTGGCGGCTCCTCCCCTCAGCTGGACGGCTCCTCCCCTCAGCTGGACGGCTCCTCCCCCAGCTGGGATGCTCCTCCCCCCAGCTGGGTGGCTCCTCCCCCAGCTGGGCGGCTCCTCGCCAAGCTGGGAGGCTCTACCCCCCAGCTGGGTGGCTCCTCCCCCAGCTTGGCGGCTCCTCCCCTCTGCTGGGTGGCTCCTCCCCTCAGCTTGGAGGCTCCTCCCCTCAGCTGGGTGGCTCCTCCCCTTGCTCTGATGCCGTCCGCTCTGCTGGATTTTCACAGAAAATGAGTGAAAGAAATTAGCCATGAGGTCTCCTCATGTAAGACGAGGAGATAATGTTCTCACACACACACACACTTGCACACAAATACACACAGAAATTAGCTCTTTTGACCTCTGGCTGTACAGGATGGTTCAGATGATCATTCCTAATTCTCTCTCTCTCTCTCTCTCTCTCTCTCTCTCTCTCTCTCTCTCTCTCTCTCTCTCTATATATATATATATTTAAACTTAATATCTTCATACTTGTATTAAACATGACCATTAAGCATAACATTGAAGAAACACCAAGAAAACACAACAGTGAAGGCAGAAGCGGTGGTGTTGGTCTTCGTGTTGACGTTCTCCTGGGCCCTCGGCCACCGATCACGGCTGTCCAGCTAATCACGGAGCTAATAGCAGAGCCCTCATTCCACTATGTCTTTAAAGACTAACTGCCATCCAATCGGCCAGATCCATCACCGCCCCGCCTCCACAGAGCCACGACACCCATCACGGAGGTATTGAAGACCGTCAGGGCGGCCATGTTTCAGCGTTCTTTAAATACTTAATGCGGGCCGCAGCCATCGACTGGTCGTTAAACACGCCTCATGGCTCCATTATGAATCCATTGACCAGACGGGCGCCGCCACTGCAGGGCTCCGCTCAGGCTGCCTGGAGTAACTGGGCGCGGCTGAGGCCATTTTGTCTCCCGCTGAGAGCGGCCGTGTTTTGACAAAAGCTTCTTCAAGGTTTCAGGCTTCAGGAATTATCAAGTGTGTTTTTTTCAGCAGTTTGGACAAAGTTACAAGTCTGCGTCCAAGATGGGAGCTTTGTCTCTAGCGTCGCTCATCAGACGGTATTCAGACCGCACGTTCCGTTACCCGTGACCACGGGGACGGACGCCGGCGCTTCGTCAAACCGAACGCCGCGGCGCCATGAAGCTATCTCCGCCACGCCGCTCATCACGCAGAGGACCCCGCTCAGCCAATCAGAACCAAGGCTTCCAGAGGGAAGCGTTAGAACAAATGAAGCTTGATCGGGACGGCGTGGCTGTGGCGGGGGGGCGGAGTCTGACGGCGGCGGGGGGGGGCGGAGTCTGACGGCGGCGGGGGGGGCGGAGTCTGACGGCGGCGGGGAGATGTTACAGACGCTCTGATATCTTTAAACGCTGCTGCTGTCAGAGTACTGATACTGCCTCAAAACTCAGTGGAAACACAAATCATTATTATTTTTATAATTATACATAAAAAGGTATAAAGCATTATGGATGATAGGGGCTGTGAAGAGAAAGAATTAAACAAATGTTCTGTGTGTCCGACCTTTTCCCCGGCGCGACGTTACAGCGTTCATCACTCCTGGTGTTCAGACGGCTGGCGTTCTGTCTCCTGAACGAGGAGCTCGTCCATCTTCCTCCGCCGCTCCGACGACGCGCTCGTTTCCCCGCCATCTTGTTTACTCGCTAACGACAAATCCGAGACAAGATTAAGCGGCCGACGATGTCAGCGCGTCTGGTTAGTGTGTGGAGTATAACGGGTGGAGCCATGAGGCTGCTAGGGGCCTCAGCCCTCTGGAGACACAGGGGCCCTCTAGGGGCCTCCGGACCTACAGGGGCCCCTATAGGAGCCTCAGGGCTATGGACCCACAGGGGCCCCTATAGGAGCCTCAGGGCTATGGACCCACAGGGGCCCCTATAGGAGCCTCAGGGCTATGGACCCACAGGGGCCCCTATAGGAGCCTCAGGGCTATGGACCCACAGGGGCCCCTCTCTCGGACACAAGCATCAAGCAAAATGATTTTATAATGTGATTCATCCTTATCTCATAAGGACTCAGTGACCAGCGGCTCTCGATCCCCCCCCTAAATAGTGCTTTAAGAGGTACATTAGGAGCTTTGTGTCTGCCTGTGTGTGTGTGTGTGTGTGTGTGTGTGTGTGTGTGTGTGTGGGGGGGGGGGGGAGATTGCAAGCGTGTGCCTTGGTTTATCGGCCCGTGTTCGTCGGCTGCGCTTTCATCTTCCTCTTCGTCCGTCTTCATCCACATGTTTGACCGCTGACAGTAGAAGCTGTGTGTTGGACCATCCTCTGGATTACTGCCGATTCAACAAACACCGATGATCTCACTGTCGTCCGCACGACCGCTGCGCGAGGTCCGACCGCCCGGACAGAGGAGATAAATAACAACGAGAAGAGATCTGCACAAGGAGGAGGCGGAGAGAGGCTTGTGTTGTTTGGAAGCGAAAATGACAGCCAGTGAAACCATAAGGTGTGTGTGTGTGTGCGTGTGTGTGTGTGTGTGTGTGTGTGTGTGTGTGTGTGTGTGTGTGTGTGTGTGTGTGTGTGTTTGTGTGTTCGACGCTGAGTCTTCATTAAAAAAAACAATTAGCGCGGGTAAGCCAACACCGCCGCCGCTCCGCGGGGACGCGCTTGTCTGAGAACGGATTGCGCTGCTCCGCGGAATTAGCATACATGCCACGCTCCCACACACACTACGCAGCGAAAACACAGACCATTATGTACACTCAAACGCACACGTACACACACAAACAAAATAATGCAACCTCAAATGCACACACACACACTCACTCACATAATAAAGTATAGACGTATATTCACTAAAGCACCCACGCTCACACAATGTACACACTCGATTGCATACACACTAGCACACACACAAATTCTCCCACTCACTCACGCAAACACAAACCAACTAACACCGACACACACTCGAACGCGGAGAAAAAAAACATGTTTTGCACGGAATCCGAAGCTGTTCTGGTCGCAGCTGTTGAGTTGTGCAGGAGACTCGCGCTCTTTTAGTAAAATAAATACCCACAACGTGTGAGATGGAACCACGTGACCCCAGTCTGCTGCTACAGGCGGCGCCGGAGGACTCAGAAACAGGAAGAGCTTGTTTTCAGGAAAACACACACACACACACACACACACACACACACACACACACACACACACACACACACACACACACACACACACACACACACACACACAAATAAACATGCAAGCTCAGACAAGCAAAAAACACAAACACACACACAAACACACACACACACACACACACACACACACACACACACACACACACACACACACACACACAAGCAGACAAGCACAAAAAAACACACACGCCCACACACACGCACACAGAAATAAACACACACGCACAGAGAAACGGATACATGATATCAATTGCGATGAACTCAGACTATAAAAATACGTTCACGAAACAAGTTCTGTAGAGATTGTATTATATTTCCAAAAATATATGTACAGTCTATTACAAAGGTTACAAAGCAAAAAGAATTGTCTATGTAACAAGAAATCGTCTAATTAAATGTTTTTTACAGTTTGTGGTTGGGGAAAATATTTCTGACCAGTGAATATTCTCAATACTTTTTAAACACAGAAAAATAAATAATAAATCAACATTTTGTATTACTGTACAATAAACTAAAAGGCGGGAAAAAAAACAATTCAAGATGGAATTCCTATCGGCTGTCTTTGGTCCTAAATGAAAACAAATGATGTACAACTGAAATAGTGTGGGTGACATTTATCATCTGCGTGTGAGATAGAAAAATATAGTGCATTTTCAACGTATTCAGAGCTCACTACTGAGTAATATGTGTAAAAAAAACAATATAAATAAAATGTACAAGTTTTACAATTAGAACACATACAAAGTCTCTCGCCCGCCCCTCATTTCCCGACACAATCAGCAGTGCTGAACTCTTTGGAATTACCCGCCAAAACCAACCAATCAGCTTTCACGATGTCCCTCCACTGAACCACAGGGTTTCTTAAAAAAAAGAACGTTCTGGAACGTTCTGGTGTTCCTGAATCCCTCAACCCAGAACATTCCACACCTTCCTCGTATCCGTTGACCGTAAAACACAGAACGACCCTCGACAGAAGTCGTGCTTTTGCGCTTTTAGTCGAGTTCACGTTGTTTTTCATTTCCCCTCCCCTCCCCCTCCCCGGTTCAGAAGGGACGAGGCGGGTAAACCAGGAGGACGGGTAGAAGGTGACTGTTGGTGAAGGTCACCTCGGGTTCTACCCGAGGATCGATCGCATCCCCGGACGTAATCTCAATTTGGCTCAAAGTGCTGCTTCGACAAGAGGACCACCGCGAGAGAGGGAGAGGGGAGAGAGGGAGAGAGGGGAGAGAGAGACACAGGGAGAGAGGGGAGAGAGAGAGGGGAGAGAGAGACACAGAGAGAGAGGGGAGAGAGAGACACAGGGAGAGAGGGGAGAGAGAGACACAGAGAGAGAGGGGAGAGAGAGACACAGGGAGAGAGGGGAGAGAGAGAGAGAGAGAAGGAGGGAGGGTGACAGAGAGATAAAAGTGTGAGAAAGACAGAGAGACAGATATATATAGAGAGAAAGTTCTAGCCCCAGGGCTCCAGGACTACTGTAGCCCCTCAATTTCAGATCAGAGCAGGCAAGGGGGGGGGGTGGGGGTGAAGGGTGGAAGGATTGTCGCAGGTGGTGGTGGAGGAGGTGGAGGTGGTGCAGGAGGAGGAGGAGGAGGAGGAGGAGGAGGTGGGGGAGTGAGAAGAGGGGATTGACTGCTGCTTTTGATGTCGAGGAGTTTTGTGCTGACTGAAGGACTTTAGAACGCTCTACAATTCAAAGCTGACGCCGGGCCAGCTGAAACGCCCGAGAAAGGCCTGGTGTGTGTGTGTGTGAGCACGAGTGTGAGTTTGTGTGTGTGTGTGTGTGTGTGTGCACGAGAGTGTGAGTGTGTGTGTGCGTGTGAGCACGAGAGTGTGTGCGTGTGTGTGGGTGAGCACGAGTGTGTGCGTGTGTGGCGGTCTGTGTGTGTGTGTTTGTGAGACCCAGGGCCCTCTCCGGTGGGTACGAGCCCCCCGTTCCAGGACCACAGAGAGGAACAGACGGAGAGAGGGGGAGGGGCCGGTTGTCACGGCGACGCGCCCGCGAGGAGCGTTTCATCTCCGCCATAAACGAGAGATTAAAAAGGGAAGCAGGGGAAGGGAGGGGGGGCGGGGGGGGGGGGATTGTGGGGATAGATGATGCATTTATCTCGCAGGCAGCAGCAGTTGGCTCCTTCTCCAATATGAGGGAAAGTGTTTCCATTGAACAGCCGCCCCCGACGCGGCTCAGCTCCACGCCAGAGAGGACGCCACCTGATGCCTGATTGGCTCTCGGCGGGCGGGCGGTGGAGGAGACGCCAGGATGTGTGATCAATCACGCCGCTACGGGGGGGCGGGGGCGGGGGACGGGGGGGGGGATTGATTTCACAGTACATCTCTGTGCTGTAAGGATCCGCCCCTCTGGTTCTCGGGGTAGAGTCCAGAAGGGACCCGATCGGTCTGGTTTACGGCTGACTCCAGCGTTGTTTTGGCTCCTCCTCCTAAACCCGTATCAGGCGTTCTGGTTAGGTGGACCTCAGGGGGGCGGGGGGGGTGAGGGGAGATAACCCTGTGAGTGAGGAGGAATCATTCAGACTCACACTACACTAACGAGAGGCCCCCCTTTTCAGAGGTCGTTTGGGGTGCTACACACAGGGGGTTTGTCATCTGGTAACGCAAGCTTTCCCCAAAGCGCTCGTCTGGATTGAAATGGAGGGACTTTGACATCATCGGAGTGACATCATCACCAGGAAGTGACATTGGCACCCTTCTACTGTTTTGGGAACAGGCCCTCGTCAACGCGGCAACACAAACAACCATCTTCCCTTCTCATCCGTCCCCTCTTCCTCTCTCGTCTTCATCGAGCGCTAAGCGCCCGGTGGCGTCTCGCAGAGAGAACCCGTCTTTATGACCGCGAGGTGCGAGTCCAGTCGCTTCAGGTCGGAGAGTTCTCGCTCCCTCTCAGGAGGACAAGATATTCCCAAAGCGTCCGCACACTGTGAGGCTAACACAGCTAGCACCTTTGATTCCCAGGTGAGGACAACTTCGACCTGCTAATTATTGCTCTGTTTCGCCGACCCGTCCTGCAGACGAGCCGAACTTGCCCATCAGACCTATTTTATGCACTTGATTTGAATCGCCTCCATTTCCTGATAAGAAGGTAACCAAGAAGAGCGTTAGGAGCTGATTGGTCGCCTGCTGAGAGTAGACCGATATCTAATGGAAACCGCGTAAAGCATTGCCATCCAAGTGCCTAAAACAGCGGCATAACCTAGCACATTTTAAGGCAGTACTTGTAAAATTTACACTTTCCATAGATTCACCCCTAGGTACATATGCAGCTCAACAGTTCATATATTAAACATTGTGTGCAACATAGTATTTTAGGCAAAACAATGGCAGAATAATCAACGGTGGCTAGAGTTACAATACAATCTTCAAATGGTGCTAAAATATCCTCTAATAAAACTAAAAGAAACGTTTGAGGACACCTGACAGAAAATTCAAGCACTTCCTGTCAAGCACTTCCTGCTGTGAAGACTACAGACAAATAAAATATTGCTACACTGATACCCAAGTTTGCGGTCCTTCCACAAATCCTTTTTTGTCTTCAGTGTCTCAGTGGTGGTCGTCATCTTCCAAAGCGGCATTCTGTGCTTTTTGAAAGCTCCCACGTCCGTCTTAAAGTGTGAGAAATGTGTGTGAAAAAGTAAAGTGGACAGTGACCTCCCCACCGGCCTCAGAAGAGCTCCGAGATCCCTAGTCCTCAGAAGACCTCCAATACCTCCAGTCCTCAGAAGACCTCCGAGAACTCCAGTCCTCGGAAGACCTCCGAGACCTCCAGTCCTCGGAAGAGCTCCGAGACCTGAAGTCCTCAGAAGACCTCTGAGACCTCTACTCCTCATAAGACCTCCAAGAACTGGAGAACTCTGAAGACCTCCAAGATCTGGAGACCTCGGAAGACCTCCAAAAACTCCATCCATCAGAAGGTCTGTGGGACGTCCAGTCGTCCCCAGAAGGGACCAGGAGTCCAGGAGAATGTGTTGAAGTGGACACAGCCGTATGGGGAGAAAATAACGTAACTGAAACATTCAAAATGTCCCCAGTAAGTCTCAACACAAACTGGGAGAAGTACCGGTTTAGAGTCCAACCAAAAGGCTCAGTCTTTGTTCACGCTCTGCTTTTTGATTAGATGGTTTACCCTGTTGTCAAGTCCAAAGAAAAACTATAAAATAAGCTATCGTTAAGCTGAAAAGTGTCTGGCGGAGGACTCAATCAAATTAAAAATAAAAAAAGGGAAAAAAATACTGAAAAGCCACCACAAGGGAACAATAATTCTGTTTGTTAAAAGAAAATCCATATTCATGGTGTGCTGAATGGTCCATGAAGGTAGAGGAACCTGGGGGTGGAAGGTCCATCGTTCCTTTGATATGTGGTAGACATCTTCAACACCCAGACCCCGCCCCAATAATCCAAGTCCTTATCCTCTCCTTAGTGGCCTCTCCCAGAAGACGGAGGGTCCAACATACCCCCCCACCCCCCCCGAGGAAACAAAGGAATGGAAGCATCCGGGGCGGTGGTCCTGGGGAGGCCTCCTGATTGTCCCGTGGGCCCCCCAGAGGGGCTCCCTGGCTGAGCTGGTCCAGACGAGGCCGGTCACACCTGGACTCCTGTCCCGTGGAGGTGCAGCACCTGGGCCCTCATGGTCTGGATGCTGCTCATCACCTTCTTCTGGTGCCCCACCAGCGAGATGCCCAGGCTCATGACGTCCCTGCAGGACCGACAAGAAGCTCCCGTTAGTCAGTGGAAGGCCCTGGACCGGACCTGGACCGGACTGGACCTGGACCGGACCTGGACCGGACCGGACCTGGACCAGACCTGGACCGGACCTGGACCGGAACGGACCTGGGCCGGACCTGGACCGGACTTAGACCGGACCTGGACCAGACCTGGACCGGACCTGGACCGGACTAGACCTGGACTGGACCTGGACCGGACCTGGACCGGACTGGACCTGGACCGGACTGGACCTGGACCGGACCTGGACCGGGCCTAGACCGGACCTGGACCGGACCTGGACCGGACCTGGACCGGACTTGAACCGGACCTGGACCGGACATGGACCGGACCTGGACCGACCAGCCCAGGACCAAAACCAGGACCAAGATCATTGGGGCATTTCATTTTAAAGAAAGAAGCTAAAAATATTCCTGAATCCCTCAACCCAGAACAGTTCTGGGTTGAGGGATTGGTGACGAACGATAGAATTTAGCTCTTTTTAAACCTCACGAAGGATAACTGAGGCTGAGTGCCTTGTCTCAGGTCCTGTATAGGGTGAGTGTGTGCCGGTGGTCTGCAGAGCGGTACGTACTCGATGGACATGCGGGCCACCGACTGCAGGGAGTTGTACCCGGCGGCGGTGAAGTTGTCGCGGTAACGCTCCATCTTGATGGCCTCCAGCCACTCGGACACCGAGCAGAAGGCGCTGAAGTCGGGCGGGTTCTGGTCCAGCAGGGGGCTGATGGGTCTGAGGGCGGAGAGGAGACGTCTTAACGGGGTGGGGGGGGGTCACTGTGTTAGCCCAGCGGGGCGGTAACCACGGAGACGCCTCGTAGCGGCCGAGGTTGGCGTCCGACCCGAGGCTCTACACTACGTGATATCAGCGAAAACAACATTTGTACATTTGACATTTAGGGGATTTGGCCGACGCTTTAATCTAAAGTGACATACAGGAGCAGTCAGGGTGAGGTGTCGCGCTCGCTCTCAAGAGGAACGGATGTCTTTCCCAGAATGCACAGGAAAGCTGTTTGACGGATTCTGGCGTGGCAGAGTTGGGGGAGACTCATGATGCCGATTGGTTTTGAAAAGGCCCGCCCTGGACTCTGGTAGAGCGTGTTGGAGTCCCCGCCATCGTTCCTCCTCACTGCGGACCTCAGCAGGAGATCAGCTCTGCTTAAAGGGTAGGTCCAGGCCAGGTACCAGGGGAGTCGCGTACCTGGTGCAGGTCCCGGCGGGGGTCTTCAGGGTGTTGGGGTTCCGGATCATCTTGTCCAGGAGCCCCACGATCTGCTCAAACTTGGGCCGCTCGGCACGCTCCTTCTGCCAGCAGTCCAGCATGAGCTGGTGCAGCCCGGGGGGGCAGTCCATGGGGGCGGGCAGCCGGTAGCCCTCCTCGATGGCCTTGATCACCTGGGGGGCACATGACACACGTCAGAAAATCACCTTCAGGGCTACATGACACACGTCAGCCAATCGCCTTCAGGGTCACATGACACATGAAACCCGTCAGCCAATTGCCTTCAGGGTTGAAATACCCAAATAGAATAACTTCTTAAGTTCTTTACACGGCATTGGGGAAGATGTAGGAATTGAATATTGTTGTGAAGTGTCCCAGAAAAAATAAGGCATTTCCCAACACTTGAATCGTAGTGTTACCTCGGCTCAGAGACGGTTTAGGTGGGACTCGGGTTTCTAGTTATGAATAAATAAATAAAGAGCGGCCGAACGGCAGGAAGCCGCTGGGCTCCAGGCTCCCTCTTATGTTAGCATGCGGGACGCTTAGCGGCTAGCTCATTGAGAGTCGATCCGGGGCCCTCACAAGGTGCGGAGGGCCCCTGGGCTCCAGCCCCCCCCCACGCGCTCTCCGTGTCCTGATTCTGGGGTGTCAGGAGGCGTATATTTCTATATTTCTAAATATATTCATCTGCTGTCAGCAGTGTTCAAACGGGAGCTGCTGGAAGCAGAGGAGCTGGGAGGAAAATGCAAATATTGTTCCTCCTGCTTCCTGTGGGGGAGCGTCTGACAACGGCTGACAGATAACAAAAAGCAGAAATAAATAAAGAAAAGAACCGCCCGGAAAACACAAACAATCCCCTGACATTGACGTGTGTCAAGTCTGTGGTCCCGGCGCCTCGCATTGGGGCCGCACTGTAGACCCGGCGGCGCGGTTAGCCAGGTTAGCGTGCTTAGCAAGGTTAGCTTGGTTAGCGTGTTCAGCGAGGTTGGTGTGGTTTGCATGGTTAGCGTGGTTAGCAAGGTTAGCTTGGTTAGCGTGTTCAGCGAGGTTGGCGAGGTTAGTGTGGTTTTATTGGTTAGCGTGGTTAGCGAGGTTAGCATGGTTATCGCGGTAAGCGAGCTTAATGTCGCCTTAGGTGATGATCAAAGATT
>NC_044068.1:3161175-3311175 GCF_902167405.1 Gadus morhua
TCTCTCTCTCTCTCTCTCTCTCTCTCTCTCTCCTCTCTCTCTCTCTCTCTCTCTCTCTCTCTCTCCTCTCTCTCTCTCTCTCTCTCTCTCTCCTCTCTCTCTCTCCTCTCTCTCTCTCTCTCTCTCTCTCTCCCCTCCCCCCCCCCTCCCCTCTCTCTCTCTCTCTCTCTCTCTCTCTCTCTCTCTCTCTCTCTCTCTCTCTCTCTCTCTCTCTCTCTCTCTCTCTCTCTCTCTCTCTCTCTCTCTCTCTCTCTCTCTCTCTCTCTCTCCCCCCCCCTCTCTCTCTCTCTCTCTCTCTCTCTCTCTCTCTCTCTCTCTCTCTCTCTCTCACATATCCCAACATATCTCATTCCTAATTCCTTAATTCCTAATTTCCCCGTCTGGGATTAATAATGATCTATACATAATACATTTTTATATGAACAGCCTAACGTCAGAGTCACTTTGCATTTTAAAAGCGTCTACTAAAAAAGTGCCTGAGTTTGAAACTTAATTCCTCTCATTTCCCTTTTCAAAATACCGTCTTAACCCAAAATCCTGGAGCAGGATCCAAGGACAACAGCGAAGGTTCCTCCAGGCTGAGTCAGGAGCTCATGTGTAATGGGAGGCCTTTCGTCTCCCAGCAGACCGCTCCAAATCCATCGGAACGCTCCCAGTCCAGAGCCACGAGGCCCGGAACCAGGAAGAGGCAAAGCTGCTCATCTTTGTCGGTCGGAGGTTTCTCAAGCCGCCGAGCTTCCAACGACTCAGTTTGTCCAATTAGAACCCTAATTAGGCCCCTAATTAGGGCTCCAATTAGGCCTCTCATCAGGCCCTTGTAATTGCAGGCGAGATGGCAGCCTGCTCTACAAAGAAGCCGTCCTCACAACATATTGATTGCATCGAGGCTGGATGGTCTGCATTTTGGATCTGGAAACAAACCCACAGCCTTCTCTGGACCGGGGCGCTGGCCGGTCGCGCTCGTTAGCCGCGGGTTAGCGGGGTTCTGGTGCTTAACCGGAGCCACATGCGGCTGATTGGGGAATGTTTGGGCTCCATATGCATTGTTTAGCAACGCATTCCGGAGCCAGAACCCCGGTGTTGGCCCGCCTGGAACCAGTAAGACCAGCAGGCTGTGGGCGTGAGCGTTCTGTTGGATTTACCGATCGACCAATGATCCACTCAACCGGGGACTTTTATTGTGCTATTGTATTGTGAGCTAAGTGCTATTAGATGCACTCCCACTGACTATCCGCTAGGGTTAGGGGTTGGACTCCCTGCACTACTGACGGAGGCCCCCCCCCAGGACTGTAAGACACTGTGGACATCAGAAGCCTTCCACCGAGGGACGGGTCTCCACTTTGTTACCGTGCGATGCTTTACGATGTTTGCAGAAGGTTTATCCCGCTCTCAGATGCTACAGTTCCCGGAGAACACCAGAATGAGGTCAGAGGAGAAGGGGGATTATGACAGGCGTGATGGATGATCCGTCGACCCCCAGGACACGGACGGGGTCACCCCCACCTCCAAGAAAAGGTCACCATGGCTACATCGCCCCGAGAGACGCATCCCAGTACAACGACAGAGCAGAGGAGAGAGAAGAGGAGGCTGGGGCAGGCTCTATGGAGGGATGGATTACAGACGGTGGATGATAGACGGTGGATTACAGACGGTGGATGATAGACGGTGGATGATAGACGGTGGATGATAGACGGTGGATGATAGACGGTGGATTACAGACGGTGGATTACAGACGGTGGATGATAGACGGTGGATTACAGACGGTGGATGATAGACGGTGGATTACAGACGGTGGATTACAGACGGTGGATGATAGACGGTGGATTACAGACGGTGGATGATAGACGGTGGATTACAGACGGTGGATTACAGACGGTGGATGACAGAGGGGTGGATGAATGGGTACTTGGATGGCAACAAATGGTTGATTAATTCCATCCTAATAATAATTCTAAAATAATCCAAGGGAGGTACTGCAGAATTTCAGTATTCTCGTCCTAGTAAAGACAGAAATCCTAGCAGAAAGTCCAAAATAAAGATGAAGGAGAAACATGGCTGTAGGACAAAGAATGCACTGATGGGAGGCTGTTGAAACACAATGCACAACAATAGGCTAGTGTTCAGTCTCTGTGCCCATACTGAGAGTGGAATGGCTAACCAGGTTAAGTGTCTTCACAGAGCTCCTGTGCCTTCTACCCCTCTAGGAGTGGTTTCCACGGCAGTTCCTTCAGAAAAATGTCCTTCTGCTGTGAATAGGATTGAAACACATTTACGTAAGAAGCATATGCATTATATTTCCTCCATGTAACAATTTGGAGGGTGTTCTTGTTATAACTTTATGAATCCCTTGTTCTGTTTCCCTCTGTGTCTCCTCTGCTCTCTTCAAAGCCTCCCACTTCCACCTTGTGTTATCTCGCGTTGTGTTATCTTGCGTTGTGTAATCTCGGTGTCGCACAGAGGCCAGATACCTCAAGTCGAGAGAGAGCGCTCCCCTCTTCAGAGGACAGGAGACGCTCTCTTCTGTCAACCCGCTTGGCTTCACAGGCGCGCCCCCGCCCAGACACTAGAGAAGAAGGGGAGACAAAGGGAACAAGATGGCGGCTCTCCAGGGAGAGGGCGTTATTCACAACAGAACATGATGTTTGTGGATCTGTTGTCAAACTTTTTCCACAGTGTATGTGTTTGTGGAGACAAAATGGAAACAACTAGGGGCACCGTGGGGGTGAAGAAGAACGACCTGGTTGATCTGGGGGCTGTTGATTACGGTCGGTTGGATGAAGATGCTCTTCCGGTTGCATTTGTAGACGCAGAGAGAACGACCAAACAAATACAGACAGGAAGCAAAGCCTCACGGAAAGAACCAAGTAGTGTTGCAAACTATGTGTCCTTATCTGTCGGTCTTGCAGAGTCTAAATTCATCCGAATTATCAACCACCTGTTGCCTTCGTAGACCGAGGCTTGCCTCTAGGTTATCTTTTTCCCGCTTAAAAGGGACCCAAAGGAAGGTGCTGGCAATGTAGCGACGGTGAGCTAAGATCGTCCTACGTCACATTTAGCGGAAAGATTTGGTGAGGAAACTCGCTGACACGTATCACATCAAGCTCTAAAAGGTTGAACTGAGTGCAATATTATTTGATAATCACCGTACACATACCAGGACACATTTTAGCGACGTTGCATTGAGTTGGGAGAGCAGTTTGTGAAGTTATTTAATAAGACCGCAATAATTGAACAACATATAAAAAGGTGTTGATTAAGAGAAAGAGAAGGTTTGACAGCCCGTCGAACAAAGAGCCAGTTAATAAACCTCTCCATCTCTGTGTCACTTTGAATCTACTTTTCAATATGTTCTCTGTTAATATATATATATATATATATATCATATTATTATCTGTGGGGATCTGAGTGGCTTTCAACTGAGTCACCTCCACTATTTCGTCGAGTCATGCTTGCATTTTATGCTAATAGTGTTTGTCACAACAGACCTCGCCCCTGGGCACCGTGGGGTTTGAACCAGCGACCTGAGGGTTCCAGGTCATGGATTAGAATAGCTGATCCGCTCTTAAGGGGTTCCTGAGAGGGAGGAAACCTCCACCACTGTCAACAGTCATTAAGACCACAGTGCTACTGTCACACTGGGATCTCATCAAATCAATTCACACGCCATGTGAATGCAATTAGGCTAAGGGATTGGGATCTGAATTGGTTTGCCTTATGAAACCATGATCATAGAATTCCAAATCAGGTCGATCCCCCAGCAATACTCACACTTCTCTGAAAGAGAAACGCATCAAAGAAAATTATAATCATAATAATCTGCCACAAGGTTATGTCTGAGAAGCAGTTGGACTAAAGAAGGAAAATATTACCCATTAAATCCCTTGTTCCTCTCCAGCCCCTTGGCATCTAGAGAACCCAACACGGGAACAGGGCAGACAGCACCAGTGATACCTGGGATCTCATACCCTGGAGGACGCGGCGAGCTGTGCTACGCTGGGCGACGGCGACACCACAGAGATTAGTGCTGGCCTGTAATTAAATACACTCATGGGCTAACACGTGCACAGAATGAGTCTGGGGAGAGAGAGAGAGAGAGAGAGAGAGAGAGAGAGAGAGAGAGAGAGAGAGAGAGAGAGAGAGAGAGAGAGAGAGAGAGAGAGAGAGAGAGAGAGAGAGAGAGAGAGAGAGAGAGAGAGAGAGAGAGATGTCAGGTAACTCAGCAGCCGCCCGGGTGGAATGGGGGGAGAGAGAGAGAAAGCAAGAAAGAAAGAACGAAAGAGAGAGAGAGGAAGAGAGAGAGACTAAGCCTGTGAGCAAGTAGAAAGCACCTCCGATTCAGCATTACATTACAGAAGTGTAAATTGCACAGCTTCAAGAACAAAGGCCAGACATAGGCTTCAGACCGAGTGCCTGTCCACCCAGTCCTGTAGTGTATTTATAGTTCTCTGAATAGGCCTGTACTGTGTCCTAAATATGAGTCCCTTGGAAACTAACCAGAAATGATAACAATTAGAAAAGAAACGCAAGTCCTGCTTCAACCACTGATCCACCTTCACAGGGCAGGCAACCTCTGGGACAGTGGTGGTAATACACTCCTCATGTTGCTGTTACACACAGACTGATTGTAACACTCCTCAGTGATGGTGACACACTCCTCAGTGACTACTGTGTGTGACAGGTGTCACAAAAGTATTAAGTCCTCCTCCAGTCGTGGAGAGATTCCTTGAGATTGAGAGACGGAGAGAGAGAGGCTGAACAGAGAGAGAGAGAGGTTGAACGGAGAGAGAGAGGTTGAACGGAGAGAGAGGTTGATCAGAGAGAGAGAGGTTGATCAGAGAGAGGGATAGGTTGATCAGAGAGAGAGAGGTTGATCAGAGAGAGAGATAGGTTGATCAGAGAGAGAGAGAGGTTGATCAGAGAGAGAGATAGGTTGATCAGAGAGAGAGGTTGATCAGAGAGAGAGAGAGGTTGATCAGAGAGAGAGAGAGAGGTTGAAAGGAGAGAGAGAGAGGTTGAAAGGAGAGAGAGAGAGGTTGAAAGGAGAGAGAGAGAGGTTGAACGGAGAGAGAGAGGTTGAACGGAGAGAGAGAGGTTGAACGGAGAGAGAGAGGTTGAACAGAGAGAGAGAGGTTGAACGGAGAGAGAGAGAGGTTGAGGGGAGAGAGAGAGGTTGAGGGGAGAGAGAGAGAGAGAGAGGTTGAGGGGAGAGAGAGAGGTTGAACGGAGAGAGAGAGAAAGGTTGAACAGAGAGAGAGGTTGGACAGAGAGAGAGAGAGAGGTTGAACAGAGGGAGAGAGAGGTTGAGGGGAGAGAGAGAGAGAGAGAGGTTGAACAGAGAGAGAGAGAGAGGTGGAACTAGCAGTCATTACCATGTCGCTCCGGAGCATTGAACCGGACCTGGAGTGATGCCTTCACTAACTCAACTGCTCTTAACATTTTTTTCCCTTTATTCTTTGAATAAGTGAGAAACGCCACGGCCCGTTTCACAATCCCTGGGAGCCGTTTGACACCGTGATTAGTATTCAACGTAACGATTCACTCAGCGTTCAAAGTACCAAGGGACAAAGATACTTTCATAACGCTAGCCGGTTCCTGTCCAGAAACAATAGCTTAGCTTATCTTTGCTTTTCCTTCAGCAAAAACACTAGCATAACTTCGTTTACCGTATTCCTGAGCTGACAAACTAGCTGAGCATAGCCTAAACAGGGTCGTTTAGCCTTTTCAGTTTTTTTCACGTTTAACTGCCCTTTAAAAGGCACTAAGTCTATTGGCGGTAGACAACATGAATATTATTATAATGTTGGAAATAAATATGTATTTTTTTTTGGCATTTTCTCATTTAATTAGCAATAAGTGTTTTGAGAAAAGGTTAAAGATTTCACAAAGTGGTCATTATGTGATAGATCGAGATAGAAGATACGTCTATTATGCTCCTTGTTTATTAAGAGCTATGTTCACGAGAAGATGTGGATCTCTGACCCCACATCAGAACAAATGTTTTTTTAAAAAGCTTTAACCTGCTTTGGCCTTTTGATTATGAGCCAACTGAAAAACAAGACATCACGCATTGAAAGAATAATGGTTAAAAAAAAAGTGAAATCAATCATCCATAACATTCCTGTTTTAATTATTTAGCCGCTGCTTTCATCCAAAGCGAGTTCCAAGCGAGTGTGAGAACCATACGAGGCCGGATCGATGCGCCGCACTGCTAGGAGCCCAGCTCCCCCCAGCAGCGGACTGAGCCACGATCAGAGGGTCTTCAGATAACCCTGATGACTCAGTGCTACCTGCACGCCGCCGTGGAGCCTGATGAACGCAACAACAGGAAGGAATACTGACACCAAACAAAGAATTGGTCAGATGTTACTGGAAGAGCTGAGTGTGATGTTATTAAAAGTAACCCTTTTTTTTTTATATTGTTTTTGCATTGACATGATGAAGGATTTGATGTTTTTGGCTAATGATGCTACGGCTTCGAACGTGATGCTAACGCCGCTAACTTACATGCAAGTAACTTTCTAGATTCAGTAACCGGTATTCTCTCTCTCTCTCTCTCTCTCTCTCTCTCTCTCTCTCTCTCTCTCTCTCTCTCTCTCTCTCTCTCTCTCTCTCTCTCTCTCTCTCTCTCTCTCTCTCTCTCTCTCTCTCTCTCTCTCTCTCTCTCTCTCTCTCCCCTCCCCCCCCCTCCCCCCCCCCCCCCCCCCCCCCCCCCCCCCCCCCCTCTCTCTCTCTCCCTCTCTCTCTCAGAATACAGGCATATGTAAGTGTATGTGAATGTGTGTAACTAAGTGTGTATTTATGTGTTTGTGTGGTAGGCTTTATGAAGGGAAGAGGGGTGTATGGCGGGGGGGGGGGGGGGGGGGATGTGATGACTCTTTAAAACTAATGAAAAAATACTTTGTGAGTTCTGTGAAATCTCCGACCCGGCGCTCACACACCTCGTTACAGCGCCTTACCCACAAGCCACTTGGAGCCGGCTGGCCAATGACGTCCCTCCTACACCTGTGCCACCGCACGCCGACCCACCTGGAGACGAGGGGTCCTGGTCTGTGCAGCCGGGTCCTGGCGGGTCCTGCTGGGTCCGGGTCCGTCCCGGGTCCGTCCGGTCTACAACGGTTAGCGTGCTAACTCACCGTCTGGCTGAAGGTGGCTGGCAGCAGGAAGTGACCTCAATAAAGAGCAGCCAATAAAGGAGGTGTTCCATTTGGGCCTGACCTGAGGTCGCAGAACGACGTTCTCCTGGTGGGGGGGGGGGGGGGGGGGGGGGGGGGGGGGGGGGGTGGGGGTCTGAAACGTGTCAGGTTCAGCTGGTCTGACTGTAAGCAGCGGAGGCTAACTAACGCAACGCGGCGTGTTCAAGGCCGGGCTTTAGGGAGGCTGTTCCAGTGAAGAGCACGGGACTTAACGGATCTCCTCAGGACGGTACGAAGAGCCTCCAGACACGGTTCATACAAACACTGGAGCTCCATGGGGCCGGCCATCCTCCTTTCATCAGCCCAACCAGCGCAGGGTCTTCTGGGTGGAACCCCTCTCTGTCATTACAGAGCAGGCACCCCCTCCTCTATCAATAGATACCTGCCATTAGGTGGGGTTAGACACCCCCTACTCCAGTGATAGATACCTGCCATTAGGTGGGGTTAGACACCCCCTACTCCAGTGATAGATACCTGCCATTAGCTGGGGTTAGACACCCCCTCCTCTATCAATAGATACCTGCCAATAGCTGGGGTTAGACACCCCCTCCTCTATCAAAAGATACCTGCCATTAGGTGGGGTTAGACACCCCCTCCTCTATCAAGAGATACCTGTCATTAGGTGGGGTTAGACACCCCCTACTCTAGTGATAGATACCTGTCATTAGGTGGGGTTAGACACCCCCTACTCTAGTGATAGATACCTGTCATTAGGTGGGGTTAGACACCCCCTACTCTAGTGATAGATACCTGTCATTAGGTGGGGTTAGACACCCCTACTCCAGCGATAGATACCTGTCATTAGGTGGGGTTAGACACCCCCTACTCTAGTGATAGATACCTGTCATTAGGTGGGGTTAGACACCCCCTCCTCTATCAATAGATACCTGTCATTAGGTGGGGTTAGACACCCCTACTCCAGCGATAGATACCTGTCATTAGGTGGGGTTAGACACCCCCTACTCTAGTGATAGATACCTGTCATTAGGTGGGGTTAGACACCCCCTACTCTAGTGATAGATACCTGTCATTAGGTGGGGTTAGACACCCCTACTCCAGCGATAGATACCTGTCATTAGGTGGGGTTAGACACCCCCTACTCTAGTGATAGATACCTGTCATTAGGTGGGGTTAGACACCCCTACTCCAGCGATAGATACCTGTCATTAGGTGGGGTTAGACACCCCCTACTCCAGCGATATGCTATCAGCGGTGAGCGTCTGGTCCGTTAATCTCCTGGCCGTGCTCCAGGTATACAGAGTGCGTATAGCGTCTCCATTAGCGAGCGTGCGCCTCCTGGATCCTATGGAGTCCTCTCTGGTTAATGGGCTCCGCTGATCCGCCCCATTGACTACTTGTTAGTCCCTCTAATTCGAGACGCCGCCAGCGCACTCCATCTCGCCGGGATTAATTGTCGGTTAGCATTCAGGACGCGTCGCGGGTCCAGGAGCAGGAATATTCAGCACGGGTCGCACGCTAATCCCTCTCCGGCGCGGGGCTTCACTCTAATTCAATTTGAAAAAAAGTGATAAAGGCCTGAGAGGGAGATTGGAGACGGGGATAGGACTCAGGGTATTACCCCGGCTAGCGTTAGCGGTGATGGACGCGTATTGACTTTAGCGCTCCGTGATGTGTGCGGGTCTTAGGGGGGGGTCGGACGACCACGGCGATGCGGCCAGTGTTCAGACTTCGTCCTCAGCTGGAGGAAATTGGTATCGGAGATCTTTTGGATCTTATCACTGTACGCCAACATGTCAGGTCTCCGAGGCGCGGGATAATACAAGTCCTGATAATGTCACATTGATCCCCCCCCCCCCCCTCCCCCGCCACACCCTCTCACCCCCCAGTCCCCTTGAAGCCCTCCTTTGTGCAGCAGTCAGATTTGAAAAACCAATCGTTTGGAACAAGTTGGATAAAAGTTCACAAGAGCCTCTCCCGTAATATCCCCTCGCTCACCTTCTCCTGGAATCACATCTTAGCGGATTGATGTCCTTCCAACAGGAAATGGAGGAGAACCACAACGTCTCTCCCCCCAGTGGGGGTCCCTCTCCCAGTAGGGTGTCCTCTCCCTCTCCCAATGAGGTCTCCTTTTCCCAGTGAGGTGTCCTCTCCCTCTCCCAGTGAGGTGATCCTCCCTCTCCCAGTGACCTTCCTCCGTGGGGAGCAGGTCGCTAAAGGCTAGGACTGTCTCTTCAGTGCACTGCTGCATTCTGGGAAGTGTTCTTCTTCTGTCTCTTGCGTTCTGTTGTGACCGGAGGTTATCCGCAGGACCTCGCTGAGGTGGGAGGTGGTGGGTTGGACCAGTGGAGGGATAAGTCGCTGATAGAGATCTCCTCTAGGGAGTTCCAGGTTCAACCAGGAGGCTAAACCAAAAACGATTGATCCCAGAGAAAGCTTTTGTTCCCAAACGCCAGGTAATGTTGACAGATGCTGTTCTTTACCGTCCCTCTAAGCCCTTAGGTTATCTAGTGTGTGAAGTACAGCCAACAGGCGGGATATTTACATGGTTATATTGATGTTCCATGAAGGGTCATGATGAAGTGTAGCTGGCGTAAGGCTTCTGTCCCAGAGCAGACCTCCTCCTCTTTCTCCTCTTCCTCCTCCTGTGTCCTTCCAGTGGCCCAGTTAATCCATTTGAGGAAAGTTTGGCCTATAGGGGATTAGACTCAATAATCACTTTATAACGAAGGTAACTTTTAATGGCTTTCTCCTCTCTAACCTAATGGCCACATAAATCTACGCCAACATCTCAATTGCTTGCATTAGCATTAGCTCCCGCTCCGAATGGAAATAATGGGTGCGATGCTTGGAGTCCATCTTGGAAATGATTGAAAATGTTAAGTCAACTACTTTAGGTTGGCTAGACTCCGTATCCAGGTCAGGGGAGACCAGAGGCCGGTTCTGTGAGGAACATCTCAGAGTTCTCCAAGCAGCCGCCGACCTGACCGCGCCGACGACGACCAGTGATCTGTTTCACACTTACTATGTCATGATTGACATGATCGACGACACCATGGATGAGGCCGTTGAAGATGGATCAAAGGCATCTCGCTGGTCTACAGCTAAGGATGGATATATAGATGGATCCATGCTATAGATCAGGATGAGTTCTATAGATGCATCCATGCTATAGATTAGGGTGAGTACTATAGATGTATCCATGCTATAGATTAGGGTGAGTTCTATAGATGGATCCATGCTATAGATTAGGGTGAGTTCTATAGATGGATCCATGCTATAGATTAGGATGCGTTCTATAGATGGATCCATGATATGGATTAGGATGCGTTCTATAGATGGATCCATGCTATGGATTAGGATGAGTTCTATAGATGCATCCATGATATGGATTAGGATGCGTTCTATAGATGGATCCATGCTATGGATTAGGATGAGTACTATAGATGCATCCATGCTATGGATTAGGATGAGTTCTATAGATGGATCCATGCTATGGATTAGGATGAGTTCTATAGATGGAATAAAGCAGGACAGACAGCCGTGCAATGGCTCGCTCTGAACCACGCATTATGCTGCTCAATTATCACCTAAAGGCTGGTTCAAATAATGAGAAACACAGCCTGGCTAGCAGACTGACTGACTGGCTGGCTGACTGGCTTGCTTGCTAGGCTGTATATCTGCCATCATTTCCCAGAAAAACATGGAATCAAATCAAACCTGGAATTAAACATGGGCAGGAGCCCCCTGGCTGTCGGTGGACGGAGGGCCTCCGATGGGCTCCAGACGAGGCGCCGCGAGGGGGGAGAACACGCAGAACCGTGTTTACATTCTGCGCTGGCTGCGTCTGCGTGTTTCTGGACGGAGACGAGGAAGAGCGGTTTGGCACCGGGGGAGCGCAGCTCCCTCTGAGCCTCAGAACAGATTCTAGGAATGCATTATTTCCTTTCCAAAAAAGATGGATGACTAAACGGGCTCTCCAACGACACGTGAACGTCTCCACCGCCGCGTGGTTTCTGCTGTAGCTGGAGGAATAACGTCATAACAAGAAGAGTTTAAAGGGGGATGTTTGCGTGAGCTTTGTGCCTTTGAGGACAAAGTTATGACACGTACTGACTCCCCTCATGGAGGCTGGAGGCCCCTCCAGCCTCCAGAGCCTTCAGTACGGCTCCGTCTCACGCTCCCTCTCACCTTCTCCTGCTCCTTTACGTGTTCCTCCTCTCCTCCCCAGACCTCCTCCCTCCTCCCCTCCCTCCTCCTCCCTCCTCCCCTCCCCCCCTACACAGGGCACGAGGCCTCCAGGACGGGCACAGGGGCTCCAACCCACAGACTAGCCCCCCCGCCACCCCTCTTCCGGAGCTTTTTTAAGAATCAATCAGAAGCGGCGGCGCTGCGGCGCGGCTAACAAGACGCCGCCGCCACCGCGCCACCGAGGCTCACTTCACCGGTGGCAACCACCCAGAGAAGCACAGCAGATGGTGACGGAGACGCCTCCGCCCACGCCTCCGCCTGCACCACCCGAGAGAGAGAGAGAGAGAGAGAGAGAGAGAGAGAGAGAGAGAGAGAGAGAGAGAGAGAGAGGCAGAGAGAGAGAGAGAGAGAGAGAGAGAGAGGCAGAGAGAGAGAGAGAGAGAGAGAGAGAGAGAGAGAGGCAGAGAGAGAGAGAGAGAGAGGCAGAGAGAGAGAGAGAGAGAGAGAGAGAGAGAGAGAGAGAGAGAGAGAGAGAGAGAGAGAGAGAGAGAGAGAGAGAGAGAGAGAGAGAGAGAGAGAGAGAGAGAGAGACAGAGAGTGAGAGAGAGGCAGAGAGAGAGAGAGAGAGAGACATACAGACAGACAGACAAACAGACAGAGACAGGGACGGACGGACAGACATACGGACGGGATTATGGGATTAGAGGAGGGCGGTGGTCCCGGGCTCCAAACAGACGAGGTCATGAGTTCAGCGCGGCCCCCGGGGGCGGAGGAGCCCCGCGGTGTGACGCGCTGCCAGGGAGCCGGCCGGCCCCCGGGGGCCTCACAGCCGCCCTGCTGCCAGGATAACAGCAGCACACACACACACACACACACACACACACACACACACACACACACACACACACACACACACACACACACACACACACACACACACACACACACACACACACACACACACTTTCTCCGCCAGCAGAGCAGCCTGTCACGGGCACACTGGGTAGCACCACACATATACACACACACACACACTAACCACACACACACACACACGTATCAACACACACACCCTCACACAGTGCACACACGTTCACTGCAAACACGCACACACTGCACACACGTTGAACACAAACACACACACACACACACTCACTAACAATAACAGTGTGTTATCGTTTCACGGACGTTAAATAAAGATGAATAAAGATCGCACCTCTAGGGCCTCCTGCGACCGCTACAGAGGGTGTTGTGTGTTCTTTAGTGTGTGTGTGTGTTCCTTAGTGTGTTGTGTGCTCTTTACTGTGTGTTTCGTGTTCTTTAGGGGGTACGCAGTATAAGAACTATAGAGTGTCCTGCGTGTTCTTTAGTGTGTTGTGCGTTCTTAAGTGTGTTGTGTGTTCTTTAGTGTGTTGTGTGTTCTGTTGTGCGTTCTTAAGTGTGTTGTGTGTTCTTTAGTGTGTTGTGCGTTCTTTAGTGTGCTGTGTGTTCTTTAGTGTGTTGTGTTCTTTAGTGTGTTCTTAAGTGTATTGTGTGTTCTTTAGAATGTTGTGTGTTCTTCTGTGCGTTATTTAGTCTGTTGTGTGTTCTTTAGTGTGTTGTGTGTTCAGTTGTGCGTTATTTGGTCTGTGGTGTGTTCTTTAGTGTGTTGTGCGTTATTTAGTATGTTGTGTGTTCTTTAGTCTGTTGTGTGTTCTGTTGTGCGTTCTTAAGTGTGTTGTGTGTTCTTTAGTGTGTTGTGTGTTCTGTTGTGCGTTCCTAAGTGTGTTGCGTGTTCTTTAGGGGGTATTGCCCTCATTTGCGTCACCGTGCCCTGGCTGTATCTCGGCGTGTCATCACTACCGTCGTGGGGGTGCTCCGTCATCAGGGAGGCTGTACGGAGGTAGTCTGAGGGTTCAGCCTCTGTGAGGACCTCCTCGGGTTCATCTGACAGAAGAGGCTTACCGTCGCGCCTCCGCCAGCACTTCAATTAAAACGTCGGCGCCCCGCTTTCTCCCGGCGGCAGTCAACCTTGCAGTCGGGCTTTATCCATTTTTACATTCTCGTATTCATTATTCTTCTAATTGGTCGCGTTCCCAGCGTGGATTAAAACCGCTCGGCTTAACCTTGACGCGCGCTCGCGTCGATAGCGCCCGCCCACGGTAACCGCAGCGGGGGTGGGGGGAGGGGGGGAGGGGGGGGTGGGGGGGGGGGGGAGAAATCGGGGGTCACGGAGAGAGAGAGGCACAACGTGTTCATCCGCCGGGCGGCACTGAGCGGTCCTACACTGATCTGTACCGGAATTGAACCGGCAGCTTCAAAAGGCAGCGGAGCAGGTTCCACAAGCACAGACAATGAAGAGGAAGGCCTCCGACCCCCCCCCCCCCCCCCCCCCCCTCTATTGACCGGCCCGCCACAGCCCCCCCATAGCACCCCCTGCAGCCCTCCCATACAGTCATGGAACTCTCCATCACGCTGGAAATTGACTGGTTCCATCTGTAATTGCGCTTCCGGAGGAAGTTCAGCTGACTAAACGGATGTATTCAGCCGACGCAACGGGGGTCTGTGCCATCACATGGCCCTGGGGTACCCCCCCCCCCCCCCTCTTGCACAATGCTATGGTTTGGTTGTATAGGTCACGATGGGGGCGGCGGGGCGACCTACAGCGACGTTCAGCAAAACAAAGTCTGCGTTTCTGATCCTGATTGTTTAACTGCTGCGCACGTGTATGGTGTGTGTGTGTGTGTGTGTGTGTGTGTGTGTGTGTGTGTGTGTGTGTGTGTGTGTGTGTGGGTGTGTGTGTGTGTGTGTGTGTAAATGCATGTGTGTGTTTGTGTGCATGTGTGAGTGTGTGTGTATGTTTGTGTGCGTGTGAGAGTGTACGAGTGTATGCATCCGTGCGTATGTGTCCGTGTGTGTGTGAGGACGTGTGTGTGAGCGTGTGTGTGTATGTGGGTCAGGACCTGATGCAATGCACCCTGCTGTCGGTCGGCTCGGCCGTCGGTCACTGGGTCCACTGCTGGTCAACTTCACTCTTTATATCCGACAGACAGCATATCAGTTGAATACTAACTTGAGTATTTACTCAAGTATTAACTCAAGTATTAAACTAGAGTATTAACTAGAGCAGGGGTTGGCACGTGGCAGCATAATCATTGGCAATCAAAAAGAAAGTAGTATTTTTTATTATATTATTATTATTTAAAAAATTAAATGCACAATACGGCAGCATAATTATTAATCCCGCACTTTATTCTGAGTTTCTAAAAGGGGTGTTCTAAGATGGGACAGATGTAACTATAATTTGTAAGCCCATGTAGCAAATATGACAAAGAAAAAAACATTTAAAATGTTGATGCATGATTGTTGACGTAGGACTTTATGGAAATAATACAATTCCAGGTCTTTGGAAATGTTTTCGGTCGCTGTGTGATAATTCAGCTTCATACTTAATATATGGTTGCTTAAGGCACAAGTCCTTTTTCCATGAAAAAGTTAATGCGCTTTAAAATGATGCGCATCAAAAGTTAGTGCGACATATGTGATGGAAAAAGGGTTATATCGCTCTAACGCCGATTTTGTCGCACTAACTTAATTCGCTCTGCAGAGGTGGTTTTGGGAAAGTTCTAGCGACATAAAAGTAATGGAAAACGGCTGAAGTGATATAGAATGTCGCGCATGCACATTGTTGATGGAAAATCATCTAGCGGGTCAGAAAAATGCGCTTCAAAACGGGGCATTGTGACACAATTTTAATTCGCTATAATCATTCTGTCGATGGAAAACCGTTTAGGCGCTTCTTATGTCGCTACAAATTAATTCACTTTAAGAGTTAATTTGCTTGAAAATCTGATGGTAAAAAAATGCTAAAAATAACTAAATTACAAACTAGAGCACTAACAAGAGCGTTAACTAGAGCACTAACTAGAGCAATAACTAGAACACTAACTAGAGCACTGACTAGAGCACTAACTAGAGCACTCACTAGAGCACTAACTAATGCGTTAACTAGAGCACTGACTAGCGCACTAACTAGAGCACTAACTAGAGCACTAACTAATGTGTTAACTAGAGCACTAACTAGAGCAATAACTAGAGCACTAACTACTGCGTTAACTAGAGCACTGACTAGAGCACTAACTAGAGTGTAAAGTAGAGCACTGATTAGAGCGTCAACTAGAGCGTTAACTAGATTACTAACTAGAGCGTTAACTAGAACACCACTGAGCAGTACAGACCCCTCCCTGGTGGTGAGCGTCCTCCTGAGGCAGCGTTGTGCTGCAGCAACAGGTCTCCTATTAGAGCACAACACCATCCCCGGGGGAACGGCAATCTGTGTTCACAACCAAATGACATCAACCAACAAGGAAGAAACATAAAGACATTAACCAGGGAAACACACCAGAAAAAACACACACTTGTGTGCTCTACTTGTGTATGCGCTGGTGTGTGTGCGCTCTTCTAGTGTGTGTGTGTGCGTGCGTGCGTGCGTGTGTGTGTGTGTACTCTACTAGTGTGTGTGTGTTTGTGTGCTTTAGTGCTTTACGATTGTGTGTTAGTGTGTATGAGTGTGTTTGTGTGTGTGTGTGTGTGTGTGTGTAAGGTTGAGATTGGACAAATCACAAGTTATACTTAGCTCCTCCCGATAAAATCCATTTGCAACACTTTTCTGCAGTAATTCACACTTCTTTAAGTGATTCTTAAAGGCTTGATGGGAGATCCGCCCAGGAGAAGGCCTCTTGGTTTCCAATATCTATGTAAACACCCGTCTCCCGGTGGCTCAGCTCAGACCGCTGTCTGACACCACGGCCCAATCTGAACCCAGGCGGATGCCTTGCCTCTGTTTACATCGACGCACACAAACACACAGCTTGAAACCTGGCTGTCAAGCTGTCTACTGATGACAGGCTGCTGCAGGTAGCACTCTCTCCTCTCTCTCTCCCCCCCTCCACGCTGGTCTCTCCCTCTCCCCCAAGGTGCCCCTCCTCTGGGAGAGAGAAAGGAGAGAAGTGAGAGAGTAGAGAGAAGAGTTTATTCCCTCTGCAGGTCCTCAGTTGACCAGAGCTACGAACACCCTGCCTCTCTCAAGGGAATATTAAGTGAATTAATTGGATTTGCGCACTCAGTCACACCACCACCACCACCTCCTCCTCCTCCACCACCTCCTCCTCCACCACCTCCTCCTCCACCACCTCCTCCACCACCACCTCCTCCACCAACAACCCTCCCCCCGCTGAGTCTGAGTCCCCGCTGGGGACTCAGTACTGGATCTCTGTCTCTCTCCGCCGGATTATCACCAAGCACAAAAACTGATTGAATCCAAATGACGCGTTACTCTTCCTCAACTCAACACACTCAACCCCCCCCCCCCCCCCCCCCCCCCCCCCCCAATGGAGGAGCTTTGCGTGAGAAAATGTCAATCTAATTGCCATGGTGACCCCCTCTCTCTCTCTCTCTCTCTCTCTCTCTCTCTCTCTCTCTCTCTCTCTCTCTCTCTCTCTCTCTCTCTCTCTCTCTCTCTCTCTCTCTCTCTCTCTCTCTCTCTCTCTCTCTCTCTCTCTCTCTCTCTCTCTCTCTCTCTCTCTCTCTCTCGGCCGGGTTGTCCCTCGCCCGGGGAGACAGCCGCAGCGGGGGGGCCGTTGTACTGGGAGGGGATTAGTGGTGAAATGGAAACCATGGCGACTCGTGTGTGCGTGCGTGTGCATGTGTGTGCGTGCGTGCGTGCTTGGTGGTCTACTTCCTCCACTGATAAGGATGTGACAGCAGATTTAAGCACAGTGGAACCTCACTGGGTTTGGTCTCTCCAGTGAACCACACTGTCTGGTCTCTCCAGTGAACCACACTATCTGGTCTCTCCAGGGAACCACACTGTCTGGTCTCTCCAGTGAACCTCACTGGGTCTGGTGTCTCCAGTGAACCACGCTGTGTGGTGTCTCCAGTGAACCACTCTGGGTCTGGTCTCTCCAGTGAACCACGCTGTGTGGTGTCTCCAGTTAACCACTCTGGGTCTGGTCTCTCCAGTGAACCACACTGTGTGGTCTCTCCAGTGAACCACACTGTCTGGTCTCTCCAGTGAACCACACTGTCTGGTCTCTCCAGGGAACCACACTGTCTGGTCTCTCCAGTGAACCACGCTGTGTGGTCTCTCCAGTGAACCACGCTGTGTGGTGTCTCCAGTGAACCACTCTGGGTCTGGTCTCTCCAGTGAACCACACTGTGTGGTCTCTCCAGTGAACCACACTTTCTGGTCTCTCCAGTGAACCACACTGTCTGGTCTCTCCAGTGAACCACACTGTCTGGTCTCTCCAGTGAACCACTCTGGGTCTGGTCTCTCCAGTGAACCACACTGTCTGGTCTCTCCAGGGAACCACACTGTCTGGTCTCTCCAGTGAACCACACTGTCTGGTCTCTCCAGGGAACCACACTGTGTGGTGTATCTCACTTTACTGTCCAATACAGACAAACAAACTTACAGCAGTAAACATTATGAATTGATAAGTGAGAGGAGTTCAGCGCTAGAATGTGGGACAACCTCCTGACTGAATGCCAGCAGCCAAAGCACACATGTGAACGCTGTGTGTGTGTGTGTGTGTGTGTCTGTGTGTGTGTGTGTGTGTGTGCGCGTGTGTGTGTGTGTGTGTGTGTGTGTGTGTGTGTGTGTGTGCGTGCATGCGTGTGTGTGTCCGTTCCCCCATCATGCTCTGAGTTTCACAGACACCCTGCGGAGCTTTCCCGTTTGGTTGCCATGGGCACCATGAGGTTGTGGCTCCACTCATCGCCCTCAGGCGCGCTGGTTCGCCACTTGGAATAAAGACGGAATGCATTGACCACGCCCCCCTCTCCACGCAGTACGTCAACGTCTCCAGGGCCCATTAGACGCCCTGTACTGTACATATCATACATATCGTTGCATATGTTATGAATGTATACAGCAATTTGACTACTAAGTGCTCCGTAGTTGTGTATGTGTATTTCTTGTGTGTATGTTACTCGGTCTGCATGTACAACAAGCTGCTCACAACGTATAGTTGTGTGTATTATAGATATTGTTGTGTATATTGTATATATCGTTGTGTATATTATATACATCGTTGTATATATTATATATGTTGTTGTATATATTATATATGTTGCTGTGTATATTAGATATATCGTTGTATATATTATATATAGCGTTGTGTATATTATATATATCGTTGTGTATACTATATATATATAATTGTATACATTATATATATCGTTGTGTAAATTATATATAGCGTTGTATATATTATATATATCGTTGTGTATATTATATATACATAGATTCCACCCTTTAAATAGAATAAATAGGAGGAAACAGATGGACTGGAGCTAAGGAAGATTGCAAAGGATTCCCGGAGCATTGTAATAGCCAGATATATGTTGTCCATCACTCTCATTATTTTATTGTCCCCCTATTCTGCAGCGGTGGCACTCAAACGAACAGAGTTCCTCTTATTTGATTTGTATATTTCCAGAACAGTCTGTGCCACATCATACTGGTTAGTAACTTTCCATGACAGGTGAGTAGAAGGAGCCATCCTCTCAGGCTGAATCAATCTGTCTGCGTTCACATTCATGCTAGGGGCCGCTTAAGTAATGCTAAGCTCGTTCCTGTCAGACACGCCACGCTTCGACTGAGAACAAGTTGTTATTGAAGCCGACCGGGGCTATGCTAAGGGACAAAGGCTTTCGTCATGAGTTTAACAATATACTACATTTGCTGCAGTGTAGACACAGTTTTTTCCTCTCGGAAATGTGCCTTTGACAGCTCAGGCTAATTGCGATGCTATTTGCAATATTTTACAATTCGACCAATTCTAATTCCTGGTAAAAAAAACATAAGCAGCCTTTTGTTGAGAGAGAAACCTGTATTAGATATATTATTAACATACCGCCGCTTCAGTTCCCCCATTAAGTGTTTTTAAATCATGATTGGGTATAACGAAAATGTCCCAGTAAAATAATGCTAGTGAGTGAATGAAGAGCTACCTCTCAAACCTCTCCAATATGCTGCTCTACTTCATCGTCAGACTAATGCTTTCGCTTAACGTTCGCTTCAGAGGAAAGCTGCAAATGATGACAATTATTGACAAAAATAAACTCCCACACACTCCTCTCGATTCGGTGTGGAAATGATATCTTCCATCTCAACAGTTTTTCACTGCAGCGCTAAACTTCCGAGCAGATGGTGTCATCATACAGAAGGGATATAAAACCTTGAGACGAATTCAAAGAAATCACAACCAGCAAAAAAAACTGCAAATACTGCATTCATTTTTACACCAGGAGTCAAAACAATGCGTCTTTCGCTCGCAGACGTTAACAATGCTAATGGATTCTGTTAGCGGTTAGCGGTAGCCTTGGGGCTGGGGGCTCATGATCTGCTGTTTGATTTGTTCATCAGAAGCTGCTGGAGTCAGCGTTAGCCGCGGTAGAGCTAGCAGGGCTGCTACAGACCGGGTGGCCCCAGGGGTCTGGTCCCGGTCAGTGGGGGCAGAACAGTATTCAGTACGGTGGTCATGTGACCGGGGGGGGGGGGGGTGAGGGCTTTAGGGTTCGGCCAACAGGACCACAAGCGGGCGGGCGGGTGAAGAGGTCTCTCGAAGAATTCAAATCTGCTGTCACATTGGATCTGCTCCAACACTAGAGAGATCTCTACGGTGGATCTCCTCCAACACTAGAGAGATCTCTACGGTGGATCTCCTTCAACACTAGAGAGATCTCTACGGTGGATCTCCTTCAACACTAGAGAGATCTCTCCGGTGGATCTCCTCCAACACTAGAGAGATCTCTACGGTGGACCTCCTCCAACACTAGAGAGATCTCTCCGGTGGATCTCCTTCAACACTAGAGAGATCTCTATTAGGGATTTTAACCGATGACAGTTTGACCGATGGTTGACCCCATCAAGGTTAACCGATCAATGTTGTCGCTTGTCGGTTAAAAAAAAATTGGGGTCAGTGTGGACTGGGGAGCGTGTGTTGGTTTCACTTCACACAAAAAGATGATCAGATGAGGTGACTTACGGAAGTTGGAGGGACACCGCGTCTCTAGCCCGCTGTTTAATTTCTCCTCAAGTCTTAATTATTCCCGCATGCGAGCGGCGGAGAATATGATCTCAAAATCATTATTGACAGTAGACTAAACGCCATAAAAGTACGGTTAGCCATCTCATTCCAAGATCTTTTTGTGTGAAGTGAAAAACATTATCCCTCACTCTCAATTTTTCGGAGCTGTCAATTTCTTCAAATGAGCCGCGGCAATGTTTCAGATGAGCTCCTGACCCTGCCCTCTTCCGATTGGCCCCGCTCTCTACACACGGTCAACTTGCAGCAAGCATGCCTTGTGTTTCAATTCAGTTGAAACCTCCACTGAAGGCCAAGGACTTTCTCAGCGTGTTCAGCCCATGACTGAACGCCTGATAGTTCTCTTGACCCAGGCAGTGGCACTCTGTTTCTGGGACGCTTACATGATCAAAGCGTCTTACTGGAAACACTTGTTCCCAGTCAATATTAAAGGCAGAGCCAAGCCAAAGAATTATGTGCTGGAAGTCCTCATGAGATGCGTGTTTTACACGCATCTCATCCTCACACGCCTTGGATACGATAGAGGAACAGCCTAACCATTATTAATCTCTGAGGAGGGTAATGTTGTCATTGTGCTACCAGACAGCTCTTGTCAAGTAGATACTCGATATCTAAAAGGAACATGGCTGCCAGACAAGATAACACAAACACTGGGAAACGGGCTGGAGTCTATTCCCTCGTTTTCACCGAGCGGAGCGGGACAGCTTGGTTGCGCTGAATCTGGCACGCGGTTCCACCGCCGACGGTACCCTTATGGTGGGCGGGGTTTAAGCCGGATGGCGATAGCCGCGGCAGCTACTTAGGCATCGTGACAACGTAGCAGAAACACACAGTGTAGCCTGCTAATAAATGTCATGAAAACCTGTCATAAGACCGCGACACATTAAACAAAGGGAAACTATGGAGGACGTCCGCCTCTTGTTTCATCCAAGGCAAACTTTGGCGCGAGAAAACGAAAGTAACTACGTTTTCTCCGTTGTCCAGAAATACCTTGCGGTTACTGTGTTTGTTTGTTTTTATCCCCCTGGCGCACGGAGGTAATGATTCTGTCGACCAATCAACGGACGGCTTGTGTCGCTCCACCTTTTCGGAACCCTTTTCTGACCGCTTGGTTCCCCAACGGAGGAGTACCGAAAATAGGAGCTTCTCAGCGCGTTTATTTTGGGACCTGTCAAACATTTGGCGGTGGAAACGGCAACATAAGCGGACCGATCGGAACCGAAACGCAGCGCAGCGCTCGGGGGAGCCTATCGGCTCACTCCTTCCTTCGTTCCCCATTGGCTACCTAATGAACCCTATATAGCACACGATTGAGGAGTGCGTCAGGGGGAAGGAAGCTAGTCATGACATCATAACCAGTGACAGCTCGTCACTGGTGTGCCCAACATCTCACCATACTTGACCACTGGCCGGGCGATCACATGGGCTCTCTGGTGACACCGCGTCTGTCGGTTGGCCATAGGGAAGTGATGACATCACCCAAGGCCTTATAAGACCACGAGGTAGCCCCTATGAGGCCAGAGGTATAAAATGATCCAGGCATACTCAACTCAACTTGGCCTTTGCTTAAAAAATAACATACTTTAGTTTGAAGCAGATTGATTTTACCCTCCAAACACCACCATTTGGAGTAAAAGCATGATTGATGAATGATACTTCCCCTTATAAAGAAAACACTTTGATTAAGGGCGATTTAGCTCATTTAAAACAAAAAATTAATGACACTAATTCATGGTTTATAGACATTTTGGTCTAGTCCATGAGAAACAGGTGAGCGTGTGTGTGCGTGCGTGCGTTTGTGTCTTTGTGTGTGTGTATACCTTCTTTACATAATCTGTCAGAGTCATGGTCGGTAAAAACCACAATTGGATCCGAAACTCGATGTTTGGGAAACCAACGTTGGAGTTATTGTTGGAACACAAACACAAACAATGGAAAACGAGGAAATGAGCGTTGAATCAACCGGCCAGCGAAGCAGCGGAGGGAAACATGAGCCTGGCTCGCGCTGCGCTCACATCTAATGGCAGAAGATTAATCAACGTAATCACCGAACACATCGCCTCCCGGGGAGAGATCTGTCAGAACTTGTCCGTACTCTCTCTGGTCTATCTCTCTCTGTCCGTACTCTCTCTCCCTCTATCCGTCCTCTCTGGTCTCTCTCTGTCCGTACTCTCTCTGGTCTCTCCCTCTCTGTCCTTACTCTCTCTGGTCTATCTCTCTCTGTCCGTACTCTTTCTGGTCTCTCCCTCTCTGTCCTTACTCTCTCTGGTCTCTCCCTCTCTGTCCGTACTCTCTCTGGTCTCTCCCTCTCTGTCCTTACTCTCTCTGGTCTCTCCCTCTCTGTCCTTACTCTTTCTGGTCTATCTCTCTCTGTCCGTACTCTCTCTGGTCTCTCCCTCTCTGTCCGTACTCTCTCTGGTCTCTCCCTCTCTGTCCTTGCTCTCTCTGGTCTATCTCTCTCTGACCGTACTCTCTCTCCCTCTATCCGTCCTCTCTGGTCTCTCTCTGTCCGTACTCTCTCTGGTCTCTCCCTCTCTGTCCGTACTCTCTCTGGTCTCTCCCTCTCCGTTACTCTCTCTGGTCTCTCCCTCTCTGTCCTTACTCTCTCTGGTCTATCTCTCTCTGTCTGTACTCTCTCTCCCTCTATCCGTCCTCTCTGGTCTCTCTCTGTCCGTACTCTCTCTCCCTCTATCCGTCCTCTCTGGTCTCTCTCTGTCCATACTCTCTATGGTCTCTCCCTCTCTGTCCTTATTCTCTCTGGTCTCTCCCTCTCTGTCCTTACTCTCTCTGGTCTATCTCTCTCTGTCTGTACTCTCTCTCCCTCTATCCGTCCTCTCTGGTCTCTCTCTGTCCGTACTGTCTGTTCCTCTCTCTGTCCCCTCTGGTCTCTCCCTCCCTCTGTCCGCAGTGGATTGAGAGGGAGCTCTGGTCAGTAATAAAGTTGACCCCAGTTGAGTCTGCAGCCCTCATCTCTGGGTCACCCAGAGTCCTCTGTCTGCTCTGTGTGAAATGTCTCTGTCTCTCTCTGATTACCTGTATGTCTCCCTTCTCTCGCCCTCCCCTACGCCCCTTGTCTGAACGATGTCTCACTCTCTCTCTTCAGATTAAGTCTCCCTTTCCCTGTCTCTCCTTCCATCTCTCTATCCTTCTGTCTCTCCTACCGTCTCTCTATCCCTCTGTCTCACCTTCTATCTCTCTGCCTCCCCTTCACCATCTTTCTGTTCTTCTTTCCACTTCTGTTTCTCCTCTCCGTGGCACTTTCCTCTCCTCCTCTCCATTTCAGACTCCCCTCTCCCTCCCCCTCTCTAGTTCAGACTCCCCTCTCTCCCCTCCTCTTCCTCTCCTCTCTATTTCAGACTCCCCTCCCCTCTTCCTCTCCTCGCCTCTCTATTTCCGACTCCCCTCTCCTCTCCTCTCTATTTCAGACTCCCCTCTCTCCCCTCTCCCTCCCCTCTCTATTTCAGACTCCCCTCTCTCCCCTCTCTCCCTCTCCTGATTGAGCCACAGAGAGAGGCTGCCTGGAACAAGCTGCCTATTCCATTTTAAAAAGGGCAGCCCCGTCTTCTGATGTTTGGCCCTTATGCAGATGAGCTGAGTTACGGCTCTCAGAGGGGCCGTGCTGTGTTCTTCTTTGAACCCTTTCTAGAATTTATTTAATAAATCTAAATGAACTCCTCGCACTCCCAGAGAGACCTCCCAAAACCGCAGTCAAACTGCCATCACACCCCCTTTCCCGTTGCCCGCGTGCACACAGAGGAAGCTCCGCGCACGCCGTGCGGTCCGACAGTTAGAGTACTGCCGGAATATACGACGAAGGGCTGCAATGCAACTACTGTGTGTGTGTGTGTGTGTGTGTGTGTGTGTGTGTGTGTGTGTGTGTGTGTGTTTTGCTCCTTACATCACACAGACGGTCACACGGACATACAACTCATCCATCGTCGCATCATTACTGTCCTCCCCCTCCCCCATTACTGTCCTCCCCCACCCCACACACACACTGGCCGGCCGATCACAGATAATGGCTTTAATGTGAATCAGGTGCGGTGTGAGACGATCCCCCTCCCCATGAGGTCACTGCTCCCCCCAGCGGCCGCTGGGCCGACGCCGCGAGCGCCCGTTTGAAGACGGGCCGCGGGACACTGATCCCCACAACGGCCCTCATGCATAAACATGGCGGGAAACCGCGCACACATTCCCACCAGAGGAACCAGAGCCTGGCTGAGCACTGACCTCTCCGTTTCAGAGTCCCCCCCCCCCCCCAAGCCCCGCCCGGCGCTCCAGCGTGGATACTGGGCCATGCGGAGGTTCTGCCGTCCTGTTCTCAGGGAGACGCTTCCGCCCTCATATTGGATTTTCAGCGGTATGAATATAGATTTACATAAGAGGATGAGAGCCAGGAAGGAAGCTACACCGCAGAAAACCTGCTGTACACCAACCTCAGCGGGGGGGGGGAAGAGAGAGAGAGAGAGAGAGAGAGAGAGAGAGAGAGAGAGAGAGAGAGAGAGAGAGAGAGAGAGAGAGAGAGAGAGAGAGAGAAACAGCCAGACAGAGAGACAGACAAAGAGAGAGAGAGCGAGCAGGAGAGCAAGCGGGAGAGAGAGGGAGAAACCGAGAGAGACAGTCATGAAGCCGACACGGTTCTGAACGCACCGAACATCAGCCGGAGTGAATCAACCCAAAACCCTGCGTCAGCTCGGACCTAAGGCATGAGAGCTAGAGCCTCTTCAGGTAGTGGCTCACGGCAAGAAGGCATGAGAGCTAGAGCCTCCTCAAGTAGTGGCTGTTGGTCAGAAGGCCTTTATACCCAACTACCACAATCACTTCAGAATTGTTCCCACGTTCCTCTTGTTTTGAGTTTTCGCTAGCATTAGCAGCTGCTAATGGTTCCATCGCTAGCATTAGCAGCTGCTAATAGTTCCACCGCTAGCATTAGCAGCTGCTAATGGTTCCATCGCTAACATTAGCAGCTGCTAATGGTTCCCTCGCTAGCATTAGCAGCTGCTAATGAAAAAAGAAAACCATGATACAAAATACTTACAAAATATTTTCGAATTAGTTTGAGTTTGAGTTTTTTTTTGGTTATGGTGGCATTATCATAATAAAATGTATATTATCATTCATTTTTATTAATATTATGTTCAATGATAACGTATCATGTACCCTGTATGCTTAATGTATACACGTATATGTTTATATACTGTATTATTCGACACGCTGAAACTGTGTTTGGTCGTGGCACGCGCGTTTGTGTCTTTAACAGTTGTCATTTGTCACATCCTTTCTGCGGCGACGCCGGTGAATAAATTCAGTTTCATCCTCCGCTGCTTTTCAGACGCTCGGAACACAAGGACAAGAGAGCCGGGATATCTCTGATTGATGAGCTTGCAGAGCTCATCAATTAATTTCCTCGGTTGCCATTAATTGTGCTGCTAGCCAGATTGGTCGTCACGGAGATGAGTGGCGTCTGACGGGGTCTCCCCAGGAGAGATGAACGGGCGCAGAGAGGGTAGACTTCTGGGACATGGAGTCTTTCTCCTCTGCCAGTCCTTGGAGGGATAACTAGGAGCAGGAATCCCTCCTGAAGGAACATCTCCAGCCCCCGCCCCCTGGACAGCCCCCCCCAGGGGGGGAATATACCGACAGGGAAAGGAAAGCACTGAACCAATTCAATCCCAGCCAACATCAAGTTCAAGAGTTGTACTGGTCACATACAGATCCATGAAACGCCGTGAAATGAAAAGTGGCCGTGCCTGCAGAGATTGTGCAACTTTCAAAATAGTAAAATAAGCTGACACAAATAGAATAAAACATTAAATAAAATAACATTTAAAACAAATTTGCCCTATATAGAATATCAAGTCTGTGACCTTTTTACATTTAGAAAGTGAAACAAAGTCCGGAGCTCAGAGCTCATGTGTTTACCGGCTGCTGTGTTGTAAAGTCGTAAACTGTGAAATAACGCTGATCTTCTTCAGAGGGGTTTCCCGGACAGCACTACAGAGTGTAATTGGTTTGACCTCGAGTGATAAATGGAGCTGTTGTAAGTGGCTTTGTAACTGCTTCTCATTTACATTTTACAAAGCGACTTACGAGTGAGGCTGCGAATGATCAGAGCCTGCGACCGAACGAGGAGTCAAACTTCTCAGCGCGGAGAAGTTTGTGAAACAACCGAGAGTACTGAGGGGTCGGGAAGAGATTTACTATTTTTTGAATCATTTACTGCATATGACTCAACAAAGCTGACGCAAATCTTAGAGCAGCTCAAGAAATATTTGTCTTTATTTATTACATTTAATAAGATGGGACTTTCTCATTGAACGCGACTCAAATCTTAAACCTGCTAAATGAATCCTAGTGTTTGGGATCATTGGTGTTACTGCTCGTGATTGAATCCATTATCCCGGAGTAGCAGGAGTTCTGGTGGGACCAGGAGCAGTCAAACATCAGAGTACCACATGTTCTCACCCAACCAACGTCCTGGTTCACCACCCAGAGGCCCCACAAGATGCTCTCACCCGTTTGTTTTTTCTCTCTCTCTCTCTCTCTCTCTCTCTCTCAGACGCGGTTGTCTTGTTTCGTGGTGGGTACTTCATCTTTACCGCCACCCTTCCTGCCTTCCTCGCTCTAATCGTTCTTCTCCTCCTTGTCTTGTCCATGCTTGCAGAACAACTATTTCAGCTGCTGATTACTTTATTCTCCGTTCAATCTTTATCTTCTCTCCTTCCTTTGTCATCTCCTAGTTCCTAGCATCGATCCATACCAACACGTCTTCTCTTCTGAACGTTGTTGTTGTACCGTGTTCGGTCTTTATCTTCATCTCCTTTTCTACATGGTGTATCTCTCCTCCTCTTCCCTGGATTCCAATCTCGGCTTACAAAACAACAGCTTGTAGACATTGGATGTGAAGCAAAGCGAAGTCCTGCTGTGTGCGAACAGACAGGCAGCGGGCAGCGCACTCTGGGAGAACCACGGTAATCTGAGGGTAATGTCAAACTGAACTGTGGCGAACGATCAAACCAGTTTTCATTGTAGGCTTTCGTTTTGAAAATGTTAACAAAAAAAACGCATGTTAGGAGTTCAAAAAGTACAACACCATAATGTAGCGCATGCAAACCGAATGGAGGGATATCTGGGTCAGAACCAGGAAGCGGCGTGCAACAGCTCGGGGGGGGCTCGAACCTCCAGAAGGGAGCTTTTATCTCTCTGAAACCTGTCGTAGTAAACACGGCACGCATCCCAGATTCATCGACTGCCTATCAAACAACACGTCCACATTGGTTTTGCACGTCTTTTTTCAGTTCACACAGGACGTACGATATCATTCATAGGAGGCGGGATGGAAGCTTGTGGTCTGGTGTGTGACGGAGCGGCCGCTGGTTTAACATCTGAGGTTTCTGGAGTCTGAAGAGGAATGGTCCCTGCAGCCATTTTGGACATGGTAGGGCGCAGTACTTTCACCCATAACCACTCCGGACAGAACCGGACCTGCAGAGTTAATGCACCTGCCCTCTCTCTTTCTAACCTACTCCATCTTTCTCTCCCTCTCTGTTCTGCTTCTCCATCCCCCTCTTTCTCTCCCCCTCGTTCTCTCCCTCAGTGTCTCCCTCTCTCTAACTCCATTACTCTCTCTCCATCGCTCTCCGACATGACAGACATTTAAGTGACTACAACACAGCAGTAAGTGGCTGCCGAGCAGTCCTTGTCAGACACTTACAGACCATAATAACACCTTGAGTACGGTGCAATTACTGGAGCGCGGCCAGGCCAGAGTGCTCCACGAGACATTTCATCTCTGGCCTCGACCTCGCCACCCGGTCATCAATGTAAACATTTCCCATTAGGGCCGATTACAGCATGGCACTGAACTCAAGAGCCAACGCACTCTGGCCCGACCGCTTTCATACAAACATTCACCTGGAAACGGTCAACGGTCAACGAAAGCCTTCCTGTGGGAATGGAGTGACGCAAGATTGTCTCCAAAAGGCTTCCATACTTGTCGAGTTTTGGGCCATCTTAAAAAGGTTGCAAATATAGGTTTTTTTGATTAGAGATGGCTTAAGTTTAGAAGTTAGGTTAGGGATGGCTATTTTAGGTATTAGGTTAGAGATGGATCACTTTGGTGAGTTTAGTGGTTAGGATATGGATAAGTTCAACTGTTATGTTGCATACGGTTACGTTTAGGTATTAGTTTAGAGATGGTTCGTTTAGTTGTTAGGTTGCATATGGTTAAGTTGATGTATAAGGTTAAAGATGGGTAGTTTAGCCATTAGTTTGGAGATAGTTCATTTAGTTGTTAGATTGCATGTGGTTAAGCTTAGATGCTAGCTTAAGAGATGGTTACATCATGGACATATAATAAACAACCATCTAACTGCTTCTGTACTCACATCTCTGCATAGCTGACCGGCCAGTCACAGCTGCAGCTTGTTCATTTTGGGGTGCTTTCGGCCAGTCACAGCTGGAGCTTGTTCATTTTGGGGTGCTTTTCATTTTGGTGCAGCGGTGCGCCAGTGTACATGACCAGCACCGCCCGCACCGACTGGTCCCCCCTAAATGTAACAGACCCCTTTGATTACTGTAATTAGCTACACCTGTGCTCCCCTGCCGACGTGTGCCGGTTGGGTTTGACGGAGCGGAGAAGGAAGGCCTTAAACTGCGTTTAGGAGCACAAAGGATTCAAACCGGCACCTTCAAAGACAGATATCTCTTACAGACTATTGCCAGTAATAATGATGTCTAAACTTGAACAGTTGAGGGCTTGTTGGTCTCGTTGTTTGTTGTTGTTGTTGTGTTACTACTTGGTTACCATGGAGAGCAGCGCCTACACAATGTGCATTCAGAAACATGCCCTCATTTATTTTCGGGTGATTTCTCGGGGAGCTGTGCTCTTTGATGTTCTCTACTTTATTTGGCTCCTCCGCGGCATGCGGCCAATCAAAGACGTTTAGTTGTTTTTTTCTCGAGTCATTCCTGAAATCAAAGCGTTGGCGGTTCCTGAGGCTAATTTGTTAGCTTTGCCACATCCTCCTCCCAGCTCATCTAAATGGAACCTCTCGGGTGGAAAGAGCCAGGCCTTGGGGTCTGCGCTGATAATAGATCTATCTCGCAGTCGCTGCACAGCTGATCAATATTGATAACCTGCCCAATAAACTCCCGAACCATTAGCCGTGACACAGCGGCCGCCTGCTGATTGGCCGATAGAGACATGCCACGATTACGTTGTGACATGTCGATAACCTTTGATGACATTTTCGCAATTTCAACAAATGACGGACGTGCTCACTCCCGCCACCTATTACGGCCACGGCCACGGGAACACACAACCTGTCCCGGATCACAACTCCTTCACAACTACCAAGTAAAGCTCCGTTGGTGCGCCATTCCACGATTGTTGAAATAAAAAATGTATAAACCTAATTTTTTTCTTAAATAACCATTCTGTTAATTTACATTCTTTTCTGGGAACAGGTCCATTAAAAAAAAAAAAGCTAGATGCATCGCTGTCGCAGTCATGACTGACATGACTGATGCATACCTCCATCATCTACTGGGATTCACCCAGCAGCTAGGGCACACTGGTTTCATCCGCTCACGATGTCGTTTCCTGTCCAGCTGAGACGATCATTTCACGTCTCAAGTCTCTCCTTGTGTGTTTAGAAGGCATTACAACAGTACTGCTCCCTACTGGTACGACAGGCTTTAATAGCACTGCTCCATACTGCGACTGACTGCTCCATAATGGGACTGATCGCCTGTAGTCTACTGCCCTCCAGGGGTTTCAAACACGAACTACACACTGTAGCGGTCTACATTTTATACTACAACAAATGAAATATAGGCGATACAGGTATAGGTTTACATCCACAAATAAAGCTGACATCTCAATAAAATCAGATTACTACGAGATAAGTCGTTACGTTTCTTTTTTGCTTCGCGCATATTTTAACGGTGACGATTGGTCTTCGAGGAGACCCGTAGTCCACCTCCTAGTGTTGACGTGTGATTAGCTTAGCCCGTTAGCTGGCGACCCGCTACATACTTGCTGTCACACTGAACCGTCAGACAGGCACTGCCCTGGTACTGGTCCAATAACGCACTGGTCCGTTGAGCCACTGGTCCGTTACTGGACCGTTGAGCCACTGGTCCGTTACTGGTCCGTTGCCCCACTGGTCGGAGCCCACTGTGGACCTTGTTGTCAACATGGACGACGCCTGGGACGAGATCCGCCGTCTGGCCGCCGATCTGCAGACGGCGCAGTTCGCTCAGACGGTGCAGAGGTAACGGATCTCCTAACCCTAACCCTTAACCCCTAACCTTAGTTATGATGAAGCTTGGTACCGGGTCTGCCAGCTGTGAGCCGGCGGAGTCACATCTGGTCTATGGTTTCCTGCAGGTTGTCGGAGAGGAACTGCATCGAGATCATCACTAAGCTGGTGCAGGAGAAGCGTCTGGACGTGGTCCACACGCTGGACGGGAAGGAGTACATCACCCCGGCCCAGATCACCCAGGAGGTCCGCGATGAGCTCTACATCCAAGGAGGTCCGTCTGACCCCCGGTCACAAACCCCCTAATGCTGCTAGAGATTGAGTACTGCAGGAAAACAGAACTGAGTACTGCAGTATAGCAAGTACTGTAGTATATACACCACATAACACTGTTTTGAGTATTTTAGTATGACAGTAGTATGACAGCTCAGTGTTGACCCCTGAATGCTGGTTTCTCTCCCCAGGGAGGATCAACATGGTGGACCTCCAACAGGTGGGTGTTCCCCTCGTAGCGTTACTACTGAATCGCGACCGGTTTGATCCGGCTCCTCTTCATTCATACTACTCCACTCTCATGCACGGTCTGATGTCTGACGTTTCAGATCATCAACGTTGATCTGAACCACATTGAGGCCAGAGCCAATGAGATCACCAGAACGGAGAGGGGAATCCAGCTGGTCCTGGGACAGCTCATTGATGTGTGAGGAGAGAACTTCTAGGTTTACATTCAGGGCATTTAGCAGACGCTGTTATTGTAAGAGACTAACAACGTTTAATGCACACACGGCTGAGTCGACCATGCAAGGCGACAGCAAGCTGGTCAGGAGCAGTCAGGGTGAGGCGCCTTGCTCAATGACACCTCGACACTTGAGCTGGGGATCGAACTAGCAACCTTCAGGTTACCAGCCAATCCGCTCTACCTCCTGAGCTAAGCAGACCCCTGGTTGCCGTCCTCCCATGCTTTTCATTTTCTTTATGCAGGTTTGAAAACATTTGTCCATCTAAGACAACGTGCATATTTAGAAAAAAAATACTGGTATATTATACATGGAAATCTCACTTCTATGACTAAGAAGTTGAATTCCGCAAGTTTGCTTTCCAAACGTACTACTCTTTCTTGCGTGACTTTTACCAGCGCGAGGGGGCACTTGGTTATTCTGCTGTCCGCCCTGCAAGGAACTGAAGAATCTTTTGAATTCTATTCAATTATAATTTCAACAACGTCTTCTGAGGAGGGGCTGACCGCCTGTGCTCCTGCAGGAAGTACCTGGAGCGCCTGGCCGAGGAGGTGAACGACAAGCTGCAGGAGGCCGGCCTCATCACCATCTCGGAGCTCTGCAAGACCTATGACCTGCCGGGGGACTTCCTGACAGAGGTGAGTCCGCTGCCAGGTGTCTGTGAACGCGTCTCACTCGCTCTCCAGTCTCCAGTGGCGGCTTATGTCGGGACTAGACTCACTCATAGGGGTGTGAATCTTTGGCTTCAGACGATTCGATTCGATTAATGATTCAGTAGTTGGCGATTCGATTCAAGGAAAACATTTTTTCGGTAGGACTGACAATCGATTCATCGATGCATTGCATGAATCGTTACACCCCTACTCACTCATAAAGGTTTGTCTCTCGCCCGCGTCCAGGAGCTTTCCCGGCGTATGGGGAAGCTGGTCCAGGGCCAGTTTGACCAGTACAACCGAGGGGTCATCTACACCCCCGCCTTCGTAGCACGCCACAAGGCGCGCATCAGAGGGCTGTTCAGCGCTGTCACCAGGTAGGGAACGGAGCAGCAGCAGTAGTAGTGTGTGTGTAGTTAGAGTAACGCTGTCACCAGGTACTGAGGGAGGGCGAGGAGCAGAAGTAGTACAAGTGGTGGTGGTGTTTGGGTTAGGTTCAGACACCAGGAGGAAGTGATGCTGGTTACGGTGTCGTCCTCACCCCTTTAGCACCTTAACGCCATGAATCTAAAAACATAATGGTGATCATAGTGGCTTCAGTCCTCTGCTAACTCAGTGGTGGAAGGGCAGGTAAAGGTGGTTTGAACGCGTGATGCAGTGCTTTAACGGTCCTCCTCTCTCCCTCAGACCCACCCCAGTCAGCAGTGCCATCGGAGCCTTCGGATTCCACGAGCACCTGCTCTACTGTAAGCCCCCGCGCTACGCTGCTAGACTGACACACCATGACCTGTAACTTCAGGATCATTATCCACCATGGACGTGTTCCTCCCTGGGTTCGGGTCGGTGGTGTAGCCGTTCTATTCCCGACTCTGCTAATTCTGTGTTATGTTTTTCTCCAAATGATGAGTCGGGAGACAACTGTTGCATTGCCAACAGAGTGGGTCTTTAATCCGTGCAAAACTCAATATAAGCACACCAACAAGATGTCTGCCTCACATGCACTCATCTCTCCAGCATGGCAGGAAGGGACCTCGCGGGTCACCCCAGGGTCACACCACCCAATGCTCCAGTACAAAGCTCTCAAAACAAATATACATCCATACAAAAGTGCTTCAAGGTAAAATAATTAGTTCAAAGAAAAGAAAGGATTCTTGAAATCGAACTTGTACACGGTGACATTGGCACCGTGTGATTCTGTCCGGTCAGTTCCGCTCTTCTATTCAGAGAGCGTTCTCCCAGTAGGTGGTGCTGGCCCCCCTTTCCTAGAGCGCCTTCCTGTCGCTGCAGGCTGATCTACCGTCACACATCTAGGGGGACACGCCCACGTATGAGGTCACTAGAGGCTGCTCGTCGCCACTGCTGGGCGCCACACCTGGTGGTGGAACGGAGGCCGTCAACAGGCCCCCCCCCCCGACTGGCCCGGGTTCTAACGTGTGTGTGTGTGTGTGTGTGTGTGTGTGTGGGGGTGTGTGTTGCAGCCGTGCTGGAGGAGCTGGTCAACTCGGGGCGTCTGAAGGGGGCGGTGGTGGGGGGCCGGCAGGACAAGGCCGTCTACATCCCCGATATCTACTCCCGCACCCAGAACAACTGGGTGGACTCCTTCCTGCAGCAGAACGGTTACCTAGGTAACCCCCTCACCCCCGTCTCAGCCACTGCCCTCCCCCCGTATAACCCCCATCTGTTCCTTAATAACCTGTCTCTGTACTGTCTAACCCCTACCTGCTCCTTAATGACCTGTCTCTGTACTGTCTAACCCCTACCTGCTCCTTAATGACCTGTCTCTGTACTGTCTAACCCCTTCCTGCTCTGTAATGACTTGTCTCTGTACTGTCTAACCCCTACCTGCTCTGTAATCTTTCTCTGTACTGTCTAACCCTTTCCTGTGTACTGTCTAACCCCTAGTTGTCTTTACTGTCTAACCCCTAGCTGTCTCTACTGTCTAACCCCTAGCTGTCTCTACTGTCTAACCCCTAGCTGTCTCTGTACCGTCTAACCCCTAGCTGTCTCTGTACCGTCTAACCCCTAGCTGTCTCTGTACCGTCTAACCCCTAGCTTTCTCTACTGTCTAACCCCTAGCTGTCTCTACTGTCTAACCCCTAGCTGTCTCTACTGTCTAACCCCTAGCTGTCTCTGTACCGTCTAACCCCTAGCTGTCTCTGTACCGTCTAACCCCTAGCTGTCTCTGTACCGTCTAACCCCTAGCTGTTTCTACAGTCTAACCCCTAGCTGTCTTTACTGTCTAACCCCTAGCTGTCTCTACTGTCTAACCCCTAGCTGTCTCTGTACTGTCTAACCCCTAGCTGTCTCTGTACTGTCTAACCCCTAGCTGTCTCTACTGTCTAACCCCTAGCTGTCTCTGTACTGTCTAACCCCTAGCTGTCTTTACTGTCTAACCCCTAGCTGTCTCTACTGTCTAACCCCTAGCTGTCTCTGTACCGTCTAACCCCTAGCTGTTTCTACAGTCTAACCCCTAGCTGTTTCTACTGTCTAACCCCTAGCTGTCTTTACTGTCTAACCCCTAGCTGTCTTTACTGTCTAACCCCTAGCTGTCTCTGTACTGTCTAACCCCTAGCTGTCTCTGTACCGTCTAACCCCTAGCTGTTTCTACAGTCTAACCCCTAGCTGTCTCTGTACTGTCTAACCCCTAGATGTCTCTGTACTGTCTAACCCCTAGCTGTCTCTGTACTGTCTAACCCCTAGATGTCTCTGTACTGTCTAACCCCTAGCTGTCTCTGTACTGTCTAACCCCTAGATGTCTCTGTACTGTCTAACCCCTAGAGTTCGACGCCCTGGTGCGACTGGGCATCCCGGAGCCGGCCGCCTTCATCAGGAAGCGGTTCCGCTCGGGCCGGCTGCTGTTCCTGCGGGCGGCGGCCGTGGGCCCCGGGCTGGTGGACCAGCTGGAGGCCTCGGTGGAGGAGGCCGTGAGCTCGTCCACCTGGGTGGACCTCCAGGTACCTGCACCTCACACCTCCGTCTGTCTCTGGAGCGCGGCACAGAGGAGCCGGCTCCGTTAACCTCTGATCCCCACAGGGCCCGCTACAGGGATCAGACCCTCCCCACCTTTCAAAGACCCCGTCAGGCCTTTAAACACATGACAAAGTGGTCATGGGACACACCACTAGAAAGATTAGATCCTCAACTTTACATTTTTATCACAACTACTGTTTGCTTAACGACAGACAAATAAGAAGCATGCAACAACAAGATCAATATATATATATGCCGCGTCATTTGGCGCGATATCTAAATTATACTTCATGATTGAAAGTGATTCTCCAGAAGAGTCTCCAGTGATTCCAACAGTCCAAGTCCTATCACTCTGTGGCTAAAAGCCGCCGAACTAGAGGCAAAAAAACAAGCCTCAACCTTTTTCTAGTTACAACCAATGACTGTGTCTTACCTTTGTCTTTTAACACACGCACACACATGCACACACCCCACCATCACCTAACCCGTGTGTGTCCCCTCCCCCCCAGCCCATGCTGCCCAGCTCTCTGTCCCAGGAGGACGTGGGCATGCTGGTGAGCCAGGCCCTGAGGAACGCCGGGGTCACCACCTCGGCCCGCGTCCTGGGGGACAGCGTGGTGGTCAGCGAGAAGTTCATCAGCGGCTGCCTGGCGCTGTTCGACGACGCCATGCAGATGAAGGCCCACAAGGTACCCCCGACCCCTGACCCCTGACCCTAGCACGCCATGCAGATGAAGGCCCACAAGGTACCCCGACCCCTGACCCTAGCACACCATGCAGATGAAGGCCCACAAGGTACCCCGACCCCTGACCCCTGACCCTAGCACACCATGCAGATGAAGGCCCACAAGGTACCCCTGACCCTAGCACACCATGCAGATGAAGGCCCAAAAGGTACCCTGACCCCTGACCCTAGCACGCCATGCAGATGAAGGCCCACAAGGTACCCCGACCCCTGACCCTAGCACGCCATGCAGATGAAGGCCCACAAGGTACCCCGACCCCTGACCCTAGCACGCCATGCAGCGGTATATGCGAGTACCACACAGAGTACCACACAGCGAAAACGACCAAAACCACGTCCGAACAGACGGCCTGACTGTAGACATGCTGGGGACTCATTAACCCCATGACCTCAGGGGGACGCCGTCACTCAGAGGTTCTCCTTCTGTCTCCTCCCCCACCCAGGAGGTGAAGAACAACCCCGTGTTCCTGCTCACCGAGGAGGAGGTGAAGCAGACCTCCCCCCTGACGGACAGCTCTGCTCCCTCCAAGAAGGAGAAGAGGGAGGCGGAGCGCAGGAAGAAGACGACGGGTGAGGAAGAGGAAGGAGGAGGAGGAGGAGAGGATTAACCTCTTAACATTTAGGATTTATAACTTTAGTTAGATTTAACTTTAGTTGTAAAGAGTGAGAGAGGAAGAGAGCCACAGCCAAGCCATGGCCCCTCCCCCACAGCCTCCTCAACCAATGAGGAGTGTTGATTCTCTGAACCAATGGGGGAGGAGGAGTGGTAGAGGCGGGTCTCTGGTCTGCTGAGGCTGATCTGTGACGGGGGGGGGGGTTGTGTTTCTGTTTCCAGAGGGCAGCGGGAGCGTGAAGGGGGGCGGGGGGGGCAACGCCCGTGAGTTCAAGATCCGCAAAACCAAGAAGAAGGGAAGGAGGGACGAGGACAGCGACGAGGAGACCGGACCCCCCTCCCAGACAGGTGAGACCCCCCCTCCCAGACAGGTGAGACCCCCCCTCCCAGACAGGTGAGACCCCCCCTCCCAGACAGGTGAGACCCCCCTCCCAGACAGGTTACCCCCCTCCCAGACAGGTGAGACCCCCCTCCCAGACAGGTGAGACCCCCCTCCCAGACAGGTGACCCCTCCCTCCCAGACAGGTGAGGCCCCCCCCTCCCAGACAGGTGAGACCCCCCCTCCCAGACAGGTGAGCCCCCCCTCCCAGACAGGTGAGCCCCCCCCTCCCAGACAGGTGAGCCCCCCCTCCCAGACAGGTGAGTCCGGAACCCGGTGGGAGGTTCTAGTCATCACCGTTAATCCCCGGTGGGAGGGGTTAGTCATCATACCTCCTGGTAATGCTAAGCCGCTACATTAGCTCTTACATTAGCCCTGAGCTAGCCTGGCTAACCCCCCGCCCCCCCCCTCCCGCCCCCCAGGGCGCGGGCGGCCGGCGGAGGTCCCCTTCATGACGGCGTCGGAGGTGGCAGTGGTGTTGGAGGCGGCGGCCGGAGACTTCCCAGAGGAATCTCTGCTGGAGCTGGCGGAGCATTTAGCCAGGTAAGAGGGGGTTACCGTGGTAACGAGGGTTTAGCCAGGTAACGAGGAATAAGTCAGGTAACAAGGAATAATTCAGGTAACGAGGAATAAGTCGGGTAACGAGGAATAAGTCGGGTAACGAGGAATAAGTCGGGTAACGAGGAATAAGTCGGGTAACGAGGGATAAGTCGGGTAACGAGGGATAAGCCGGGTAACGAGGGATAAGCCAGGTAACAAGGGGTTAGCAAGGTAACGAGGGGTTAGCGAGGTATCAATGGGTTAACGAGGTAATGAGGGGTTAGCGAGGTAACGAGGGGTTAGCCTACATCGCTAATGTACTTTTAATGCACTCCTACTCTTAAAGTCGCCCCACCAGTGTTGTGGCAGATGCCTCAAAGCCGGACAAGAGTTTGGTTTCATTTCCCCTAACGGATCCCATAGCCATCCTATAACACTGTACTACACAACTGAACTACACAACTGCGCCAGGAGTTGCTCTGACCCTTGTGCTGTCCGCCCAGGCCTTTGAGCAAGGCGTACCAGGAGGTGGTGCGCTCTGTGTTCCTGTCCTCCAGCAGCTCTCCCTCGGGAGCCAATAAGAAGAAGAGCATGAAGGAGCTGCAGGAGGAGGTGACCAACCTCTACAACAACATCCGCCTCTTCGAGAAGGGCGCCAAGCTGCTCCCAGGTAAGACCCCCCCCCCCCCCCCTGTCGGTACAGTAAGGATGTTCCTAGAACCAAGCACTAACCATCACTAGGTTAACCCATTCCCCGTACACAACAGAGAGCTAGGATAAGATGCTACACAATGCTAAGTACTATTCATTAATAAAGCCGATTAATGGATTACTCTTCAGTGCATCAGGGTTAGTGGTATCAGGTGTGTAGTGACCTCACTGTAGGTCAGGTGTGTCGGTGACCTCACTGTGTGTGTGTTTGTGTGCGCGCGGGTCAGAGGAGACCCAGGTCCACGCCACGAGGCACGTGCTGAAGACGCTGTGCACCGACGTCACCAACGCGCTGGTGAACTTCCTGGCGGCGGACCTGATGATGTCGATGGACCAGATGACGTCGGGGGAGGAGCCTAGCCTGAGCGGCGAGGTGGGGGTGCCGCCTGTGCTTCAGTGACATCACAAGTGGGCGTGTCCACTGAGCTGTACGTTGGGATAGATCGGTCCACCGAACTGCCAAGTGGACCACAGCCATCACTGGCATGACTTTAGATCATGTCGTCACTACGATGGGTCGCTTTGTTCAAACCCTTTTTAATATTGGAGACCAACTCTGGAGAATACATAGTGGTACAAAGAGAAGTGAGACGGGTCTGAGTTATGAAATCCAGAGTGTTAAGGACTGGAAGTGGCAGCCTGGACAGCTAAAGAGTAAAGAAAAGTTCCCAAACCACTTAAACCTGGACTGCCAGCTGTGTTCCTCCGGGGGGGAGATCGGTTGGTTCCCTCCTCCGTCTGACTCCCCTCACTCACGCTGAGCGGCCGTGAAGCCGTCCTCCTAACTCTCCTTAACGACGCCAACATGGCCGACGGCTCGTTAACACCGGCACTGTGTCACTCAGGTCCGGGCCAAGATCCTGGGGAAGCTTCCGGAGGAGACCAGGGCGCCCCTCATGAAGCTCCACCACAGCCTGAGTGGGAAGGTCAGTGGGGGGACGGGGGGGACGGGGGGACGGTGAGGGGGGCCCGGATGGGGCTGGATTGGGGGGGGGGGGGGGGGGGGGGGGGGGGTTTATAAAGATAGCCGTTTTCTGTTCCAATTCTGCCGTCCGGAATCAAAGCCCGGTCCATAGACATGTTTAGGTTTCAGGTTGGAGATTACGTTTATTAAGTTTAGATCTGTTTGGGTTCGGTACTAGGTTTGGTGCGGTTAAGGTCTTTTGGGGGGGAAAGCAATGCATCCTGGGAATAAAGGCTAGTCTGCCGATAGGTGGGGCTCAGTGAAATCATCCTGGCATAGTTTAGCGTGTGAACAATGTTGTGTTGCGTGTGCAGAGCATCGAAGACTTCCTGAACAACGTTGAGACTGCAGCTGAGGCCTGTGGACTCCTTCTGAAGAAAGGCGACAAGAAGAGGGAGAGGTAACTCAAAGCTAATGCTAACGACACTGTGGCTAAAGCTAAGATACTATGACCTACTGTGGCTATTGCTAACCATGCTGTGGCTAAAGCTAACCACAATATGACCTACTGAGAACAGATGGACTTTATCCATCGTATCTCAAACGGTGGGCCACAATCTGTTGTTTAGGAAGTTCAGTCACAGAAATATCTCATCACGTTGATCTTCACACCTTATTGATTGCAAAATGTGCTCCTTTTCTGACCTCTTTACTTTATTTTACTGTTTATTTTGACTGTGGTGATTCAACATGATTGAATCAGTTCTCAGATGTTTCCAGTTTTATGCACTGGATACAACAACTGTCAAATGACCCTCAGACATAAATAATACCATGGATACTAAACCCTCTCGTCGTCGTCGTCCCCAGACAGTCTCTCTTCGTGCACCGTAACGCTCTCCTGGAGCAGCTGAAGCAGACGGAGGACCCGGCGCTGGTGCTCCACCTCACCAGCGTGCTGCTCTTCCAGGGCGCCACCCACTGCATCCTGCACGCGCCCGGGCGCTGCGTGCCCGGGGTCATCAGCACCCTCAGCGGGCGCATCCCCACGGTAACCCTAGCATCCCTACGGCAACCAGCCTCTATCTAATCCTAGCATCCCCACGGCAACCAGCCTGCCTCCAACCCTAGCATCCTCATGGTAACCAGCATGCCTCCAACCCTAGCATCCCCACGGTAACCAGCCTCTATCTAACCCTAGCATCCCCACGGTAACCAGCCTCTATCTAACCCTAGCATCCCCACGGTAACCAGCCTGCCTCTAACCCTAGCATCCCCATGGTAACCAGCCTCTAACTAACCCCAGCATCCCCACGGCAACCAGCCTGCCTCCAACCCTAACATCCCCACGGCAACCAGCCTGCCTCTAACCCTAGCATCCCCACGGTAACCAGCCTGCTTCCAACCCTAGCATCCCCAAGATACTTCCTTTCTACTTCAAACTGTTGTGTAGTTTGTTGGACTCCAGGCTGTCCAAGCTGCCCTCTGACCCCTACCTGCTCCTCAATGTATCTGAAATCACTGTCGTCACAATCTGCGGTCCTTTTGTTGGGATGAGTAGGTCACTTAATAGTAAATTAAATGGTACCAATATTTCCAGAAGAACCATGGGGAGGTGGTAGCGCAATGTTAGTTTGCTCATAGCTCTGTGTGAGTGGAAACCTCGATTAATGTGAAAGACGCATCAAGGGACCACAACACTGCGTTACACACCACCTCCTCTGTCTCTCTACACCCCCCCCCCCCCCCCCCTTCCCTTCTCCTCCTCGCTCCCGTCTCCCTCCATCTCTCTCCCCCCTCCTTCCCTTCTGCTGTCTCTCCCTTCCCTTCTCCCCCTCCTCTCTCACTCACTCTCTCTCTCTCTGTCTCTCGCTCTCAGGAGAGCCACCAGCTCCTCTCTCAGTACCAGGGTCTGGTGGTGAAACAGCTGAACCAGGGCAGGAAGAAGACCGCAGAGAAGGAGGTGAAGAAAGAGGGGAAGGAGGAGAAGGAGGACGAAGAGGAAAAGGAGGAGGAGGAGAAGGAGAAGGAGGAGGATATCCGCGGGGAGCTTTTGTCCCTGATGCCCCAGGTGAAAAACCTGGTCCTGGTCCAGAGGAAGACCTCGGTGGGCGAGGACTAAGACGAAGACCCCGTGGTCGAGGACTAAGACCCCCTCAGAGAGCAGAGGAGGGGTCGGGAGGTCTTGGGGTACTGATCAGAGGTCGGCTTCATTCTGATTAGAATGCGGCCAGAAGGGGATTTAATTGAGTTGAAATTGTATTCAAAATGTTTCCATGAACATGAAAGTCCTCAATGACGTTCAACTGTAATTCAATATAAATAAAATCCCACTTTCACAGAGAAAGTTCAAGCTTACTTTGGGTCTTTTGGTTTCATTTTTAAGATTTTGCTGGCCAAATCATGCAGCTCATCAAGTAAATTAAAAAATAATAAATTGACATATTAATACATATTAACCCGAGCTATTTGTGAACCGAAAAATACAGGAGGGAATATGAAATAAAAGTTAGACATATCGCACATAATACTAAATGTAAGTCACAACACATGGCGAGGAGGTGAGTCAACTGTCTAACTGCCCTCTAATGGACACTCGTGGTACTGTAGTGCCTTGTAATCCATGTTTTGGACACTAGAGGGAGTGGTGGAGCTCCTGAGAGTCACTAGAACCGTGCAAACATTTCTCGTCTCGCTTTTATTTATAATAACCAATTGTATTTCCTGTTCAGTTATTCCTCCACATCGGCGCAACCCTACATACGAGGCTATTTATATCTGCGCCAACTCCGCCTTGTTTGTTTAGTCTGAATACAGCACCAAATGTAATAAACAATCGCGCTTTTTAAATCCAGCCTCACTTGGACTACATTTCATTCTTTGGGGTGCTTTAGTTTTATAACGCCTACATGATAGTAGGCTAGTACACGTCCGTCATGATCCAGATCTTCAGACAGACAGACAGACGTCTAGAGGAGGGGTCTGAAGTAGGCCTCCCCACTCCAGAGAGGATTGCCATGGAAACAAGCATCTCTCCCGAACTAAAGCCAGATAATATCTCCTCCCCACTGCTGAGACCCGCGCACTAAAAAAAGACAACTTTCACCTCCCGTTGCGGGACGTCATAAATTCACCTCTCAGCTCCCGATGTTTGTTCAGGCTATATGACGGGTTTGATATGCTATGGTTTTGCCTGTTAAACATCAACATGTATTGGTATCGCACCTCAGGCGCGTCCGTTCATCGTTCATCGTTCAAACTAAACGAGTGACCACTTCTCTCGTCACGACATTAGAGTGTGAACCCAGGCGCCAGAAATTAGTCCTAGTTTAAACAGCGGCCCCCCAGGGTCCTGTTAGACGCCATTAACTCAAAGAGAATATCAACCATCACTTCAACACAGGATCACGGCGGCCCACGACACCGCGCGCCCTCCGGGGAGACGTTTAGAGTTACGGTTGCCTGGCAACCTCCTCCGCGATGATTAAAGCGGCCTTCAAAAGCCCGCCCCCCCGCTCACTCATTAGTCACCGCGGGCTGCATAATGAGGCCCTCGGAGCGCTGATTAAGAAGTGTCTGTGTGTTCCACTCACCGGTCTCCCAAGGAGTGGAAGGCGGTCATCCAGATCGAGGCCTCCCTGAGGGCCCCGCAGGTCGTCGGGGACCTGGAGGATAACAACACAGTGAACTTCTGCTGTGTTGAGGCACGACCGTGTCCGATTTCGGCGTGGGTCCGAGTCTCTGGACCTCTCTGGACCGCGACCTTCCCGGAGGTGAACTCCTCTTTGATGGTATTTTAAAGGACTGACATTAGGGAAGTCGGCTTGCTTTTAAACGCCTCGCTTCGTAAATCACTCGCACCGTTTAAATTAACGACAGCAGCCGAGTGAACTGGAGCACCGGGCCATCTGACACCTGCGCTGACTGGGAACTGACTGCTCCGGTGGGGCGATACATGGGGGCTCCGGTGAGGGGAGACACGGGGGCGTTGGACGGTTGTCGAGGTGGGCACGTCGCTAACACGTTACCCATGGGGCGCTGGTATCAACAGAGCTGCCACTGGTTCCAGTGAACACACCTGACAGGAAGTGAGAGTCCCCGGCGGGAAAGAGCAGGCGCGTGCATCAGACCTGAGCTAATTAGCAGCTAATTAGCAGCGCGCTAGCTCCGACAAACAGCGGTGTGTTCGTTATCCTGGCCGTGCTATTAACCCAGAAGGATAGGCGGGGTCAACTCGAAGAGTTCCACACATTGCCGATGATTAAAGACAAAGTACATTTAGTTACACGGTACAAACCGTCCAACCAGCTGCCTCCGTTTAATATACTGAAGAAAATTGGTTGTTGATTAAAAGAAACGAACATCTTAAGTCAGTGGTAACAAGGTAAGAAATGCCTGTTTTTATTACATTCAACTGAAGTACAGTACACTGTAATTGCACATGTTCACTAGATATAGCAGCAGTCTGACCGGCAAGTAGGCTAATCATCAATAGGCACATATAAAAAAAACACAATCGACAGAAATCCACAGTTAAATCAGGTATAATTCTTGTAATGTGGCCATTTATAGAACATGTTTAAAACGCACGTAAGCAGATATTATACAAGCCATGGAAAAACGACGCACCACCGCTTCAAGATTTGGCAGATGGGTGAGGAGCTGAAAGCCTTCCTCACCTCAGTGGCTCCCAGCCTCTTCGGCCCCTGACGCCCTCTGAAGCGCAGATCATTCACCCCCAGATACCCACCGAACCTCAACCCCAACGGCTGACATATCACCGTCCCAGTGACGGCAGGAATGATTCAAATTGGTTTACTTGTGGCTACGAATCATTAGGTAGTCGACACACACACACACACACACACACACACACACACACACACACACACACACACACACACACACACACACACACTTATCAAAAGTGTATCCTCAAATATCTACAACAGCTTACATGTCTGCAATCTTCCACGACCCTGATAATATGCATATCAGGCGGGGCCCACCAAGTAGTGGGTTTCCCCGGGGGGCCCCCCAGATCAGGGGACGGGGGGGACAGCGCCCCCTGGCGGCGCTACACCACCGAGCGGTGCTCCCCACAGACGTACACGGCGCTGGGCTGTATGCGACGCTTGGTGTGGCCCGGCAGCTGCGGGAGGAACTTGAAGTACTTGGGCATGAGGTCCAGGCAGGCGTCGCGGAACTTCTTGATCTGCCAGTAGTAGATGAGCGGGTTGAGGGCGGGCCGGAGGTAGCACAGCCAGAGCAGCCAGGCGCTGGTCTGGAAGAAGCCGTCCTTGTGGTAGAAGGCGCTGCTGAAGGTGGCCAGCAGGCTGTAGGCCGCGAAGGGCGCCCAGCACACGGTGAAGACCGAGAACAGGATGAGGATGGTGGTGAAGGCGCGCGTCTTGAAGCCCATGTCGATGTGCATCTGGAAGGGGCGCTGCAGGCTCATGAGGCCCAGCTTGCTGGCCTGGCTGAGGCAGATGCTGTCGGTGTGGCTGTGGACGCGGACGGCGTTGTGCCGCAGCGTGCTCAGGATGCCCAGGAAGGTGTACAGCATGACGGCGAAGGGCACGAAGAAGAAGGCCAGCGTCAGCGTCACCACGTAGCCGCGGTACGCCGCCTCGGGGCTGTAGCCGAACACGCACTGCGGCGCCCGCGACGGCACGGGCAGCGACGGGTGGCCCACGGCCAGCGGGAAGGCCAGGGCGAAGGCCAGCGCCCAGGACACGACCACCAGCGCCTTGGCCCGCCGCGGACTCAGCCGGTCCTGCTTCTGCACGATGATGAGGAAGCGGTCCACGCTGATGATGAGCAGGATGGCCGAGCCCTCCACCACCAGCAGCCAGAAGAGCATGGCCGACACGCGGCAGAACGTGTCGCCGAACACCCAGCGCGTGGTCACCACGGTGACCAGCGCCAGCGGCATGCTGAGCGCGGCCAGCAGGGCGTCGGCCAGCGCCAGGCTGGCCAGCAGGATGTTGATGGCCGAGCGCATGGCGGAGCGCCGGTACACCATCAGGCACACCACCACGTTGCCTAGCAACGCCATGAGCAGCACCACCACCAGGGCCAGGCAGAAGAATACCTGGAGGGGCAGCCCCACGCCCGGAGCTGGGGGCGAGGCCGTGGGCGGGGCCGGGGGCCGGGGGGAGGAGCTCTCCGTGGCGTTCCCCTCCATGGCGCCGGGGGGGGGCGTGGCCGACAGGTTCAGCAGTCCGACGAGGGCGGCGTGGACGGCGGTCTGGACGGGGGGGGGCGCGGCGGGGGCGCTGAGCGTAGGGCGGACCATCCCGCCCCGCTCCTCCTCCTCCTCCTCCTCCTCCTCTGGGAGGGGGGGGCGGCGCTAAGCATGCTGCCCGCCACGCCCGGACCCCAACCTCACTGCTGCCATCGGGCCGCCTGCAGGGGGGGGGGGGGGGGGGGGACACGTTAGAGAGAGACGTCACACACACAGAGAAACACACAGAGAAACACACACACACACACACACACACACACACACACACACACACACACACACACACACACACACACACACACACACACACACAAAGAGAGACACACATACAGAGATGAACACACACACAGATACACACACACACAGACACGCACACCTAGACAGACACAAAGGAAGGCCTTCAGAGTGTTTACTTAACACTAGCGACTGCGCTGCTTCGCAACGCTACACATGTAGCTCCCGCCCTAGCATGGAAAAACAGTCATAACCAATAATAACTAGTTGGTTTACTAACAAGGATATTCCGTCAACTAGTTGTTATACTAACAATGATATTCTGTCAACTAGTTGTTATACTAATATGATATTCTGTCAACTAGTTGTTATACTAATAATGATATTCTGTCAACTAGTTGGTTTACTAACAAGGATATTCTGTCAACTAGTTGTTATACTAATAATGATATTCTGTCAACTAGTTGTTATACTAATATGATATTCTGTCAACTAGTTGTTATACTAATAATGATATTCTGTCAACTAGTTGGTTTACTAACAAGGATATTCTGTCAACTAGTTGTTATACTAATAATGATATTCTGTCAACTAGTTGATTTACTAACAAGGATATTCTGTCAACTAGTTGTTATACTAATAATGATATTCTGTCAACTAGTTGGTTTCCTAACAAGGATATTCTGTCAACTAGTTGGTTTCCTAACACTACTACCCAGCGGTCAGCTCCCCGTACGCGTCACAGATTGGCCCGACGCTCCAGAGGTCAGGGGGCACTCAGAGAACCAGTCGTTTAAACACCAGTCATCTAACTGCAGCCTCATCGAGATCATCTATAATGGTTCCCACATTTCCGGGATTTAATAAGCCTCTTATCACAAACAATAGATCCTAATCACAACAATAACAGAGCACTCTAATGATGATGCGCTTTATCTCGTTCCTGTGGGGCAGCACGGGCGAATCAACCAATTACAGACAACTAGCCCGCGGTCCATTAGCCGCGCGACTTCCTAATGGACGTTAAAACAAACCCGCTATTCTGAAAACACGTGTGCTGGTTCAACTCTTGGATAAACACAGATCCTCTTTATCTCCGGTCCATTAACCCTGACCCAGTGTTTGATGGATCTGCCGTCTCTTAAACCCGCGGAGCAGCGCTCATCACTTATTGAACGCACTAATTGTATGTCGTACTTATTAGTAGTACTTCCAATGTGTAGCATCTTATCCTAGCTATCTCCGTGTTTCAGAAAGATGAGGAGCAGGTACATATGAATATGGTAACTCTTTCATACTCATGATTACAAACAAGATCTGTCCTTCTGTGTTATGGTCGCCCCATAGGAACTTCAGGTCCTGTTCCATGTATCAATCAGTCCTGCCTTCGACATCATGTGGGAACATTGGTATCAATGGCAGTTATCTTTAACTCCAGAAAGCTCAGCAAACATCTGGTAGGCCTACCAGTCTTCAGGTTGTGCACTTCCTTGTGTAGCATCTTATCCTAGCTATCTCTGTTGTATACGGGGAATGGGTTGACCTAGCGATGGTAAGTGCTTGCCACTTGGTTCTATGAACATCCTGACTGTACCAACAGCAATATATTGTTGTCTCTCCTTCTTCTGACAAATGTACTTATTCTAAATTGCTCTGGATAAAAGCGTCTGCTGAATGCAAAAGATGGTTCTGAGTTCAAGATCTATCAGCATAGATTTCACAGCTATAACAAACGTCCTACGAGATCAAATACTTTGCACAATTGACAGGCCTCTCACGCTCGGTAAACATTCCTGGAGACCGAAGCAAAGCCGTGGTCAACCTCAGAACCGGTAAGGAACCTCAGGTGAGGAACCTCGGGCAGGGAACTCCAGGTTAGGATGTCCCTAACCCTAGACCACAGACTATATCTGATTTAGTCCCATTACATAACCCCCCCTCGCAACCAGGTCACCGTGTTTCAGAGAGATGTGGAGCAGGTACGAATGAATATTGTAACCCTTTCATACTCATAATTACAAACAAGATCTGTCCTTCTGATTTATGGTCGCCCCATTGGAACTTCAGGTCCTGTTCAATGTAGCCGTATCAGTCCTGCCTTCGACATCACGTGGGAATCAATGCCACTGATTGGTATCAATGGCAGTTATCTTTAACTCCAGAAAGCTCAGCCTACATCTGGTAGGCCTACCAGCGTTCATGTTGTGTACCACTTCTAGAACCCAGTGTGTGCGTGTGCGTGTGCGTGTGTGTGTGTGTGTGTGTGAGCACAAGCCGCTTTCTGAAACGTGGTAAGACACCAAAATGGAAACACACACACACACACACACACACACACACACACACACACACACACACACACACACACACACACACACACACACACACACACACACACACACACACACACCTAGAGCTAGGGGACACTAAGCAGAGCAGACACTACGGTCGCTGCATTTCATCATTTAGTAAACAGCATTTCAATGGGGTTGATGGGAGATGTTTACTGATCATATCGATCGATCACGTTACCTCCTTCATTCTCCCATGACGGAGCAGCTGCTTGAACCGGAGCAGCGATAGCAGCTAGGTCTCCGTCCTCCAGACCGTCTTCAGATCTCTGGTGCGGCCAACTATCCTCCGCTTCCTTCGACGTCGTGTGTTGTTGTTCTCCAGAGCAGATCAATCCCCGGGATGTACAGTGATGCTCCTCCAACACAACGGAACGATCCAGGAATCAGACCCGTGGATCACAGTCGCTTTGTCTCCGTAGGAGTCCGGGAGCTTCCCGACATGGACTGATGGAGAAGAACCAGGATCATGAGGGCCACTTTGCTCTCCTGGATGGTGATGTCGTGTGTCTCCGCAGCCTTCCTCCCTCCACGGTGACGACCCCCCGGGGTTAAACGACACCGACACGCACCAGTCCGGAGCCGCGGAGGAGGGCTAGGTCCCGCCTCCTGGAGTTACCTCCAATGGAAACCGAGAGATTGACGAAAGAAGGCGTCGGTCTCCAACGAGAAGGTCTCTTTAAGGGCAGAGGAAGTCCCGCCTGGTCCAATCACATCCCCCCCCTCCAGAGGAAGTCCCGCCTGGTACAATCACATCCCCCGCGTTGCTCAGTGTTATAGTTCTTTAATGTTAACATCTTGTACCATGGAACTTGTGGATGTTTGGAACGCGCATGTGTAACAGAGTTAGAAATAACCTATTTTGAATTTCTAATCATCTTCGGGTCCACTTAGTTTGAGCCACCGGTTGAGTTGTAGTTTTAGAGGGGAGTTGTAGTTTGAGTGGAGTTGTAGTTTTAGAGACTCCTGGTGCGTTGTAGTATCCCTCGTTGCGGAGGAAGGGCAGGTGGTTGTAACACAACAACCATCCTGTTAGGAATTATAACTCATCTAGTATTCTTTAGAAAGCACATTCTATATCAGAAACTCAGTAAACCTTTTGAAATTATCGGAGAAAGAGATTCAGTGAAATATGGGGCAAGATATGAAAAGACAAAATGTATAACAAAGTAGTTTATTAAGAAAGACCATGTGCGCATCAGCGGCTTTCAGACGACCAAAGAATACAAACAAACCTTTTGCACGTCTGAGTTCAGAGAACCAAGTTCTCCAGAACCAAGTTCTAGTTCAGACAGCCCGCTGCCCATCTTCATCCTGAGAGCAGCTCTACAGTAGAAGCTCTAACCCCTCTGATGACAGAGCAGCTCTACAGTAGAAGCTCTAACCCCTCTAATGACAGAGTAGCTCTACAGTAGAAGCTCACCCCTCTGATGACAGAGCAGCTCTACAGTAGAAGCTTTAACCCCCTGTGATGACGTAATATCGCTACTCTTGATATAAATTAATTATGTGGCCATTGTTTTATGGCAACATTTTTGGACAGAATTATAGACAAAAGATTTGAACGAAAAAAAAAAAAGGATTTGAATGGAGTTCCAGAATGGGAGGCTGTGGTTGGGGGCTGAAGCCGCCTCACTTGACCTGGCTCTGGTGGACTGGGTTAGGCTGCACCACTGAGGCCCTTCACTCATCAGATGGATTTTAACCCTCATGGTTGACTGAAATAAAATGGAAATCCCCCAAACAAACCCAGTCATGCCTGACTGAAGCCTGGACCCACTCATGATCGAGCTCCAACATCAGGGCCTTCAAACGGGGGGGGGGGGCATCACAGACACGTCCTAAAGCAGCATCACAGACGCTTCACTGCGATCAATAATAACTTCACTGGGATCAATAACTACTCCGCCCGCTGCGCCCCTAGGAGCCCTTGATCTGCTTCTGGCCGTCGCGCTGCGGCGGGAGGATCTTGACGTTGAAGGGGATGAAGAACTGCAGCAGGGCTGTGGTGTCGGCCGGCGCCAGGCAGTACTCCAGGGCCACCCTCTCCGCCGTCCACGTGGCCGGCTGCGTCTTGTGGCTGTTGAGCGCCCGCAGCGCCTCCACCAGGGACAGCCGGCCCTTGGGGACGTCCGTGATGTCCGCCAGGCCGTGGCCGGGCCCCGGCAGGCTGAACTTCAGGGGGCGGCGCTCCACCGGGAGGGCCGGGGGCCCGGGCACCGGCTGCAGGGGGGGGGGGGGAAAGAAAGAAAAAAAAAAGTCCCTTGTTTTGCAATTTGTGACATCACAAATGGGGGCCTGTTGCACACCTGTTGATCTATCCAATCCATGACATGGAGCATGGTGTCCGAGTAGAAATTGGTTCCTCCCAGCTCCCATGGCCTTCCAGTTCAAGGTTTTATAGAAACTCGAGGTCAATGTCGACTCATTAAGACTCGTTTGATCGCTGGGAAACTCATTTAAAGTCTTGCAAACACAATACAAGCAAACCATTTAACTCCACTACCACAACTGGTCTGTTTAAAAAGGTCTCATGGTTCAATATGGGATCACCGCCTGTTGATGCTCTAGTCCTAATCATATCTTTATACCTCAACAGGCTCGTGATACTAGGACACATTTATGTCATGTATAAAGAAATTTCCAGAGAGTAACCGCCTCTTAACACGGGTGAAGGTTCGCATCATAACCCGGTGAAGGTCCTCCGTATCATAACCCGGTGAAGGTCCGTATCATAACCCGGTGAAGGTCCGTATCATAACCCGGTGAAGGTCCGTATCATAACCCGGTGAAGGTCCTCCGTATCATAACCCGGTGAAGGTCCTCCGTATCATAACCCGGTGAAGGTCCTCCGTATCATAACCCGGTGAAGGTCCTCCGTATCATAACCCGGTGAAGGTCCGTATCATAACCCGGTGAAGGTCTATCATAACCCGGTGCAGGGTCCGTATCATAACATTATAACATGACGCAGGTGATGTAAGATGAGGACGGGCTCTGACCTCTGCGGGCAGCGGGTCCTCGGACTGGACCCACACGGTCTTCAGGAGCGACACCAGCGGCTCATTCTTCCCGTGGATGACCTCCGAGACACCGGCCGCTGCCGAGGGAAAGGTTGGGAGAGAAGGTTTAATATCCCCGGTACCGGAGACGACCCCGGGCCTCCAAACGGGACGGTGTGGACTCACCGTCTGAGCTGCTGACTGGAGGTAGGACCGGGGTCTTGTGCCTCGGCGCGACGAGAGGTTTCTCCTTGGATATCTCACGGATAACGCGGTTTTCTAGATTAAAATTCCTAAACATACGCGAAACCCGTGCGCCCATGTTTGACATGTTACTTAACCGGGTGACTAATAAAGTTCTGGCCTTTATTTACGGCGAGAGAGGAGGTTCCTGCGCCTCCGCCGCGTGGTCGGAAGAGGAACTTTAACATCGTCATTTATTTTCAATGCCAGCAGATGGCAGCATTTACATTTATTAATAAAAGTGGCGCAGTAGAAAATAGACTATAAATATGACTGGCTGAGGTAAACCAAAGCTGCTCATTATCAGGCCAAACAATGTGTTAGGTGGAGAAGTTAATAGTTATGGATAGTTTTTTTAAAACTATAGATCGAAAATAAAAGTTTTTCTAGTTTTCTCATAAAATGTAAAAAAGTAAACAAAACTGTGCATGCGTGTGTGTCTGCGTGTGGTTACTGAAAGACCGATCATGGCATGGGATTCATCAATACAATGTTACGTGTCCACTGATTGAAGGAGGTCTTTGGCTTTCTCAATGCTTGAATTCGTTCACCACCAATCACCAAAAAGAAGCAAAGTCGCCACCAACTCATAAGCATGTAATCATTTTAATACCCAATACACAAAAACAACATCACAAAAATAGATCATGTTTTTTCCGTATATATATACACATGTTTACGTGTTCGAAGGAATAACCTAGATATGTTGCATCTCAAGTACAGGAGGATGAGACAGCATCAGGGGCCTGGACAAGACATCAGGGGCCTGGAGGAGGCATCAGTGTACTGGAGGACAGAGGAGGGCCTGGAGGAGGCATCAGTGTACTGGAGGACAGAGGAGGGCCTGGAGGAGGCATCAGGACTGCCCTTGAGCAAGACACCTCAGCTGGCCCTTCATTTGATGTGCCTGAGTATCAAGAACCTCCCAGTAAGAACCTCCCAGTCAGTCACAGGATAAGTGGAAAGGCTGAATGGTCAAACTGAACGGGGGCTGGTCAGCCTGACAGCGGATTGACCCAACTGGGGGGGAAACTCCCTGGTGAGGTCGGTACAGTGTCGGATTTGAATCGGTTGTCACGGCTGCTTAAGGTCCCCCCGCGTTTCACCAGGTGACCGGGTCACCTTGTGGATCACTCCTCAGCATCCCGTTCTGGTTCCCCTGGTAACGACACTGGGAGGGGTGCGCTGGTCCAGGGTCCGGCCTGACACCCTCATCCCGGGGCCTTTTTTTCCCCGCCCCATCCTGACCTAAAGACATCCAGAGCTCTGGGGACCAGACTGTTGTAACAAACACAGCCCCTCCTGGTGCAGCGCACGCGTCTCAACATCCCTTCTGGGATTCGTGACCTCCCCCCGGGATGGCCCGCGTCGCACACCGATGACATCAGCACTGCGCGCGGGAGCAGGAGGAGTAGAGGTACAGCAGCACCGCGCTGTCCGCCAGCAGCAGGCCGTAGAAGCCCTTCTGGAGGCGTCGGCTGCGCGGCTTGGGCAGCCTGAACAGCATGGCGCCCAGCAGCAGGAAGAAGGTGCTGATGTTCCCCAACAGGAACAGTCTGATGTAGGCGTTCGCGGCGGGCGGGCCGCCGCCCCCCGCCCCCGCCGCCGTGGGCGCCACCTGGACCTCCTTGAACTTGCGGCCCTTCACGGAGGCGTCCTTCCGGTTCTTGCGGCTGTCGGCGTACTCGATGAAGGCCCGCGAGTCTCCGTCGCCCTCCTCGGCATCCTCGGAGACGCGCCGCGGGCTCTTCTGCCGCTCCTTCTTCTCGCTCAGCTCCACCTGAGCGAAGAGGTCGGGCAGGCTCTCGGAGAGCTCGTCGGCCATGTTGACCTTCTTGCCGCCCTTGCCCTTTCCCTGCTTCTTGGACATGCTGAACATCTTCTCGATGACCTCCTCCGTCCGCTTCTTGTCAGAGAACTGCAGCAGGCGCTCGGCCGTCTTGCGGAAGCTGGCGGTGTTCAGCACCCGGCCCAGGATGTGCCTCTCCATCTGCTGGAAGACGGGCATGGCGTGCTGGAGGTTGTCCTCCACCACGTTGACGTACTCCTCCACCTCCGCCAGCGGCGTGGGCGGCGCCGACGGCGTCTTCTCGAACACCACCTTCTTCTGGTCGACAAGCACCATGGCAAACAGCGGCTTGCTCGGGGCCGCGGCGGTCAGCAGGTACACCGTGTAGCTGTGGTCCTGCGTGGACAGGTACAGGTCCACGCGCTCCGCGTCCCCGCGCAGACTGAAGCTCCTCACGACCACGCCCGGGCCGAAGAAGACGTAGGCCACCCGGGTGCGAGGGTACCTCAGCGGCATGGTCACGTTCACGTAGTTGGAGCCGTTGTAGGGGTACCCCCTGGGGTAGCCCCAGTACCCCAGCTGCCCCTTGTCGCTGAAGCCCGTGTCGTCCATCCAGAACATCTTGTAGGAGTCCTGGCCGTGCCTGATGCAGGCCCCGTGCACGCCGTCCACCTCGGCCGCCCGGAAGGGCGCGTCCGTGTTGTGGAAGAAGGCGCTCATGGCGCGCGTGGGGCTGTCGGGCTCCAGCTCCACGTGGTCCACCACCACCAGCAGCTGGGGGTGCAGCAGCAGCAGGTTCCTCTGGAAGCTGCGGAGCTTCAGCTCGGGGCTGTAGGTGGACCGGGCCTCCCCGCGGACGAACACCAGGCCCTGCCGCTGCATTGCCGCCTCCACGCTGGCCTGAGCGTCCGCCGCCGGACCCTCCTTGTAGCGCAGCCACTTGGAGTCGCAGGCCTCCGTGACCTGGCCGGCCCAGGGCCCGAAGCAGCCCCCGGCGGCGGGCGCCACGGGGCCGAACAGCACCGCGTTGTTCAGCAGGGTGTACTTGGGCCCGTACAGCGCCTCGGTGATGAAGGGCACGCCGTTGGGCGCGAAGGTGAAGGTGTTCTGGTCGGGGTGCTCGTGGCCCGCGTTGAAGTTCCTCCAGCCCTTCACCCACTCGCGGTACTTGTTCTGGTGGACGATGTCGAAGATGGCGCGGCCGCCCAGTTTGCCCGCCTTGAAGGACAGGAAGGAGTGGTTGGTGTCGGCGGTGAGGGCGCTGCCGTAGGTGACCACGCCCCAGTCCAGGAAGTGGTGCAGCTGGGGCGTGCCGAAGTCGGGGGGGGGCGTGGCCGTCAGGCTGGGGTCGTACCTGCAGGTGGCCAGGGACAGAGAGGACCATCAGTACATTATGATAGACAACATCTGTATGGTGGAAACACCAGGACCCAGGTCACTTTATTATCTAAGTCAATCAATAAAGAAACAAAGAAATAGTTTTAACTAGATAAGAAAAAGGTATCTTTTTATTTATACTTCAATCTACCCCTCTCTCAGTATCCCCCCCCATGCCCCCTCCCCAGAGGACCTGAGTCTGAAGGGTCTCTCTCTCCCCAGAGGACCTGGTCTACAGGGTCTACAGCAGGGGTCTCAAACTCGCGGCCCGGGGGCTAATTGAGGCCCGCGGGACGATATTTTGTGGCCCCCTACTTGACACCAAAGTTTAGTGTTAGTGTGTTGTTATCAAACACACGGCTTGCCACGCTTTTTTATCGCTTGTGATTGGGGGACCAGATGTCCCAATTTTGAGTTCCGTGTCCTGAGGCCCGACAAAAGCCAAAGGACGCTAAAATATCCCGGTTTCCACCAACCGCTATGAAATGTCCCCCGCTGTCAGCGATTACATAGCCAACGTGATCTAATTATAGCCCAAGCATCAACTTAGATTGGATCAGTTGTGCTTCTTTATTTTTGTTGAATACTTGATACGGCCCGGCCTGACCCAGACTCTACCTCCAGCGACGCCCAGGTAAGGTGAGTTTGAGACCCCTGATCTACAGGGTCTACAGTGTCTGAAGGGTCTCTCTCTCACCAGATGAACTCTGTGTGCAGGGTGCACCAGCGCTGGCCTTTCCCCCTCACCCCGGGTCCCTCCGTCACCCGGTTCTGGTTGATCTGCTCCGCCAGCCAGTTGCCGCTGCCGTTGCGCATCACGAAGCGGTCCAGGAAGACCAGCTGGCTCTCGGGGCCGTAGAACCAGTTGTAGTTGGAGTCGGCGATGGCCACCGTCCTCTGGAAGCCTGAGGAGACAGCGAGGGTCACGTTAGGAACGCACTGGAGACAGGCTGCTAAGAGAGACAGGCTGCTACCGGAGAGACAGGCTGCTAAGAGAGACAGGCTGCTACCAGAGAGACAGGCTGCTAAGAGAGACAGGCTGTGAAGGGCCTCACCTGCACCTCCTCCTGCTCTTCCTCCTCCTCCTCCCCCGCTACCATGAGGAGGAAGAGGAGGAGGCGTACCAGGCAGGATGGTGCGGTACATGAAGAGGAGGAGGAGGAGGAGGAGGAGGAGGAGGAGGAGGAGGAGGAGGAGGAGGAGGAGGAGGAGGAGGAGCAGCCTACCAGGCAGGACGGTGCAGTACAGGAGGAGGAGGAGGAGGAGGAGCAGCCTACCAGGCAGGATGCTGCGGTACATGAAGAGGAGGAGGAGGAGGAGCAGCAGCCTACCGGGCAGGATGGTGCGGTACATGAAGGCGTAGTGCTGCAGCAGCCATGGGTGTTGGAAGTGTCCGATGGAGAAGTGCCTCTGGACCAGGTGGATGTACTGGAAGAGGGAGCGCGTGGTGTAGCTGCCGTACGCCACGCCCTCGTACACCGAGCCGTCCGTCACCTCCTGCAGGAGCACCATGGACTTCTCCATCACAGACAGTGCCTGCTTCGCCCACACGTACGCCTCCTGGAGGTAGCCTGGGGGAGGAGGAGGAGGAGGGGGAGGGGGGGGGGGGGCGGAGCAGAGAGGAGGGGGGAGGAGGAGGGGGAGAGGGAGGAGGAGGAGGGGGAGCAGAGAGGAGGGGGAGGGGGAGGGGGAGGAGGAGGAGGAGGAGGGGGGAGCAGGGAGGAGGAGGAGGAGGAGGAGGGGGGAGCAGGGAGGAGGGGGAGGGTTAGAGACCTGTAGCTTCTCACGGGTACATGCAGCCCTGGTGTATTGACATCACATTCCCGTGGAGTCAGTAAACAGACTGTAATCCAAAGCGCATTACAGGAGGAAGACTATCAAAGCAGACGTTTACAGCAACAAGGAACAAAACAAAACCTGCTTACACTCCAGAGAGCAAACCCATCCAGATCAGAAGCTGACAGAGTGATAGATAAATAACACATTGGAATGATTAGTTGCTAGTCAGAAGGGATGTTGTTGAGCGTGATGTAACCTGTACGAGACCGCAGGCTCAAGAGCAGAAACCGCTAGCTGTCCGGCTAGCATGAGCTACGTCTCCCGTGTCGTTTAGGACTTCTGTTCATTATCGAAATACAGCAACGCTTTTCCTTTAATATCGCTTTCAAATGTTCATATTAACAGTTCATAGCTGTAATAAAAACAAGCATGTCTAAAGAAACACGTCTAAAGAAAGAGAGCTAGTGAAAAGGCCTTTCTCTCCGAATACTACAGAGGGGCTCAGACCGCTAGGAAAATATGATGCTAGGGGACAGAGCCCTCTCTCTGTCACACACACACACACACACACACACACACACACACACACACACACACACACACACACACACACACACACACACACACACACACACACACACACACACACACACACACACACAGTTTACTATGGGAACTGGGACCACATAATGAATGCACACAGCCGCAGGTCTTTGAGAAGTGGTGGTAGTGGTTTCCACCGTCTATGGGTTTACATGGCGGCAGTGTTACTGGGTCTGTTTCACCTGGGGGGCCGGGGGGGGGACAGCACTCAGAAGCTATTGCCACCAAACACAAACTCCCATTTAACCCAGACAGCCGGTCTAACAGACCCCGCCCCGCCTGCTTTACCTAGGAGACGGTCAGAACTAGCAGTACTATGTGACCACCTATCTTTAAGTTGGACTGTCTATCTTTAAGTTAGACCGTCTATCTTTAAGTTGGAACGTCTATCTTCAAGTTGGCCCGTTGATCTTTAAGTAAGACTGTCCTTTGTAAACATCCAAAGAAATGAAGTCGAAACTAGGCTTTAGAAATGCTATTCCACACACACACACACACACACACACACACACACACACACACACACACACACACACACACACACACACACACACACACACACACACACACACACACACACACACACACACACGCAGTAGAAAAACACAGTGCTAATGCTAATATAACTACATTGCTACGTAACGTGGGTTGCCTGGTATGTGGCAATTTAGCCTTGCGGCTAGCAGATAGTAGCTCAGTCAATCAATCCAATCACAAATTGTCAGGGTTCTAGATGATCACGGACCAAACAAGCACATGGCTTCAGTTGGAACTGAGAGCCAGTTAGCTAACCCTACCCCTAGTAGAAACTAAACCTGACCGCTCCGCCAGAGAGGTAAGCCGATGAGTGGAACGAGGTTGGCTCAGTGCTTAAGCAGGCAAACGGAAATACTTGAAAATAACTCATTTCAATAATAAACAAGGAATAAATATAATTATTTCTCACTTGCACAAATGACTCAAATATTTTAACCATGATCAATGATCAACAATCATCAATGATCAATGTTTCAGCTTTCCCTAAAATATCAAAATGGTAGCCAACGAGAGGCCAGCCGTCCCCAGGTGGATTATGGGTAACCAGTCCGATTAAACATCTGTCTGGGAGCCCAGACGTGCAGACACCTGCATCGGAATGCTCCCGTCTACCCTCTGAACCCCGTCTGTCCCCGAACCTCCCCGTGTGTCCAGGGTGAGACCGGGTCCAACAAAGAGACCGGGTCCTATAGAGAGACCGGGTCCTATAGAGAGACCGGGTCCTACAGAGAGACCGGGTCCTATAGAGAGACCGGGTCCCACAGAGACACCGGGTCCCATAGAGAGACCGGGTCACAGAGAGACCGGGTCCTATAGAGAGACCGGGTCCTATAGAGAGACCGGGTCCTATAGAGAGACCGGGTCCTATAGAGAGACCGGGTCCTACAGAGAGACCGGGTCCTATAGAGAGACCGGGTCCTATAGAGAGACCGGGTCCTACAGAGAGACCGGGTCCCACAGAGAGACCGGGTCCCATAGAGAGACCGGGTCACAGAGAGACCGGGTCCTATAGAGAGACCGGGTCCTATAGAGAGACCGGGTCCTATAGAGAGACCGGGTCCTATAGAGAGACCGGGTCCCACAGAGAGACCGGGTCCCACAGAGATACCGGGTCCCACAGAGAGACCGGGTCCCACAGAGAGACCGGGTCCCATAGAGAGACCGGGTCCCATTGAGAGACCGGGTCACAGAGAGACCGGGTCCTATAGAGAGACCGGGTCCTATAGAGAGACCGGGTCCTATAGAGAGACCGGGTCCTATAGAGAGACCGGGTCCCACAGAGAGAACGGGTCCCACAGAGAGACCGGGTCACAGAGAGACCGGGTCCTATAGAGAGACCGGGTCCTATAGAGACCGGGTCCTATAGAGACCGGGTCCTATAGAGAGACCGGGTCCTATAGAGAGACCGGGTCCCACAGAGAGACCGGGTCCTACAGAGGCCGGGTCCCACAGAGACCGGGTCCTATAGAGAGACCGGGTCCCATAGAGAGACCGGGTCCCACAGAGAGACCGGGTCCCACAGAGAGACCGGGTCCCACAGAGAGACCGGGTCCCATAGAGAGACCGGGTCCTATAGAGAGACCGGGTCCCACAGAGAGACCGGGTCCCACAGAGAGACCGGGTCCCACAGCGAGACCGGGTCCTAGAGAGACCGGGTCCCACAGAGAGACCGGGTCCTACAGATACCGGGTCCTATAGAGACCGGGTCCTACAGAGACCGGGTCCTACAGAGAGACCGGGTCCTATAGAGAGACCGGGTCCCACAGAGAGACCGGGTCCTATAGAGAGACCGGGTCCTATAGAGAGACCGGGTCCTATAGAGAGACCGGGTCCCACAGAGAGACCGGGTCCTACAGAGACCGGGTCCTATAGAGACCGGGTCCCACAGAGACCGGGTCCCACAGAGAGACCGGGTCCTGCAGAGACCGGGTCCCACAGAGAGACCGGGTCCCACAGAGAGACCGGGTCCCACAGAGAGACCGGGTCCCACAGAGAGACCGGGTCCGTTAGACCTCAGAAGTTGCGGGGCTGCTGAGCTTGAGGACATTGACCCGCAGGCCGATAAAGGACACCTCCGTCTTGGTTACCACGGCGACGGGGCGGCGTGTTAAGGGTGGACGGCCGGGAGTGAAACCGGGGACGGGTGAGAAGGAGCCAGGAGCCCTTCAGGGTTCAGGCAGAGGGAAGGGAAGACGCGTTCCCAGACTTCTAAGATAATTTCACAACCCAAAAAAAAACAGAGACACCATCCAATAATTCCAGCGTCTACTCCTCAAAAATTTTACTGGGAGCCAATTCGATGACTCCCCAGAGAACAACAAGTGCTGGCTGAGAGAAACCCTTCTCCCCCAGGCCCTGCCGGGAACTGGTCGACGTAGAAAACCTTTTCCATGCATGAAAAGAAAGAAAATAATGTTTAAAACCCAACTGACTTCCTGAATAGACCTTTCAGTGCGTTTAAACCTGTATTCTTTCTTTGTTGCTGACATTCTTTCTTTCCTTGTCGTCCACAGAGAGAAGGAAAAGCCCGGAGGAGCCTTCAGCCCAGCGCCCAGACAGAAGCCCTAAAGACCGCCTCTTTGTACCAGGAATCTAATCCCTCATCCTATCGTACTCCAGTAGAGGCCAGACCTTTCACAACGGCCCTACCGCCTCTCTCTGCCAAACACACAAACATAATCTGTCTTTAACTTAGACCAGCTATCTTTTATTAAAACCATCTTTAATAAGACCATTCATCTTTAATTAAGACCATCTATCTTTAACTAAGACCATCCATCTTTAACTTAGACGATCCATCTTTAACTAAGACAATCTTTCTTTAAGTTAGACAATCTTTAAATAAAACCATCTTTACGTAAGACCACCTATCGGAAGGTAAGACCATCTTTAAGTAAGACAATCTATCTTTAAGTAAGAACGTCTATCTTTAATTAAGACCATCTCTAAGTAAGACTATCTATCTTTAATTAAGACCATCTCTAAGTAAGACTATGTATCTTAAGGTAAGACCATCTTTAAGTTAGACCATCTGTCCTTAAGTACGACCAGCTATCTTTCTCTCGCAGTGCCTTTAGAGGTTTGTATTCTTTCTTTCCAACACACCAACATAACGAAGGACAGCTGAACGTTTTTCAAGGAGCAGGGTATGACCTGCGGTCTGCAGCTCAATCTGATGCGAGGCTTTGATAAACGGGAGAGGATGGTGGAATGGGGGGGGGGGGGGGGGGGGGGGGGGGGGAGGTCCTGGGCGGGTGACTGAACGGAGGTTTCAGGCGGATAACATTTCCTTCCAAGAGAGGAAACACTCGCCTCCCGTCGCCGTGGGAACATTTGACCAGGAGGGGATGGAGACAAAGCTGAGCCGTTTATGAATAATGAATTTATAGTCTGGAAGAGCTGGAATACGACCAGATTATTAGGAAGTTCATTTTTCCATTGGAATAGTTTTAGTGTGACATTATTTTGATATTTCATGAAATAATGTTTTGGAGCATTGGGTGAAATCCAACTTTAGGTCATCATTGTGTCTGCCTATTCGCTTAAGAATTGTTTACCAGCCCAGTGGAATGGGGTTGGCAAGGTTAAACAGCAGGTGGTGTCAGCAGACCGGTGGGGATACAGATCGGAGGGGTTAGGTTAAGGTTAGCAGGAGGTGTCTGTAGCTTGGGTCATGCACAGGTTGGAGGGGTTAGGCTAAGGTTAGCAGGAGGTCTTCTTACCTTGGGTCATGCACAGGTTGGACGGGTTAGGTCAAGGTTAGCAGGAGGTCTTCTTACCTTGGGTCATGTACACCAGGCTTCCCGTCAGCAGCGCCACACAGTTGGTTGGCTGGTGGTTGTGGAGGTACTGGAAGCCCCAGCCGCGCACGTACGACTTCTCGTACATCAGGCGCGTGGCGTTGCCGATCACCTGCAGGAAGCGCTCCTGCTGAGCCTGGCTCAGGAACTCAAACAGGAAGTCATATGCCGTGGCGAAGCCCGTCAGGGAGTGGGCGACCGGGACCTCGTCCCAGGGAGCGTCCTTCACCAGCCTGGAGGAGACAAGGGGAGAGGAGATGAGAAGAGGAGCCTGGAGGAGACAAGGGGAGAGGAGATGAGATGAGAAGTGAGGAGACGAGATGAGACAAGAGGAGAGGAAAGCAGAGGAAGGAGAGGAAGGAGAGGAGAGGAGACAAGAGTAGAGCAGAGGAGAGGAGACGAGAGGAAGGCAAGGCAAGGCAACTTTATTTATATAGCACTTTTCATACACAAGGCAGACTCAAAGTGCTTCACATATAAACATTGTCATACAATTAAATAAAATAATAGATAAGTAAAACAAAAACATATGCAAAGAAATGGGTAAAATAGAAAGTTAAAAAGGCATTTTAGTATTAAAATAGAAAATATAGGCAAAGTTATTTTTAGAAAGTGCAATGTATTTAAGATTTAGCAGAAAGCTATAGCATACATAAAAGTCTTCAGTCTTGTTTTAAAGGTGCTCAGAGTTGGGGCAAGTCTTAAATCCTCTGGGAGTTTATTCCAGCTATTTGTTGCATAGTAACTAAATCCTGCTTTCCCATGTTTCGTGTTTACTCTGGGGATAATTAACAGATTGGTCTCAGAGCTTCTTAGTGGTCTAGAAGGCTGATGTAGTGGAAGCATATCAGTTAAATATTTTGGGCCTAAACCATGTAGGGATTTATAGGTTAGCAACATGATTTTAAAATCAATTCTCTGACCTACAGGAAGCCAATGTAACGATTTCAGAATTGGTGTAATATGATCAAATTTTTTGGTCTTTGTTAGAACTCTAGCAGCAGCATTCTGAACAAGCTGAAGCTTCCTCAGAGTTTGTTTTGGGAGACCTGTAAGGAGACCATTGCAGTAATCAAGCTTACTAGTGATAAAGGCATGTACAAGTTTTTGTAAGTCTTCGGTGGACATGAGCCCTCTAAGTCTTGCTACATTTCTAAGGTGATAATATGCCGAATTTGTAACTGATTTGATGTGACTGTCGAAATGTAAATCTGAATCCATGACAACCCCTAGATTTCTGGCTTTGATTTAGGTTTTCAGGGACAGAGAGTGAAGGTGTTGGGTTACTTTAAGCCTTTCCGTTTTAGAACCAAATACAATTATCTCTGTTTTGTCCTCATTTAGTTGAAGGAAGGGGGAGAAGAGAGCAGAGGAGCCAAAGAGGAGAGGAGAGAAGAGAAGAGAGGAGAGGAGACAAGAGGAGAGGAGAGAAGAGAATAGAAAAGAGGAGGAGGAGAGAGAGGAGAGGAGAGGAGAGGAAGCTCTTTGACCCAGGCAGGGAACATGGGACCTGCTAGAAGGGAAGGGGCTAAGGGGTCTGTTTCTAGGAGGCCTACAGGTAGACTGAGGACATTAAGGAGCAGGTAGGGGTTAGGAGGCATCCTGCTCTAGTCTACTCAACAACCCTTGAGTAGACAACGTGTTCTTTCTCTTGAGCTGTCCCAATATAATTCATTGACCATTAGAATTAGCCAGATGAAACTTAAATCGACACAGAATAATTCCAACAAAAATATTTGCTCCACTGAAGCAAACTGGGAGGCTGAGTTTCCAACACATGTGATGCAAAAAGCTTTGTTTTAATTTGCCATCAGCAATCAGGAAACGCGTAAAAAGTTTAATTTCCTCCGCCAAACCTTGTAATTAGAGTTTTAATATACGTGTTCTCTTTTGAATTGTAAAAACACTAGGTAGGTAGCGTTTTAGAAGGCTGTAAATCTGCCTGGTGAGCATGGAGATGAAACTAAACGTCTTTTAAAAGTTACAAACAGCTGACTCTTCTCTTTTGTAAAGCACCAAATGGTTTCTGTGGTAAATAAAGAAAAGGTGTTTTCTTGGAAGTATCTTAATTAAATATAGACAAACATAAAAGGGGATTGAATTCAGATGTTTCTTAAACCACGGTTGGAGGTCTGGTAAAAGCACACAACACCAAGACGCAGCAGAGCACGGCTTTGTCCGTTTTAGACGCGACCGTCAGGACACCAGCGCGTTCCCCTTCCCCTCCCAGTGAATATCAAAGACAGGCCTTGGGCATCGGCACATCCGCCCTGCGTCCGTCTCCCGGGAACGTCCGCATGTATCAGAGGGGCTGAAGGCTCCCCTTTCAACATGGGCTTATACTGCACCCCCAGGAATCTACTCCTGGGGGGGGGGGGGGGGTTGGTTTCCTCTCATTCATTCGAGTTAGCAATCATCATGGCACCTATGAAAATATCTAGAATTGCATGGTTTATAATCAAGTACATATTTAATCCATGTCCATACTTTACAGCGATCACATATCTAAAAGAGAGAAACGTTAAGTGGCTTTGGATAAAAGGGTCTTTTAGTGACCGAATAGTGAACCACAGACCAGGGAAGGTGAACCTCTACCACTGCTCCTGTAAGTCCTGTTCCATCCCGCAGAAGGAATCCAGACCTCCAGCCGGGTTATTGAGCCTTATCTCCGTGCTCCGCAGCGTCTCAGCCCCAACAGGAGCACTTGACGCAAGTCATCACCGGTACGTGTCCTGAACTCTGCCAAAGCACACAGAGCACTTCACTCCAGTGTGTGTACACAAGACTCTGCTGCCATCTGCTCCTCCTACGTCAGGGTGGTCTGATACCTGCAAATACATCGTGGTGCAACCCTTAGCCTAACGCCTAACACTAGCAGCCTCAAATCACAGAGCTACGAATACAACTCTTCAAACAAAACCTGTGGTTCAGTGGTGTTTATTTTGCTACACGCCGCCATGTTCACTACGCTATCTAGATTCTCCCGTCGCCAAGTAGATCCACGAGTCATTGCCAGCCAACAGTGGGAGTGATCAGCAATGCAGCAGCAGCCTTCTATTATCAGAGGCTGAAGGCATTCCATGGGAGGGAAATGTATTGAAAGCCAGCATTAGAAAGTTAGAATCACTCCAGAGGGATTATCGTCCCAGAAAGGCAGGAGGTTTACCCTTCAATGCCTGAAGAGGAAGATTAATGCAATTCTTCAAACCGTGAGGCAATACAGAAAAAGAGCCTTGAAATCTAACAAATGCGTCTTTGGCCCAAACCCAGACCTGTACACTGACCTCAACCTCCAAACCCTCAGCTTAACAATACCACATGGCTGCTTAAACATCTAGACATCTCTACGCCTGAACCTCCACCGCCCCACTGAGGTAGCGGGCCTCAGACCTCAAACCTGAGCATCTCGTTCCATCCCAACCGGGGCTTTGCTGCAGGACTCCTACAGCTGCTGAACACATTTCCTGCAGCCGGCTCCTTGTGGGCCCCAGACAGCGATGGAGGTGAACCCTGGGCTACGTTCTGATTGGCCGGTGAGCCAGCAGAGGGGCCCACTGCCTCAGAGGTCAATTCTCCAGATACCTTTCTGTGATTTCAACCGAAAAACAAGCTGTACATTATCCCCTTTGTCCGATAGCTGCCATGGCAACGATGGAGTTTAACAGTGTCATTCGTACTTAATGCTACCCGCTGCTTGACTAGGGTACTACGCTAGTTCTATCCTACGGTCCGGGTCTGGTTCTTTGCTAGTTATTTGCCACTATTCTATGCTACGGGGGGGTTAGATGGGTTCTATGTTAGTTCTATAAACAGGATTATTTGCTACTGTCAGTTCAGTTCCGGACCAGTTCCTGACGGCCTAGGACAGCAGTGAACAGCCTCCTCCGAATATTGCCGTCGTCGATGAAGACGACTTCAGGAAGTGGACTGCCGAGGCCTGGGAGATGGTGATCGCTACAACGCTTCGATTCCAGAGGGACTCAGATGGGATCGAGATCCATTAAAGAGCAGGACGAGGTCGGGAACCACAGGCGGGCTTGCGTACGTCCGGGGCTGGACCCCGGTGCCTTGGACCGGGGGGGAGGGGGGGGTCTTCGCCACTCTCCTTCCTTGTGTTGATCATACACAGACAGTGAAGGGGTAGAGAACGAAGCAGAAGCAGAAAAAGTACCAACTAGGCTGAGCGGCCATCCTCTCCATGTAGTCGCGGGCCAGGTCCAGGGCTCCGGCGCGGTGCGGGTACAGCAGGCAGAACATGGACAGCGCCCCCAGGTTGTTCCCGTACACCTCGTTCCAGCGGGCGCTGAACCTCGCCGGGCTCCAGGGGGGCAGGTATTCCTCGGGGTGCTCCAGCATGGCCTCCCCGGCCTCGCGGATCCTCCGGGCCAGGTCCCGGTGGGTCCCGGACGCCCGGGCCTGGAGCTCCTCCACGTCGGCCCGGTCGAAGTACAGCATGGGGTGGCCCTCGTAGTTCCCCCCCATGAAGGGGACGCCGCCGCTGGGGTCCACCTCCTCCGCCGCCGCCGCGGGGGGAAGCAGGGGCCACAGCAGGCTTAACAAGAACACCGTGGGGGCCCCGCGCGCAGTGGTGTGCCTGAACGCGTTCATCGAACGATAGTTCATGAACTCGTTCATATTTTGGGACGAACGTGAACTGGACGTACTGTATTACTGCCTGATGGACGTCACTGTGAACTCGTTCATTGTGGTTTCTGTGGTCCGGCCCGCTGACTCGGTTTAACGTCGTTCAATGAGGGAGGTTATTTGTTTATCAACACGGCGGATGCGCGCGCAGAATGATCGCAAAAAATAACGTTTGTTTGACCGGTTGCCATGGTTATCTCCGTGTAGTTCTTTTGCAGTTGCGGTGTTGTCAGCTTACTGTTACATTAAACTGCAATCAGAAAACGCGGTTATATGCTATAGACCCTAGTATCTGTGGTAAAAAGGCTGGGACGAATTTCAAGTTATAAATATGTACACTTTATGTTGAAAGTATAAACCGTCGCGATTCCGATTGAAACGAATGGCGCAGTGATTATTCTTCAAAACGAGAGCTGGTCAATTGTGAAACATGGGTTTATCTGTAATCAGACAACGTGGTTATATGATATAGACCCTAGAGTATCTGCGGTATAAAGGCTGAGACGAATTTCGAATTATAAATATGTACAATCCATAACGTTAGCTCACGTGGCTCATAGCTCAGCGGACTAGTATACCTCCTAGAATCATTGCTTGTTGGCCGTAAACGGAAAGGGGGGCTGTTTACGTTTGGTTGTAGTCTTTTCGCTCGCTTCTCCGTCTCAACAGTAGGGCTAGAACCGAGCGAAAAGACTACAACCAAACGTGAACACCCCCCCTTTCCGTTTCCAGCCAACGAGCAATGAGTCTTCCAACAGAAATTAATTGGATTTTCAAAATGCGCTAAATGTGCAATAAAACACGATAGAAACTGTATTTCGCTACGATACTTGATTCAACCACTCTATTTCATTCTAGACAAACCAGAAAGGGGGCTCAATGTTCAAAATACCGGATAAAAATAATAGCTCACAGCAACATATTGAAAAAAAGAACTATGAACTAGTTCATTTTTTGGAACTGTGAATTTAGCTCAAAATTTTGAATTATGAGTTCATTACCAGTTCATTTTAAAATTTGTGAACTGAAGATTTGAACTAGTTCACGTAGAAAGTGAACTTTCCCAACACTGCCCGCGGGTGCAGGGTCCCATCGTCCCATCAGAGAGACGGCCGTGGCATTGCCGGGGGGTGGGGGTCCTCAGCTGGAAAGGAGAAGATGCAGAAGAAGAAGGGTGGGTTAGGGATTGATCCACCAACCACCTAACTGTAACCTAACCCTCTCACCCTAACCTAACCCCCTCACCCAAACCTAACCCCCTCACTCGAACATAACCCCCTCACCCTAACCTAACCCCCTCACCCTAACCTAACCCCCTCACTCGAACCTAACCCTCTCACCCTAACCTAACCCTCTCACCCCATAACCCTCTCACCATAGCCTAACCCTCTCACCCTCTTACCCTAAGACTCTCCCCCTAACCCACTCACCCTAACCCTCTAACCGTAACTTAACCAGCTAGCCCCAACACTCTCATCCTAACCTAACCTAACCCCTGTAGACATGTCCCCCCCCCCGCCTCCCCCAAGTAGCCCCCCTCCCCCGTGCTGACCAAATAAATCAAAGATTTTATGGAACGGAGCCACGATTTCTGCTGTTGCAAGAGTCGAAGGTCAGCAAAACAAGTTCAGTTTGTCAGTGACTAATTGTTCTTGCACATAACCGTGTTACGGTAGTTCCCGACACTGATAATGAAATAACGTTTCTAAATCTCTGGCCTCGATATATTTAGAAACGTAATCATATCTAAGCAAACTCATCGAAGCAGAAGCAGGTATCCAAATGTCAGTATCCTAGTTGGGTCTAGGCTACACAATGTTGTGACGTTAACCACGTATTTTCATCCGTTTCGGCTGCTTCATTGGGATAACAAATACATTTGAGTAAAGAGTAGCAGGCTATCTGCCCGTGTTAAGTAGTTTTTTTCTTCTAATAGCAGCTACCCTGAAATGAGGAAAGAACAGGGAAGTTTTCTTCCCTGCTTAGGCCTAAAAAAAAAAAAGTTTGGTTGTCAGTTGAGGTCATGGTAGGTAGGGAATTTATTCTATTTTTTTATTTAATTTTTTTCCAGCGGCAGCGAATGATAGGTAGGTTGTTTTCATTTAAAAACGAGAAAATTCGCTCATCCTTGTACAGAATGAAGAGGTGCTGTACCAAAACGTAATTATAGTTTGCATTAAAAAAATAATAATCTTTTTTTTTTTTAAATATAGCTCATAAAATAATTTGGGTCGCACATAAATTGACAGGGTCGGTCGGAAACCGGAACCAAACAAAAACATATTTTAGGCCTTACAGGAAAGGTTTCTATAACCCTTCCGGGAAGGGTTTGTTATATACAGGAAGGGTTTCTATAACCCTTCCTGTAAGCTCAGCCTCTTTTGGAACACAGTTTCTCTGAAACTGATAAGAATAAATGGAAAATGGCACATAGTTTTGCACTTCATTGTTTTTGTACCCTGTAATGTATTTTTAATTTTTAATTATTTATGGCCCTACATCTCTTGCACGGTTGTACAAAACAAATGTTAACATGATTTTGATGATTTAGGCCATAAGCTCCATCAATTTAAGATAGTTCAACAGAAAAATACAGACTGTTGAAACTCTTGAACCAATTAAATGTTGGATGATTTTAAAGTAACGCAAAGTTTATAACCTTTAAATATAATTTGCCTTTTTTTTGTGCCCTTCTTGTTAAACACTGAACCCTCCTTGGCCCCCCTAGTAAAAGATTTCTATAACCGCCACTGAACCTAACCTTCATCTAACCCTAACCTAATCCTCAAACCTGACCTTCTCACCCTAACCTAACCCTAACCTAGCCCTAACCTTCACCTAACCCTATCCTTCACCTAACCCTCAAACCTGACCCTCTCACCCTAACCTAACCCTCTAAACTAACCCTAACCCTCTCACCCTCTAAACTAACACTAACCTAACCCTCCAGAAGGGTCTGTTTTCCTTTGGCTTTCGTTTTTTCTTCCCAAACCCCGGCATTCCTGGGATAACAAGAGCCAGATGTGTTGCTGATCATATGGCGCCCTGCTTCAGGCTCGGCCCGTCATTGGGTAGAAAGCGACTCCAAAGACCAATCAGGAGGGGCGATTTCTACCGATACACCCCTACGTCAGGGTTGTGTTAAATGATGACAGTGTCCATATCGATATGAATGTCTCTAATATCTACTCATCGGAGGGGATGCTACTGTCTGCTGTCGTCCAGATATGATATAGTGTGTATAAATATTGAGGACAGGTTTAAGGTCTGTCTTTCTTTCACCGCTATCTTAAAAAAACAAGTTAGGCGGATGCAAATGAGTGACGTTAAATGATGTTTCAAACGATATCTGCATTCATACAAAATATGCAGAAAAAACATGATAATTCACGACGTCATCAAACGTCATAATTCATTGCTGGTCTATTACTCCAACATGGCTAGAAGCTGAACACTACGTTCGTTAATGAGTTGATTATGTGTGAAACAAAATGGGGAAAAAGGTGATCTGCAGCAGACTGCTCCCACCTATGTGGCAGAACGGTCGAACAGTTTAAGTTTTTATTTGAACTGCGATAGGAGACTCATCTGGAGTCGGTAGACAGGTCGCCGGAGGTCCAGACAGACCTCAGTAGTAGGCTATCTTGTTTTCTGTGTGTGTCGTCAAGTTAAACAGGAAGTAAGGGTTAGGGGAGTCTGCCATTTGACTGGACGTTTCTACTGCCTTTCAAAAGAAAAGTATGATGGGTTGCTGTTAGATGGCCTGAGAATGCACAGAAATTGTACATGGGTCCTATTGTGTCTATTGAAATGATAGGCTATCAAACACGCGTGTGTATTGGTACAAACATGCAAACCTCATTGAAGGTACAAACATCTGCTCTTACGATGGAACTTCAATGGAGTGTATTTATCACGTGGCTCTTCACACACACACACACACACACACACACACGTTGGAGTAGCTTGTTGGAGTGAAGGGGTTAATGAGAGATTTGGACAGATTTCCTGAAAGCACGACCGGCAGTAATGTAAAGTGATGTCACACACAACACATACCACACTGGCCTTCCTGAAAAACATTTAGTTTGAAACAGCTGTACAATACGGCTGTGTAAAATATCGAAATATGAAGGCCTGGAAATGTTTGTTTTTAACAGAAAATTCCGATGTTGTTTCTCTTGGCTTGCAATCTGATTTCTGATAAATCCCATACTTATGAATCCATAAGTATGGGACACAAACCAATGCACAGAAGGAACCAGAGGAGTGGATGTGGGGAGTCCCAGGTAGCCCACCACGAGTGTTATCAGGCTACTGATAATTTTGGCATTTTGGCATTCCAAAATACAAACACACCAAAAACCGGCTAATGAATGCAGCCATGCTACATGAGTGTGCTTTGGGCTTTAGGGATGAGAAGTGCAGCTTATTTCTTTAGAAACCCTTCCCAATGAAATAAGCCTTTGTGTAGACTATGCCCCCGACGTCTGCTTCCGTAGATTAGGTATACAGTAACAGCTACCGCTAGCAAAGAAGCTAACCTACACTGATCTTGTGGAATAGTCAGCATTGTTTCAATGTAAACTATGACGACATTGATGACCTGAAAGATTTCCAGAAGTCCTGAGAGGTTGTCAATCACGATATTATAATGAAAAGTTGATGAAGTGTTTCAGTTTATTGGCGGATGCGACAGTGTGTCGACCAGGACTGCTCTGATGAATACTGTACTACATGAAGCTAATCGCTTCATAAATGTGCATGACAAACCAGAAGCTAAACAAAGACAGTCTCATTTCCTATCAGCTCTTATGTAGGCCTAGATCTACATAACATATATCTATACATATAGATAACACATATCACACCCAGAAATAGAACCAACATTTATTAAATCGAACGCATGCATCCAAAAGGATAAAGGCAACAAATCAGTATCAAACTAGATCGTTCTATACCTTATTTAGTGACCTATGCACCATCTAGAAAAATCAAATGCATGAAACCTATTCCTCGGGATTTGATTCGCTCTGATGCCTGTCAACGGAAAAGAGGGCGGGGCATATCCACGGGCCGATATAAACAAACTAAAGGCCTTAATACAAACATTGTGGTAGGATGGGCTGATGTCGTTAATGAGGCTGAAGAGGAAGTATGCAAAACCTTTTTAGCACATTTTAGAAGTTTTAAATATTAGGAAGTGCACCTTTAAATAAATCTAAACCTTCTCCTCCGTGAGTTGATTTCCTTCTGGTTCACATGATAATGAGTTGACTTCCTACTGCTTAACATGATAATGAGTTGATTGCCTCTACTGGTTCACATGATAATGAGTTGACTTCCTACTGGTTTACATGATAATGAGTTGAATCTCTACTGGTTCCACCCTTCCCCTACTCAGCAGGCCCTGTCTCTCCCAAGTACAGGTCCTAATCCCAGTACATGTCCAACAGAGTAATCCCAGTACATGTCCTAATCCCAGTAGGTGTCCAAGAAAGTGATCCCAGTACGTGTCCTATAGATTTATGTTCTAATCCCAGTAGCCTACATGTCCTAGAGAGTGATCCCAGTACATGCCTTAATCCCACTACTAGAGATTGATCCCAGTACATGTCCTAATCCCAGTAGGCTACTACAGAGTGATCCCAGTACATGTTCTTATCCCAGTACTAGAGAGTGATGGGCTGACTGGCCGCCGTGTCGCAGAGGCTGACCTTAATTGCAGGCTTTGACCGCGCGACACAGAAACCAGTAAGAAACCAGTATAATTAACCCGCAGTGGGTCCAAACCACCGGTACCTCCTCCAACCAGAAGCTGTCTTCACATCTTACAAGTTATTTCTTAACAAAGTTAAGACCTGAGTACTTAAGAGGGTTAGATGATTCCAGGTTATCTCTCTGCGTGATTGTCGATATTAACCTTAAAACGGTTAGTGATCCTTGGTCATCGCTCTTTGTGTTAGTCGATATTAACTGTAAGAGTGTTAGATGATCCCAGGTCAGCTCTCTGCGTGTTAGTCGATATTAACCTTAAGAGGGTAAGATGATGGCAAGTTAGTCGATATTAACTCATCTGAACTAAGGAACGAGGATCAGGAGTTCTTACCGGTCGGAAGGTGGAGGAGCATCACCTCGTCCTCCGCGGGGTTTCGGGCTCATTCTTCGGATTAAAGTAGAGTCCGCAACGATATTCGATAACGGAAACTTTGAGGGGCGCAAAGTTCCACGGCGGCGCGAGGAGGAATCTGGCATCGGACAGCGCGTCACGAGGAGGGGCGGGGGCGGGGCTTAAAGGAGAACTAATGAATTAAATGGTTCTCCAGCCAGACCCCAGGTAGGCGGTCCCCCTCCCTGACCCACACACCGTCTCTTACACACACACACACACACACACACACACACACACACACACACACACACACACAGTAGACCCGACACAGCGTCACACAAATACACACGGACGCAAACACAGAAGGGCCCCACACACCATCACCAAACACACACACACACACACACACACACACACACACACACACACACACACACACACACACACACACACACACACACACACACACACACACACACACACACACACACACACACAGTAGAGTCGACTCTACCAACCATCTTGCTTGTGGTTCACACACAGTAGGGTTAGGCAGTACTTCTGGTCCACAGTGGGGTTAGTCAGTACTTCTGGTTCACAGTGGGGTTAGTCAGTACTTCTGGTTCACAGTGGGGTTAGTCAGTACTTCTGGTTCACAGGGGGGTTAGGCAGTTCTGGCTAACTCTGCACGGCAGCCAATAAAGACACAATACACTGCATCAAAAATCCCAGTTATATTTTATTGCCAGAACATCAACACAACTCGCCGTGTTCCTCCGGCCCCTGGAGACCACACGATGCCCCCGTATAGCTAACGCGCTGCGGGACCCTTCAGGGGGACCCGAGTGCTACAGCAGCATCACTCTGGCCGGCCCCCCCCCCTTTACCAGGAGCTCACCTTAAACACACATTATGGCACAAATGACGCAAACCAGCCGCACGAGCGCTCGAGACTCAGCTATAGCATCTCGCAGCGTCACTCCGAAGGAAAGGAGAGGACTCGCATTTCACTCCAACACATTTCACGGAAAATATGATGAGAACATCAAGCATGAGGAATATTCACCTCATGGTTCTGGATCCTGGTATGGTTTTTGACACACACAGCACGGGAGAGATAGGATTTGACTCATTCATTTCTTTACGAACAATGTCCCGATTAACAACTTCACAAAATACTGGCAACAGGAAAACATCCAACTTTAATATTATATCCCAGTTACTAAAATACACATATATGATGAAACAGAAACTAAACTAATAAGTGGTGTAATAATAACACTGAGTGGCACACAAATAATTTTTTTACCCGAGGTTTGATAAATCATATTCAGGAAGGAAAAAGGAAAGAGAAGTAGGACTTTTATTGTGGTAAGCATCAGCATTCTTATGTTCCTAGAAAAGCTCTGCTGATCAATAACTGGTGCATTGGTATTTATAAATGTGCCCTTCACAATAAGATTAGGGAGCGCTATGCGTCTTTTAGAACTAGCTGCTGAGCTGCTGACTCACTACTTCACACGCACTTATTTTGACGAGTGGTATTTCCACATGTACGGTACACATTAAGACTACGCCACGACGTTCAGAGGACACGGAGGACTACATTCACATTCCTCTGCAGCACAATAACTGCTGCTGCAGAGTGGACCATAGAGAGTGTGTGTGTGTGTGTGTGTGTGTGTGTGTGTGTGTGTGTGTGTGTGTGTGTGTGTGTGTGTGTGTGTGTGTGTGTGTGTGTGTGTGTGTGTGTGTGTGTGTGTGTTTGTGTTTATGTTGGCTCTGGGGGTGGGAGGGGTCAGGGGTGAGGGGTGTGGAGGCACATGTGATGACGTTGATGAAGGTGGAGGAGGTGGAGGAGGAGGAGGTGGTGGTAGTGTCGTCGGTGGTGGAGGAGGAGGAGGTGGTGGTAGTGTCGTCGGTGGTGGAGGAGGAGGAGGAGGTGGTGGTAGTGTCGTCGGTGGTGGGGGGATGGAGGAGGTGGTGGTGGAGGAGGTGGAGGTAATTGGGGTGGGGTGGTTCCTCATGACGCGTCCCGGCTCCGTCCGCCCTGCAGGGAGTCGGGGGGCCGAGGGTAGTAGCCGCTGGTGGGGGGCCGGTCGGGGGAGAAGCGAGGGAACTTGTAGTCCAGGGGAAGACCTGAGGGGAAAAGGTCAAAGGTCACCTCTGAGTCCCAGTGTCTCAGCTCCACGTGTGTGTGCGCGTGCGTGCGCGTGCGTGCGTGCGTGTGTGTGTGTGTGTGTGTGTGTGTGTGCGCCCCACCGGCGATGTGCTCCACGCTGGGGATGGCCATGGTGCTGTACTTATGGATGCTGTGGCAGCACCAGGTCAGCTTCTGATCCTGCTCCTCCTTCTCCACTCCTGCCTCTCCGGAGCTCTTATGGGCGTCCATGAAGTAGGACCCCCACTGCCGGGAGGAGTCCGAGGGGGCCTTCATGCCCTGGTCCTGAAGAGGTAGAGGAGTGGACACAGGAGTGAACACGGGAGTGAACACGGGAGTGGATACAGGAGTGAACGCGGGAGTGAACACGGGAGTGGACACAGGAGTGAACGCGGGAGCGGACACAGTGAATAGGCTGGTATAATATTTGTATTTCTAAAGTGTGTACAGTAGTTAGTATGAGATACTGAGAATACGTCTCAACAAAGCTCAGTCAAACATGACAGCTAAAAACAACAAGGTGCACAAGTTCAAAGTTCAAAATGCGCTTTCGCATTTGGAACACACTCAAAGACCTACTTGCACACTTGCTTCTGCGAAAACATCTATATTTTTTCCTAGTATTTGCTTGAAGGGCACGCGCTGAATACAACCGGTCCTTGAGGTTCTTCCCTCCCTTTTCAGGCGACAGGAAGTCGTGGGCTCATCGCTCACGTACACAACGCCTAGTTAGTGTCACACCTGAAACACCATGAATAATATTTATAACATGTATTCACGAGTGCCTTTGCAAAACAAATATTCAAATATGATATTTGATATCTATCTTTAAAAAATAAATAAATAAAAATAAGACAAATAATCTTGCGAAAATACTATTTTGTTAATAGAAAAGACCAGTGCTGGCCAGCTACCCCCCCTGCTGGTTTGGAGGTTGGTGTTCAGTTGCCCTACACCCTCAGCCCCCAAAGCTCGGGTCCAGACCGCCGACACCATGTCAGCTTGTCATGTCTTCCAGTATTGGGCAGCAGTTCAATCCCCTCCAGGGATTCTCACCACCAGCCGGTGACTCACCGTCCTCCATCTTAAAGAGACAGTGCATCCCGGCCCTCTGGCCAGGGGGGGCAGCAGAGAGCACCGGCTCCGTGAGGCCGTCATGTTGTCGACACAAAGAGCGAAAAAGAAGCAAAAACCGAATTGGTTTCACACTTTCCAATTGGTTTTCTCGTTTCATATTCACCCCATTGGTCGGCACAGACCAAATTAAATTGGCTGGCGTCCTGGACTTGAATTGTATGTATTCGATATTATACTATAATATAGAATCGATATATAATACATATCGATTCTAGATTCTTCCTTTCCTTATTGACTTCAATTCGAGCTAAAGCCAAATCGTGCAAAGTTCCGCAGCGCGTCTCTTTCAGCATCTGTCGCAACATCAGAGGAGCGCTGACTCGGCAGCTTTGTTTTTGCAGTCTGAAGAACAACATCCTGTGAGCATCGATAACCTTCTAGTGAACCAGAGACCACTTCAGGGTAGAGAGAGAGCGAAACAGACAGAGGCAGAGACAGGAAGACAGGGAGACACGGAGACAGGGAGAGAGAGAGAGAGAGACAGAGACAGAGACAGAGACAGAGAGACAGAGACAGAGACAGAGACAGAGACAGAGAGAGAGAGAGAGACAGAGACAGAGACAGAGACAGAGAGAGAGAGAGAGAGAGAGAGAGAGAGAGAGAGAGAGAGACAGAGAGAGAGAGAGACAGAGAGAGAGAGAGAGCCTGTGTTAGCGGGCTTTGTCAAACCCTTTCTGAGCACATCTTTGGATTTTGGCGTGCAGGAATGTTACATGATCGTTGCCGCGGGCTGCGTGGTCGGGCCCCGGCACGCAGGGCCTAGCAGGCCTCCACACGCCCGCCAGAGACTGAAGCTATCGCTGTGTTAAACACGGCCGTAGACCCCCCACCTCAGGACCAACCCCCCGGGGTCAAGGGCTTACACACACACAAAACACATCCACGGCGAGGAAGGGCCAACAAACACACAAACACATCCATGTTAAGGGAGAGCCAACAAACACACAAACACATCCATGTGGAGGAAGAGCCAACAAACACACAAACACACAAACACATCCATGTTAAGAGAGAGCCAACAAACACACACTAACACATCCATGTGGAGGAAGAGCCAACAAACACACAAACACACAAACACATCCATCTAGTCCGCAGGCGAACACAGGTGCATCATGGGTCTGCATCATGTCTTCGTGCCCATGGAGGGGGGGGGGTCTGAGGGTGTCTGGGGGGTCTGATGGGGTCTGGGGGGGTTTGGGGGAGTCTGGGGGTGATTAGTCACACTTCCAGAGAAAGGAAAGCTGCAGAGGAGGGGGGAGGAGGGGGGAGGAGGAGGGGGGGGGGGAGACGGGGGAGAGCCCTTCACGCTAAACGGAAACAGCTGCCGGCTGGGAATGTACACCGTGTGCACAATTATTAGGCCAGTGAGTGTTTTGGCCATATCATAATTTTTATGCATATTTTCCAACATCAAGCTGTATAAACCTTAGTGCTTATTGGATTTAAGCATACCAGGTGATGTGTATTTGCGTAATGAGTGAGGGTGTGGCTTAAGGAGATCAACACTCTATATCAAGGTGTGCATAATTATTAGACAGCTTCTCTTCCTCAGGCAAAATGGGCCAAAAAAGCGATTTAACGGACTCTGAAAAGTCAAAAATTGTAAAACGTCTTTCAGAGGGATGCAGCACTCTTGAAATTGCTAAGATATTGGGGCGTGACCACAGAACCATCAAACGTTTCGTTGCAAATAGCCAACAGGGTCGCAAGAAACGTATTTCGAAGAAAAGTCGCAAATTAACTGCCAAAGATTTGAGAAGAAACAAACGTGAAGCTACCAGGAACCCATTATCCTCAAGTGCTGCCATTTTCCGGAACGGCAACCTACCCGGAGTGCCCAGAAGTACAAGGTGTTCAGTGCTTAGAGACATGGCCAAGGTAAAAGAGGCTGGAACCCGACCACCACTGAACAAAACACACAAGTTCAAACGTCAAGAATGGGCCAAAAAATATCTGAAGGCAGATTTTTCAAAGGTTTTATGGACTGATGAGATGAGAGCGACTCTTGATGGATGGGCCCGTGGCTCGATCAGTAACGGACACAGAGCTCCGCTTCGACTCAGACGCCAGCAAGGTGGAGGTGGGGTACTGGTATGGGCTGGTATTATTAAAGATGAGCTAGTTGGACCTTTTCGGGTTGAAGATGGCCTCAAAATCAACTCCCAAACCTACTGCCAGTTTTTAGAAGACACTTTCTTCAAGCAGTGGTACAGGCAAAAGTCTGCATCTTTCAAGAAGACCATGATTTTTATGCAGGACAATGCTCCATCGCATGCATCGAAGTACTCCACTGCATGGCTAGCCTGTAAAGGCCTTAAGGATGAAAGAATAATGACATGGCCCCCTTCCTCACCTGACCAAAACCCTGTTGAGAACCTGTGGGCCCTGCTTAAACGGGAGATTTACAGTGAAGGAAAACAGTACACCTCTCTGAACAGTGTCTGGGAGTCTGTGGTTGCTGCAGCACAAAAAGTTGATCGTCAACAGATCAAGAAACGGACAGAAAAGAAGGGTGGCTATATTGGTCACTGATCATTTTTTTTGACGTGTCGGAAATAAATTTCGAGTTTTATTATTCTCACAAAAATAAATAAAATAAACAAGTGAGATGCTAAATCTTCGTTTTTCATTTAGTTGCATAATAATTGCGCACACTAATAGTTGCCTTATAATTGTGCACAGATATAAATATTCTCTTAAGAAAGACAAATCCTCACTTTCACTTTCTTAAACATTCAGGTTTAGGTTGATTAACATTTTGGATTGACGGAGAACACCATAGTTGTTCAATAATAAAAATAATCCTCAAAAATACAACTTGCCTAATAATTGTGCACACAGTGTAGAACAGAGAACATAGTACCTCGAACTTGGCCTTGGTCTCCTGGTCCTGGTCCTGGTCCTTGTCCTGGTCCTGGGTCTGGGTCTGGGCCTGGGCCTGGTCCTGGGTCTGGTCCTGGGCCTGGTCCTGGGCCTGGTCCTGGGCCTGGGTCTGGGCCTGGGTCTGGGCCTGGTCCTGGTCCTGGTCCTGGTCCTGGTCCTGGGTCTGGGCCTGGGCCTGGTTAGCCCTGGCGGCGGCGCTGGTGGGCACGCCCTCGCCCTCCATTTCCTCCACCACCATCACCGTCTCCCAGCGCCCGAAGCTGGAGGCGGGGAACATGTCGGAGCGCATGCTGTCTCCGAAATACACCACCTGGGGACAGGAAGTACACCAACACTCAGTACACCACCTGGGGACAGGAAGTAAACCACCTGGGGACAGGAAGTACACCAACACTCAGTAAACCACCTGGGGACAGGAAGTACACCACCTGGGGACAGGAAGTACACCAACACTCAGCACACCACCTGGGGACAGGAAGTACACCAACACTCAGTACACCACCTGGGGACAGGAAGTACACCACCTGGGGACAGGAAGTACACCACCTGGGGACAGGAAGTACACCACATGGGGACAGGAAGTACACCACCTGGGGACAGGAAGTACACCACCTGGAGACAGGAAGTACACCACCTGGGGACAGGAAGTACACCACCTGGGGACAGGGGGCAGTCTCATCGCTGAGGTAAGGGAGACCTATATATACTGCATATCTCCCCACTCTCCTCTTTCAGTGCATTCAGTCAGAATTCCATGAGACTTTGTTTATCCCCGGTTGTCATAGCAATGTTTTTGACCATCCGAGAGAAATGAAAGCATAATCAGTCATGGAGCAGGAAGGGGAGGGAGGGAGTCCCTCTGATCGGTCCTCTCAGCCTGAGTCACCGTCAAACCCCCACAAGCTGTTTAACGGGAGTGGACCTCAACATGACGGACTCCACACACGAATACACACACAGTGGAACAGGGCAGATGTTGAGTGGATGACATCATCAGGGCCCCCTAGGCCGGGGGTCTAGCCCCCACCGCCACCCCCACCGACACCACCACCACCACCATCCCCACCACCACCAACACCACCCCCACCCCCTCCAACACCACCACCCCCTCCAACACTACCACCACTAACTTTTGGTGACCCAGAGACTTCCACTCCTTTACTCCACCTCCCTCACCCCCCACCTCCCACCCCAACCTCCGCAGCTTAGAGATCAACCACACCTCTTATGATCACATCTCAGGGAGCTTAAGTCACCTGAAACTGGTTTAGACTCTACTGACGCTGGCTGGCTGACTGACTCACTGACTGACTGACTGACTGACACGGGAGGGATAGTAGAGAGATATGCCAGCGGCCTGCAGGTGCGCCCGTCTCACGCCAGGGTGAGATCCCTGCGATATGATTGGCAGGCGAGCCCGGCCCTTTGCCCGGCGGCTTGGCGGTCGACGGAGAAGCTCCTGACACCTGCGTGAGGAACGCTCCAGCTGCCCTGAGCTCCAGCAGCGGCCCTGAGCTCCAGCAATAGGGTTGGTGTTTTTATTTGGTTGATACTGACAGACATGGCATTCCATGGAGCCCTGGTTGGAAGGAAACCCTGGCTGGGACGGGATGGGGAGCCTACCTTGGGCTCCGGCTTGCCCGTCATGGTCTTGAGGAGCTGGTGGAGGTGAGGCCAGTTCCCCTGGGAGTACCAGCCGGGTTTGTCGAGCGCCTGCAGGCCCTCGCTCTCCTCCACGTCGTCCACTGTACCACAAAGATGGAGGAGGATGGGGGGGGGGTCATGCGGCGGCCATCTTTGGAGGACAAGGCTATGACTGAGGAATGCTATTTGTTTACCTTTGTTTGACATGCATTTCGTAAAGCGACACAAAATAACCTTTCGACTTTACGATCAAAACACATGAAAATAGATCATATTCTGATTTAAAACTCCATCCCGACACTCAACGCAGAGCGTAGCTACAGGGTGAGGGTGAGGCTCAACCTCTCACCCTGACTGCTAAGTGAGGGATGAATTTACTGGCTGTGGCTCAGAGCTGAACCAGACCTGCTGACACGGTCAAAACAGACCGCCGTTACGTCACCACGGCAACGGAGGGAGATTCAGAACTTGAGTGGAACCAGAGGGAGGCTGGTCTGCATTAGTGCCACACACACACACACTGATACCACACACAGTTACACACACTGATACACAGTTACACACACTGATACCACACACAGTTACACACACTGATACCACACACAGTTACACACACTGATACACAGTTACACACACTGATACACAGTTACACACACACAGTTACACACACTGATACTTCACACAGATACACACACTGATGCTGCCACACACACACACACAGCGCAACTATGCTGGGTAACCTCTTCCAGTCCTCCTTCCCATGATGCATTAGAACAGGTTTGGAAGGCAGTGCAGTATGAGAGCGTGTCTAAAGACCGGAGGCCTGGGTACTAGGGCATTACTCTGCAGAGGTGAGACGGGCCCGACACATTGTCACACACACAGCGGAGACCTCAGCAGTGAGGATTCAGAGACAACAATTCTGAGAGAATGGCATGGAGAGAAAAGAGCCAAAAAGAGAGAGTTTCAAAGAGTCTGCAATAGAATGAGAGAGAGAGAGACACTGCACTCTAAGAGAGCTAAAAAAAGAGAGTGCAGAAGAAAGGCAGGTAGACTGAGAGAGGTACTGAAAGCACGTGAGCGATAAGGAGATAGAGAGATTGGGGGGGCAGTAAATGGTTTGAGAGCTGTCGTGTTAAACAGAGCCAGGATCTAGATAAGCCCTCCGTGAGGACTCTCTGCTCTGTGCTTTGAGACCCCCAGCATACAGGCCTGCCACCTAAAGTCAATATTTAAGAGCCTGGCTCGCCTCAGCCGTAGAGATCCAGGCGCTTGCATCTCATGTGTGCAGCAGCTTCCAACAGACAACACACCAGCGCCCTCTGAAGCCAGCAGTCTGTGTGTGTGTGTGTGTGTGTGTGTGTGTGTGTGTGTGTGTGTGTGTGTGTGTGTGTGTGTGTGTGTGTGTGTGTGTGTGTGTGTGTGTGTGTGTGTGTGTGTGTGTGTGCGTGCGTGCGTGCGTGTGTCCTTCACATATCTCTAGAACCAGTCTGCTCTTCTTCACACGTGGTGTGACTATGGCGGCGAACGCGAGGATTCATTCAACATGAATCAGCCTCTAAACAAACAGCCGCACGGGGAACGGGCAACACGCGGAGCGCTTCACTGTCCGCACTCGGACGCTAGATGTAGACCGTTATATTAAAGTGTGTCTGTCCATATGGCTCCACTTCACTCAGCGTATCGTTGGGAACCCAAGGGAACGCGGTGTAAAGGTGGAGAGGCTCTGATGGTTCTTAAGAGTGGTTCTGATCAGGTTCTGATGAGAGGTTCTCATGAGAGGTTCTTAAGATTGGTTCTTATGAGCGGTTCTTAGGAGGGGTTCGAGAGAAAGAGGTTCGGATGAGCGGTTCTGATGAGCCGTTCTGATCAGTGGTTCTGATGAGCGGTTCTGATCTGTGGTTCTGATGAGAGGTTCTCATCAGTGGTTCTCATCAGTGGTTCTCATCAGTGGTTCTGATGTGCGGTTCTTGATAAACGTTCCCAACTGGCCCGCTCTGAGCGGCTCTGCACTCATAGCTTTAAAACTCTCCCTCATCCTAGACATTGAAGAGCCACACATCTCGGAACACGGTGGGAAATGATTGCGTCCTTAAAAATAAAGTTCAAAATAAAGGTCATTAACTGACCAATCCATGTGTCACTGGATGACCAGGGTAAGAACCAGCGGGAGAGAGGAGAACCCTACTAGATCCTACAGGAATCATCAACAGGGTCTTCTGACAACGTGGCAATATTTAGAGAGCGGGTGGGGAGAGGAGTGAGGGGGAGAGAGAGAGACAGAGAAGGGGAACATTGCAGCAGCTGGATCTGCAGCACACTTCCATTCCCTGTCCACTGATGACATTCCAGAGGAGGGCAGAATTCCTGGACAAGAATTCCCGCCTGCTTTTGACCTCCAGCGCTGAATGCTTTCAGGGTTTTAGGTCTAAATATACATTTTTTACCTGCTTTACTGATTGATACGTTTGTTTATAAACTGACCAAATACGTTGTGTTACAAAGGCTGTGAACCGACCTGGGAACATCCAGTACTATATAGGGCTGTGAACCTACAGCCCCTATATAGGGCTGTGAACCTACAGTACTATATAGGGCTGGGAACAGGGATCTACTGGGACAAGAATTTAGCCCGGGACTTTGGGAGGGAGAGGCCTTTACTGAGACCGCAGGAATAGCGCGTTTAGAATTTTGCCACTGTGTAAAATAATAAAAACTAGTCCTTACCCAGTGGATATGTGCAATGCAACTACATGTCAACATAGGGATGTGCGTGTGGTCAGAATTTTTGTGAAGATCACAGGCAGATATTTGATAAGCAATCTTGTACATGTACAACATATTAGAAATTGTGTTTTTTTGTTCGGATTTTTTGTCAGCACTATTATTCTATTCTCTGTGTGTGTGTGTGTGTGTGTGTGTGTGTGTGTGTGTGTGTGTGTGTGTGTGTGTGTGTGTGTGTGTGTGTGTGTGTGTGTGTGTGTGTATGTGTGTGTGTCCATCTGTGCGTGTGTATGTGTCTGTTTTCCGTGTGTCCATCCTTGTGTGTGTGTGTGGGGGGGGGGGGGGTGAGGAGAAAACAGTTCCCACAAGATCTCTGATCATTCAAGAAGCAATGGGAGAGGCAGGACATATTTCCCACGAGAGCTCACCGACAGTTCTCAACAACTCTGATCATTCTCGCAGCACGGGGGGTTAGGGCAAACATATAACCGCGAGACCTCTGGTAATTCTTGCAGTATGTGGGATGGGGTGCTTTTCACTTTAGGTCAATGAATGAGATCGTACAGTGATTTGCATATTTCCCAATAGTCATATTCAATCAATACTTGATGTATAAGGGGAGGTTAGGGGCAGTCATGTATTATTTACTGGGCTATAAAGATGGTCAGTAGAGAGGCCTACGGTAGCTGAGAGAGAAACTTACTTAAGACTTTTAGTTACAGTAATTTTCTGCATTGCTCGGGTCAAATTGACCCCAAACATCATAGCTGTACGTTTATTTGAACATAATAGTTGGGTTCAATTAATTCTTATTTTCTTAAATTGAAAAATGACCGCCCGCCGGCTTTGCCTGCAATGGTCTGGCCACTCGGGAAATCTCCCGAACCTCCGGATGTGCCGGTCCACCCCTGGCTTTGAACCCACCTCGGGACTGCAGTACTCCATAGGAAGCGATTGAAACGTACCGGTACGACCGAGGGCTGTGATTGGACCAAGACTTTACACACATATTCTGTAACGGCGTAATGCATATCATATCGCAGCGTATAGCATAACATATATATTGCAATGTATATCCTAACATATATTGCAACGTATATCGTAGTGTATGTCAGAACTAAATCAACGATTAACGTCGCGCAAATATCAGCGTATTTCAACAAGGTAAATCAGTGTTTATCGTTACGTATATCGTAACGTATCATAACGTACATCATAGAGTATATTGTAACACATACTAGTAATGAATGAAAACGACATCGTAACATATATCGTAACATATTACGTAACGTATCTCAACGCATATCGGAACGTATTTCGTGACGCATTTCAAAACGTATATCGTGACGTACATCGTAATGTGTATCGTAACTTAACGTAAAGCATATCGTAACATATATTGTAACGTATCGTAACGGGGCATCGTAACGAATATCGTAATGTGTATTGTAACGTTTATCGTACCGTATATCGTAACATATCGTATTAATGTATGAAAACGACATTATGACGTACATATTAACGGATACCTTGACGGCATTCAGCAAACTTTATAGTAAAGTCCTTTGTATTGTTTATCGGGACATTCTCGGGGCGGGGGGGGGTGGACAGGACGCTCACCGAGGGTTCTGAAGGGACGCTGGTGGGGAACCAGGGAGAAGAACCCGGGCTTCAGCGCGTTGGTGATGATGATGTCGAACAGATCCTCGTAGTCCTTCCTGTAGCACAGAAACAAGATGGCCGTTAGCCGGTGGACGACCTCCGACCGGTCCTCAGAATAAACGTTGTGACGAGTTGATGGCGCCACTGCATTTGAGGAAGCTGGCGCGACGAAGCACTGCACTAAGCTACTCATCGGAGCATGCTAGCTAGTGCAGTGACTTCTAGTGGATGGATGATGTTCTAGCAAGGCTGAAGGTGTTTGGAACGCAGCCCGAAGGTTCTGCTCATTCATCTAAAAAAGTTAAAAGGATAAAAGCAACAGCTAAAACGACTAAAGAACAATGGATTGTTTTTTTTACTTCACTTGTATTTTTCCATAGAATTGTTATTCTTCATGTTTAAGGAAAGGAAGCACCCGTTGGGGCTCAGTTCCCACGGTCTCCTCCCCCCTCTGTCCTCTGAGAGCTGAGGGCTGTCCGGCCTGGAGTCCTCTGAGACGTCCTCATACTAAAGGACTGTACACTATCGGCCCACTCATCCACCATTCTGGTGCCAATGGTCTAGCTCACTTTATTTGCTATACTGTGTAGCAGTTATTTCCGATATTTTCATTGTGTTCATAAGTACACAGTCACCATGATGTTGGGTAGATGGCTAGATGACGAGCATCTTTAGCCTAGAGGCTGGAAGGCCACTGCATAGTGGCTTAAAGCTAGCTCGCGATGCCAAGCTATGCCAGTTAGCGGTGCCAGGAGGATGTGGCGGCTAGCCGTGAGTCACAGCCCCTGGGCCTCGCTAGGCCACAACTCACAGCTGACCGTCACTGGCTCTCTACCCGCCAGGCCCACAGTGGGAAGAGAGGGACCCAGAGACAGAGGCCCCGGGGCCCAGAGACAGAGGCCCCGGGGCCCAGAGACAGAGGCCCCGGGGCCCAGAGACAGAGGCCCCGGGACCCAGAGACAGGAGGCCAAGAGACAGGGGGCCAAGAGACAGGAGGCCCCGTGGCCCAGAGACAGGAGGCCAAGAGACAGGGGGCCCCGAGGCCTGAACCAGTAGGAGGGGTTACCTGACCCTGACCCAGTAGGAGGGGTTACCTGACCCTGACCCAGTAGGAGGGGTTACCTGACCCTGACCCAGTAGGAGGGGTTACCTGACCCTGACCCAGTAGGAGGGGTTACCTGACCCTGACCCAGTAGGAGGGGTTACCTGACCCTGACCTCGTTAGTCTGTAACGACGATCAATGCATGGATTACTAATGTACCCCATATAAACACTCTGAATGTTGACATGCAGTTTATTTATTTACCTTCCTTTTTTTTTTTACGTGTAATATTGATATCTTTCCGTCGTTATTTATCTAATTTGTTACTCTTATTTAAATGCAACATTTATAATCTTCTAATTCGTTAAATCCTCATGAAGATCTCCAAATTTTTAAATCCAAATGACGGTGATAACTAAATATTTGATCAAATCCTCATCAAGGAAGGTAGACAGATTAATATAAACCTATTCCTTCACCTCCTTCACACAGTGTAGTGATTCAGACTCTTTTTATTCTTTATTATTGTGTTGATGCTCGGTAAATATTCGACATCTAACCACGAGAACAGCTAACATCAACACACGCATTTGTTTGGACTGAGGTAAACATGTCAATGTTTGCAAGGCGGTTGTTTAACAAAACTAGCTAAGAACGATTTGCTGTTTTCATATGGATAACAACATGAGAAATACTTTATGTACTGGGTAGGTACTAAGTGTTAAGTATGAAGTATTAAGGTACCATTAGGCATTTTGTGAACTTTGTACGTTTGCCCGAGGCGGATGCTGAAGGGCCCGATTAAAGCTTTGGAAACGCATGGAAACAGCATGGAAACAGCATGGGAACAGCATGGAAACACATGGAAACAGCATGGGAACAGCATGGAAACGCATGGAAACAGCATGGAAACACATGGAATCAGCATGGGAACAGCATGGGAACAGCATGGAAACGCATGGAAACAGCATGGAAACACATGGAATAAGCATGGAAACAGCATGGAAACGCATGGAAACAGCATGGAAACGCATATCGTTCCGTCGTTATTTATCTTATTTGTTACTCTTATTTAAATGCAACATTTATAATCTTCTAATTCGTTAAATCCTCATGAAGATCTCCAATTTTTTTTCTCCAAATGACGGTGATGACTAAGTATTTGATCAAATCCTCATCAAGGAAGGTAGACGGATGAATATAAACCTATTCCTTCACCTCCTTCACACAGTGTAGTGATTCAGACTCTTTTAATTCTTCATCATTGTGTTGATGCTCGGCAAATATTCCACATCTAACCACGAGAACAGCTAACATCAACAGACGAGGTAAACATGTCAACGTTTGCTAGGGAGTTGTTTAACAAAACTAGCCAACAGCAGAGAACCATTTGCTTTTTTCATGTGGATAACAACATGAGACATACTTTATGTACTGGGTAGGTACTAAGTATTAAGTGTTAAGTATGAAGTATTAAGGTACCATTAGGCATTTTGTGAACTTTGTACGTTCACCCGAGGCTGATGCTGAAGGGCCCGATTAAAGCTTTGGAAATGCATGGAAACAGCATGGAAACACATGGAATCACATGGAATCAGCATGGAAACACATGGAATCAGCATGGAAACACATGGAATCAGCATGGAAACACACCCATGTGTTTCCATGCTGATTCCATGTGTTTCCATTGAATGGTAACAGCATGGAAACACATGGAATCAGGATGGCCGCACACCTGGAGCCCCCCCTAAAGGGAGCCCCCCTCCAGTGGGACCCACCCCCAGTGGGACCCCCCCCCAGTGGGAGCCCCCCCCCCCGTGGGAGCCCCCCAGTGGGAGTCCCCCCCCCCCGTGGGAGCCCCCCAGTGGGAGTCCCCCCCTCCAGTGGGACCCCCCCCCCCAGTGGGAGCCCCCCCCCCCCGTGGGAGCCCCTCCAGTGGGAGCCCCCCCCAGTGGGACCCCCCCCCAGTGGGAGTCCCCCCCCCCAGTGGGAGCCCCCCCTAGTGGGAGCCCCTCCAGTGGGAGCCCCCCCCCAGTGGGAGCCCCCCCCAGTGGAAGCCCCCCCCAGTGGGAGCCCCTCCAGTGGAAGCCCCCCCAGTGGGAGCCCCCCCCCTCCCAGTGGGCGCTGAGTGGCCCGCGGCCCCCAGAGTCTGACAGATAAAGGGTCTGCCTTCACTTCCTCAGTCACGTTGGCATGACGACCGGAACCTCGAGAGCAGCTACTCTAACACACACACACACACACACACACACACACACACACACACACACACACACACACACACACACACACACACACACACACACACACACACACACACACACACACACACACACACACACACACACACACAGCTGGGCCAGGACCCAACATGCCTTCTCTATGGGAGGTGACACATGCTGGTGGGGTCAAAGGTCGGGTGGGGGGATGTTGTTCCAGCAGAGAGGGGGGAAGAGGAGGTAGAGGAGGAGGAGGGGGAGGAGGCTGGGAGAAACAGAACGGCCAGTCTGCCGTTTGGCAGGAAGTGGTTAAGAGGGGAGTAGCCTCGAGTCACTCTGAGATCCAGGAAAAACCCCGCCCCCAACTAACCCTAGGGGTAAGGTTAACTCTAGTAGTGTTAAGGTTAGGTAAGGTTAACTAACCCTTAGGTTAAACTAACCCTCACCCTAGGGCTAGGTTAACCCCTAGAAGTGTTAAGGTTAGGTTAGGTTAACTAACCCTAACCCTTAGGTTAAACTAAACCTAACCCATATTATTATGTATCATAAAGTGTATTGTATTATGTACCTTGACACTCAGCTAGGAGGAGCCGGGTATCAAACTAGCAACCTTGCGGTTACCAGTCCACCCGCTCTACCTCCCAAGCTACTACTCTACCGCCCCACAATCTCTCTAAATCTCTCAAAATTAATAAACTGATATCTCTCCACAGTAATTATCTAAAAGATAACATCTAAAACCCATCTCCTTTGAATCCTTGTTGCCATCCGGTGCTTGTGCCCCAGACGTCCAGATGAACAGCGTGTGCTCTCTAGCTCTCTCCTGCTCCAGCCCCGGCAGCAGCGTGGCTCACCGCGTGGGTCCATGGGTGTGATGTGGCTATCGTTCCCTCCTGCGTGATGAGGCGTGAGTGTGGCTCTGGCCGTAGCAACAGCCCTAAGCCCCGGGTTGACTCTGCTAAGTGGGGTCTGAACCAGACGCTACAGAGAGCCGGCTGGGACAAAAGGGGTTTGTGTGACTGGACTCCAGACCTATAAAGACAGAGCTGTTAAGGCAGCCGGAGGTGGCGGCCTGGCTCCCACGGTGGGGCAGTGTAGGAGGTACAAGTTACTCCATTATCAAAGAGCTAGGGAATAACTTCCATCTTAGTCTAAGGTCGTATTATTAGGTTAAGTTCAACTTCCCTGTTTTAAGTAGTATAGTATCAATATCATTGAGTTTAGTATAACTTCCCTGTAAAGTAGTAATATTATTATTAAGGAGGAGAGGAGAGGAGAGGAGGAGAGGAGAGGAGAGGAGAGGAGAGGAGAGGAGAGGAGAGGAGAGCGTTTGAATCACCAGAGGCATGCCAGGACTGTAAGGAATGCCGGAAGTTGGGGGAAAAACTCCAGACCTGAGGGTCCAGACCTGGAATTCTACTCAACCATGTGTGTGTTCTCTGTGTGTGTACGCATGCAGGGTGTGTGTGTGTGTGTGTGTGTGTGTGTGTGTGTGTGTGTGTGTGTGTGTGTGCGCGCGCAGGCGTGTGTGTGTGTGTGTGTGTGTGTTTGTTTGTGATTGAACAAATGTTGCTGTGCTGTCATAGTATTAAGTATTAAGGTATAATGTCCAAATAATAAGGTATAGGGGCCCCAGTAAAGGGTGTTGGGGTACAGGGGCCCCAGTAAAGGGTGTTGGGTAGAGGGGCCCCCAGTAAAGGGTGTTGGGGTACAGGGGCCCCCAGTAAAGGGTGTTGGGGTACAGGGGCCCCCAGTAAAGGGTGTTGGGGTACAGGGGCCCCCAGTAAAGGGTGTTGGGGTACAGGGGCCCCCAGTAAAGGGTGTTGGGGTACAGGGGCCCCAGTAAAGGGTGTTGGGGTACAGGGGCCCAGAGGGCAGGGGTCCGGGTCCGTCTGGCCCTCACCCCAGGACGTGTTCACAGATGAGCCGGCAGTAGTCGCTGTGGGAGCTGGTGATGAGCAGCAGGACCTTCCCGGCCTCCTTCATGCTGCGCAGCCACGCCTTCACCTCCTCGGAGCAGGGCTGCAGGTAGCGCCCAGGGTCTCGCTTCACGCTGGGGAAGTAGGTCCCGGCGTCCTCTGCTCCCAGGGGACACCAAACACACACACACACACACACACACACACACACACACACACACACACGCCAGGAGTTAGAGCCGCACAGCCCTGGAGAACCAAGCTAACTCAGTGGTGGATTGGATGGCGGACATGCTAGCTCGTTAGTAGCTCGTCATCATCTCGTTATTATCTTGTCAACGAGCCGCTGAGCAGATTCTTCATCCAAGGAGTTCCACTGGTTGAGATCGTGGCATAATGAAGGGCGCCTGGACTCAAGGAGGCCTCCAAGAAGGCTTCCGACATTGGGCATCGAACCCAGAACCTCTCAGATAAGGGTCAGACACCCTCAACACTAAACCGTCTTTTTATTTTATCCAAAAGTTGAAAGTTGAGGAAGCATATTTCTAGCAGCTATCATTATCAAATCCTTATGTTAACACCATACTGACATCTTTCAACCCAACCCTAACTTAGCCTACCTTACCCTAACACTCTCCTTTCCTGATCAACTGCCGTTATCTTCACCAGCTTCGTGGTCAGAGAGAGGATGAAGATAAACCACTCAACGGAGAGGAAGACCTGGTTCATGATCAGTCAGATAGAGGATGAAGATAAACCACTCCACGCAGCGAACTTGAACTTTCTTGCATTGCAATGTGTTATCTAATTTTGAGTTAACAGGAAACCCAACTGTCACACGATGTGCTCGAATCAGGATCTGAACATGAGATTATAAACGGCTGGAGACGAAGGGTCATAAACCCGTTCACATCATGTAATATGAAGTGTATTCATTCAGAAGGCGACCGTGTGTTTGGCCTCATATCTGTAGAATCCTTCGTTCCAACGGTGCGTGATCCAGGATCTCTTGTTGTTTAAATATGATCTGTCTGTCTGGAAAGGTGACCCGGGTTGTAGGTCAAATTGAACGGATGATTCTGATGAATGAGCTTATGAGTCTGACGGGCTGAAAAGAGGATGCAGCTCAACGGAATAGACTGGAACATGCTGCCCCCTGGTGGTCCAGCTGTGGACTAGCGGTGCAGAGACGTCCTTCACCCAGAACACAGACAGGTGTTACAGCAACACCTGCCCACCAGGAGAGGACGACAAAAACTAAGAGAAGCTAGAGAACAGCGTCAGAAATAAAAGGCTCACTTCATGAGTGCATAAGTAACAATCGAAAACAATGAATTGAGAAGATAATAAAGCAATGTAGATCAGTTTTTCAACCAAATCCCCTGGTCGATCTAAGGCAGGGGTCTCAAACTCACGGCCCGGGGGCCAATTGAGGCCCGCGGGATGATATTTTGTGGTCCACTACTTGACATCAAAGTTTAGTGCTAGTGCGGCCTGCGCGTTGTTGTCAAACACACTTTTTAGTCGCTAGCCACGGTTTTTTATCGCTTGAGATAGGGTGACCGTGTGTCCCGTGTTTGCCACGACAGTCCCAATTTTGAGTTGCGTGTCCTGAGTCCCAACAAAAGCCAAAGGACGCTATGATGTCCAAGTTTCCACCAACCAATATGAAATGTCCCCTGCTGTCAGCGATTACATAGCCAACGTGATCTAATTATAGGCCGATCATCAACAGATTGGGTCAGTTGTGCTACTTTTTTTTGTTGTGGCTCTGGGAGCGACTGATCTGGTCTAGGGAGGTCAATAACCTCTAGTCATCACTCAGCCCCCTGGAGAGGGGGGGGGGGGGGGGATCACTCAGCCCCCTGGGGAGGGGGGGGGGGTCTGGCCGTCATTCCAGACGCCCACTTCCTGTTCCTGGACACGCCCCTTCTGACGTGATAAACTGCCATTATCTTCACCAGCTTCATGATCAGTCAGAGAGAGGATGAAGATAAACCACTCAACGCAGAGGAAGACCTGGTTCATGATCAGTCAGAGGATGAAGATAAACCACTCAACGCAGAGGAAGACCTGGTTCATGATCAGTCAGAGGATGAAGATAAACCACTCAACGCAGAGGAAGACCTGGTTCATGATCAGTCAGAGGATGAAGATAAACCACTCAACGCAGAGGAAGACCTGGTTCATGATCAGTCAGAGGATGAAGATAAACCACTCAACGCCGAGGAAGACCTGGTTCTTCAGAGCATACCGGTCCTCAGACTATGGGGACTGAGACAGAGAGGCAGTGAGACAGTCAGATAGGGAGTGAGACAGTTAGATAGGGAGTGAGACAGTCAGATAGGGAGTGAGAGTTAGATAGGGAGTGAGACAGTTGGATAGGGATCGAGACAGTCAGATAGGGAGCGAGACCGTTAGATAGGGAGTGAGACAGTCAGATAGGGAGTGAGAGTTAGATTGGGAGTGAGACAGTTAGATGGGAACTGAGACAGATAGGGGGTGAGACAGTTGGATGGGGAGTGAGATAGTTAGATTAGTAGTGAGACAGATATGGAGTGAAACAGTTAGACAGGGAGTGAGGCAGTCAGATATGGAGTAAGACGGTTAGATATAGACTGAGACAGTTAGATAGGGAGTGAGACAGTTAGATATAGACTGAGACAGTTAGATAGGGAGTGAGACAGTTAGATATAGACTGAGACAGTTAGATAGGGAGTGAGACAGTTAGATATAGACTGAGACAGTTAGATAGGGAGTGAGACAGTTAGATATAGACTGAGACAGTTAGATAGGGAGTGAGACAGTTAGATATAGACTGAGACAGTTAGATAGGGAGTGAGACAGTTAGACATAGAGTGAGACAGTTAGATAGGGATGGAGACAGTAGATAGTGATTGAAAAATATATGGAGTGAGACTGTTAGATTGGGAGTGAGATAGTAAGCGAGAGAGTAATCTTGAGATCCGGGCTTTATCTCCGGTTTAACCACGCAGAGAGTTTAATTGGACGTTTAGGCCTCCGATTAAAAGACACGCCTAAGATCTGCTGAGTCACGATGGAACAATGGAGGAGAGAGAGTCTGGAGCGAGAGGCTTGTGGTTCTCAGCGGGATTGGAGGCTGACGGTCTCCTTTCAGGGCTCCTTTTTCTGAGCCACTGGTGTTTATATCAGGTGGTTACATCAGAGGTTTGTGCGTTTGAGGGCCGGTGGCCCTCAAACGCTAAACCGAACTTTGATGGTCTTCAGAAAGACCAAAGAGACTTAATTCTGTTATTCTTCATCTACAACATTACAGGACAAGAACAAATGTGGCATGACCAAGAGTCTGGACGTTTCTTGGAATATTGCGATGGCACCTTCATGGCAAAAAGAGCATTTATCCAATTTTAGCTTGATGGATGTAATACGACATCTGTCGGTTAGCGCATCGACAACTTTCAGCTGTTTAAATCCACGACGTCAGAGCAATAAACAGGGCTGCTGACAGAAAGGGAGAGTGTGGAGAGAGACAATCTGCTGAGAACTAGGTAATACTGACCCTAACAGCCATCACAGCCTTAAAGAATCCTCTTAGAACCGCAGAAAAGGGTTTAAGCGTTCTGATTAGAGCAGCATCGAGTGACCGCCTCAGCACTCCTCATTCTGAATCAGCTCTCAGTTCAAAGGTTACATTCAGTTTTTACAGGCCTAAATATCAACATAATATTTTATCCACTACTATTTTGATTCTCTCTGAAAAGGTGGTACTGGGGTCCAAACCATTATAACATTGTTAATGTGCTAGGCCTACTGTAGTCCAAACTATTATAACATTGTCAATGTGGTGGGCCTACTGAGTCCAAACTATTATAAGCTTGTCAATGTGGTAGGCCTTCTGTGGACAAACTATTTAAACATGGTCGATGTGGTAGGCCTTCTGTGGACAAACTATTTAAACATGGTCGATGTGGTAGGCCTTCTGTGGCCAAACTATTATAACATGGTCGATGTGGTAGGACTAATAACTATTCATTATATATTTAGTTGTATTCTATTTATTTTTGTATTCTAAATCTATTTTTGCAGATACGTGACCTGATGATGATATAAAACCTAAACCCTAATGGGGGAACTTCAGCAAAAGGTCAGGGTCTTGCGTCTCTGGATAAAAAACAAGATCCTATCAGAAAAGACCAGCCTCAGTCTTAAGACGAAAATGAAAATAAAATGAATATACCACATAATTAAAGGTTGTATAGGTGATTTGCTTTTTTGGCCATTTTTGCAAAATTACTTGAAATCCTTATCATAACCCGCTTACAGCCACTGAGTTAGAAGTACTGACATGAAAATTAAACAAGTCAATCATCTGTGGAACGGGCAGGGCTCGAAAAACTCCAGCCAATCATTTCCATTGCCACCGAGTTGCATTGGACAGTAAGTACGTCAATCAAACGGTCGTACTGCACTCCCCCTCCCCCGCGCCCCGCGCGCGACCCCTTCGTGCAGTACTCGTGACCCAGAGCTCGTGACCCAGAGCAAGCTCCTGTTTGTTGTTATCCTGCGGTAGCTACTGGAACTAGTTAATCCACATTTGGACCTAGCAGTAGAAGACAATTTCCATGGCAGACAAGGCGCCACCATCCCCACCACCACCACCACCACCAGCAAAGAGAAGGAAAACTCTTTTTCAGAGAGTAATTGATAATAAAAACGCTGAAAGAGAAAAACTGAAATCAAGAATAATCCTAGGCGCTGCTTTCGAACGTTGGCGGCAACTGAAGGACGAGAAGGGTCTAAAAACCGATGCTTGTGTGGCGGTTGACCTAGTTTCAAAGTTTATACCGTTTATACTCGGTAATACCGGTGTGGAGACGAGTGTATTACTCGGTGTGAAAATGTCCACACCGCGGCAACCCTAGTGAAAACCAGGACTTCCAATACAATTATATGAAACAAACATACATTTTCTAAAAATAGTAATGATTTATGTGACCGTTTAATGTTTATAACATCTGGTCCAACCATTGCAGCGAGAACGTATTCTCAGCAGGGGGTGCTGGGAAAAAAACAAACTCAGCCTGCACTAGACTCGCAACTCGTTACATTGATAAAAAAGATGTATAGCAGCGCAGCTCAATTACACCAGTGCATGCGCGGACAGTTGAAAATCGATCGTTCACATCCAGCTGCTCACAGAACAAGTTTAGCGCACCACCGCTACCCTCACACTTTTTCATATAACCTTTTTTCAGCACTAGGTCATATGAGCATTAAATAAATGCTGCGTCTCAAAATGCCTTGGACAGCAGCGAGGATGACTCGCTTTGCCACGGGCCGAAACAGTTCGGAGCGACCACAGCCAGAGCGAACACAGCGGGGCAGAGGAGTGTCAGGAATAGTCTTTGGTGTACACATCAGTACGGCCTATTTGCACTACTGTTTAGTGACAATGCAGTGTTTTATTCGATGCCTTTTTATTTTCGTATATTATTTCAATGAATACAATTTATTTATTCATAAAAAACGGATCTGGTCTTCAAATCTTTTTTCCAAATATAGGTCGTCTTACAATGGGGTTTGTGTTTATATTCGGACCAATACGGTACAGCGGTCGCTCACATGACGTTAAGCATTTCCTGGTGCATGATGTGACGCTTCAGAACCTAAAATCCCGTTTCTCCCCGTTGACACGACAACACATAACCGGCGTTTTCAGAAATCTCCACTTTGGCCGGAGTTTTTAGAAATGATCGTTTTCTGTGATAAGACAGGGCCTCGGACAGGGGGTGTTGCAGCACCCCCAGCACTCCTACTTCCCGCGGTACTGGGTGCAACTTACAGCTGAATGTAGTGCCATGTTGTTAAACGAAAACCTACTCTAGCCTGGCTCGCTCTCGCGCATCTCTGTTCGCGCTCGTGCATGATTGCGCGTCCAGGTACTTGGAATGGGTGGAGTCAGAGTCAGCGTTGAAGGAGAGGGGGTAGGACCATTTGAGTTGTGTTTTTTCAAAATCTGCTGGCGTTTCGCAAATCACCTACCCAACCTTTAATAAACCACAGAAGCGGCCGAATAAGTTGTTTATAACCGGCCACCGCCCGCCATAACCGGAGGCCAGACTAAAACAGTTTAATCTGAATCCCAGAGATCCACCCAAACCAGAAGCACCAGAGCAGTCTACACCACAAACCAACAGGAGTGAGAGTGAGGTAGACATACTGTAGGAGTGAGCTACAGATGGGTTGGGAGAGTCACCGATGCAGTGATGGAAGAGTGAGCGAGACAGAGATAGAAGGCTTCACCTGTTGGTGAAGCCTTCAGACTGGTGGTCTCCAATCCCTGAGGACACCCCTCCCTGGAGTCGAAGCCTTCAGACGGTCTTCTGCGGAGGGTTGGGTTCAGGTTGACATCTTGCAGCCCACTAATTGTTGCGTTCTTGGGTGCATTTTTACGATCAGAACTCGTCTCTCCTTCAGAAAGTAAAGAATATATTTCAGAAAGCGGCGGGTCTGGGCGTGCGAGGGCTTGGCCACGCGTGTTTCTGTTGGCAGTAAACAGAAGCTTATCTTCCAGCAAACAACAAACATCAAAAACCCAAACGCATCAGGACATTTGAGAGTTTCATCATAACAGTGTGCATTCCCACCCAGATGAAGGAGGTCTTCACACGAAACCCGTTCATCAGCACAAGTCTTGAAGAAAGTTTCATTGTGACTTAAGTGTGTCAACATGCTGATCTGTGCCGCCTCTCTGATGCAATAAGACCTGTTTTATTACGTTAAACACTTCTTAAACACGTCTTCTACAGAGTTAGATTCAGGTTGACATCTTTCAGCCCTCTTATTTTATAATTGTTCTAACTCGTCTCACTGGTCGGAGACAGGAAGTGAGGAAGACGAGGTAAACACGCTTTTCCTGTATATAACAAGATGGCTCCCGTGTTGAGATAGACGACAAATACTGCGTGCTAGTGAAAGTCATTAACTAGATGATAACTTCGGTGATGAGGTTTGCTGCTCAAGAAATCCAAGGTTCTCATTTGCCGTTACAGTAGATGTTGATTTATGTTATCTCTCGTGTTGACTGTACTACTTGTATTACATGTGGTACCTGGTTGTAAACATAGTGGTTAACATGTCAACTCCTCTAGTGATCTCCTTCCTGCAGCGACTGCACTCAGTCCAGCTGCCCTTTAGAAACTCAGGCGAGCAGCAGTGGGAATGTTTTCAATCATCAATCAAGTCAATCATCATGAAATGCTGAGATGGCCTCCAGTCCCAGATGAAGGTTTCTCTGGATGAGAAACTCCCTGATGAGCTCATAGTCAGACAGACAGACAGACAGACAGACAGACAGACAGACAGACAGACAGACAGACAGGGATCATACCTTCTTCCTACTCTCTTTATCCTCGTCCAACGACATGACAACCTGTGGCATCACACATCAACAGGCTCCTAGCCACCACTACATATTACTATTATGTCCGACATCAACAGGCTCCTGGCCACCACTACATACAACTATTATATTTTGACATCAACAGGCTCCTAGCCACCACTACATAGTACTATTATATTGGACATCAACAGGCTCCTAGCCACCACCAGATATTGGAATCCCTTATTATTTCAAATCCCTTTTCCATGCCTCGCTGCCACTAAACCGAGCAGATCCACTCCGACGGAGTGCGTCTGAAATGCTAATCAGGCGCCCAATTTTGCGACCGCGCGACTTTCCAGACTCATCAGGGAGCCGGAGCCGGGAGGAGGATGACTGCACGGTCTCAACTTGTCTTTTTATGAATCCCCTAAAAAAACACCACGTCTGTTTCCACAACAACGTCAAAGCGGCCACAGCTCATAGCTGAGATCAACGCACCACTTTCACTAATTGTGAATAATGACAAGACTGGGGCCCACGGACAATTAGAGGGGCGGAGACGGAGGTGCAAAAGGAGAACAAGTAGCAAAACCAAACCGAGGCTTCTGGTTGGTCACAGGAGGTGGATCCCCGCGACCAGATTGGCAGGTGGCGGTGGAAGGAGGAGAAGGGCTTTTATTGTGATAGTTCAACCCAGCAGCATGTTAACCACCACTGGCGCTCGTCTGCTCATTAAGCACCAGGAACATTAAGCACCTCATTAAGCTTTAGCACCAGGCAGTAGGAATCGAACAGGCAGCGAGAGGAGAATGACTTGAGGACAGCCACGCTGTAGGCTTTGTATCCTAATACTATGTTTGCTTTGGGAATTGCTGACTTCAAAAACAAACCTATTTTAGATACCGTCAAAACCAGCACACATGTCTGGCTGCCCCACAACTTTACTGGCTGAATGTCTCTCTCTCTCTCTCTCTCTCTCTCTCTCTCTCTCTCTCTCTCTCTCTCTCTCTCTCTCTCTCTCTCTCTCTCTCTCTCTCTCTCTCTCTCTCTCTCTCTCTCTCTCTCTCTCTCTCTCTCTCTCTCTCTCTCTCTCAACCCTTTTCCTTCCATAAATTCTTTGATTCTGATATAAATTTAGGCATTTTAATGGAGATTCTAAGGATAATTTTTCATGGGAGCAACAAAGAGAGATCTAGTACTATGGGCCAGGATAATGTAGCTGCGCACTTTTAGATAAATACAATACAATTCAATTAAATAGATTAGAAAAAAAACTGGAAACTCAATTTTTGGTAAGGATTTTAAATAAACCACCTGTTCATGAACACACAAACAGGTCAACAGTAATGCGTGTATCCCTCATATCCCTATATAACCCTTACCCTAATCTCATCAGCTAACCATGACCTCATCAGCTAACCCTAATGCTGACCTCATCAGCTAACCCTAACCTCATCAGCTATCCCTGACCTCATTGGCTAACCATAACCTCATCAGCTAACCATAACCTCATCAGCTAACCATTACGCTGACCTCATCAGCTAACACTGACCTCATCAGCTAACCCTAACCTCATCAGCTAAACTAACAGAGGTTACAGTCATCAGTGGCCCCCTGTTTACCAGGAGTTTAGGTGCAGAACCTATATTCAACATAAACCAACCTACCTGGTTTAAAATAATCAGCTGAGTACTCAACAGAATGAACTGCCTTCAATATCCAAGTCGCATTAAATGTGCTTAATTTATCCCCTATGGAGAATGTGGGTCAAAACAGGACAGGAATAGAACTTAAAAAGAGATTTACAAATAAAGATAATAACAACATCTAACAACATATAAAATGACAAGCTTAAAAGGAGACCAAAATTGACCCAATCCGGTTTTCATAGTGGAAACCAAAGCCGTGGAAAAATTCCTGACCAGATTTGATGGGCTAGTTAAGTTCTGAGGTCAGCTGTGTACATTACAGTTGAAATGGGGTGAGATGAACGGACAACTGCACACCACCTCTCTCTTTCCTCTCTCCAACCCTAACCCTCACTTCAGCACATCTTAGCCAAAAGCTACATAGCATAAAAACACACTCCTATTCCCACAAGGATTCAACAACACAACAGAATCTAAAATATACCTCGTAAACCTTGACGCTCCATTTAGAGCACGGGAGCCTTCTGCGAAGGTGAGGTACAGTTTGAACCCCAGCAGTAATTGCTGTTATTGAAGCCATTACAGCCGTTCATGAGCTAGTGCGTGTCCATCACTATCTGTGCATCAGCCGTGGACAGAATGTCCCAGAAGGAACGAGTACTGCTCATAGCTCGTTCCTTGTTCCTCTCTGTTGAAGGGTAGCGAGTTGCAACAACAACTAAAAGCCCTCCACACCCCTTAGCGCTAAGAATAGCATTGGGAGTCCATCCCATCTCGGCACCAAAATACCACCAAACCGACAAAAACAACAGACCTGAGATTGCAGGAGAACGATTTATACGCAATATACCCGACCCAGGATACCAGAGAGTGAAACTACCAGAACCACACCCAGGTTCCATTCCTCAGATTGGACGAGGTGGGGAAGGTAGTTTCCTCGAAAGCGGATTATCTCAAACCTTTTATGACTCCTTGGGGATAATTGAAAGGGGGGGGGGGGGGGGGGGAATTGAACTGCTTTCATTGAGCTTTAACTTCAGTGATATGACCTTTGACCCATCACCTAGAGCCAACCCTCTGAGGAGTCTCTGTGAACTGATATGTGATGTCCTGCTCACTGGCTTTTTTGAGTTTTCCCACAGTTTACAGTTGGACAAATATCCCAGCTTTGATGGCGTCAGTAAAAATAGTCCAGAATGGTGAGCGTCACCTAAAGGATCGCGTAGGTTGGGCTCCATGGACCGCGGGGAAAACCTCCCTGCCAACGCTACACTTTTCCCTTCTGTCCTTTTTTTCTATCCCGTAATTATTTTGAGAGCTTCGTAATTTGGTAAACACCAACCATGCTTCCTGAAAGAAGCATGAAACCTCAACGACTGTGTTTAGAGGGATGGGTTTGGAACCAAACACCTCCACTGGCCCCTCAGGGGTCAAGCATGGTAAACGGGGCCACATGGGCATGAGATAGAACCCAGAATAGTCTGACACCGACCAAACAACAACCCCAACGTCTGACAGCCACCGTGCACCAGCCAGTCTAAAACAGTGTTCCTCTTCCCCTTAGTGGGGACCCCACCCTGAGTCGCCGGGAATACCGATGGATCTGCGGTCGCGACAGCAAGAGCAAGAAGTTCAATACCAAGCAGAAATTAAATGATGGAACAGAGAAGTCTCCCAACGGTGCACTTTACGATCCACTTTAAGCGGTGCTTGTGAAACTGCAACCTGCATCGATTGCTGATCATGTTCACCTGCGTTAATACGTCCTTTACCATAAAGTCTGAGCACCTCAGAGAGGGAGACTGCACTGTCGGGAGAATACCAGAAAAGGAAAAGCGACGTCCTGCTGCATGGAGCTCACTCGGTACGCTCTGACCGCTCTCACCGCCAGATAAACAACAGTGTGAAACCGTAGGGTGTGAAGTCCCCGGTGAATCCCGGGATATCTATACATTCAAACATTCCAAACTCGGCTGAACTCCGGCTGGTCACAGTGGAGCAGCACTCAGCTTTAGGAGTCTGGCCTGTAAAAGTACCAAAATAAAGAGCCCAATAACGGGATATGGGTTTAAGGGAAACCTCACAGTGAACCCAGGCATATTTAACATGTGGGATTTGGGGAAACGGATAACGTGGGTAAGAGCTATTTATTTGTTCTTCAAAGGCAGTCTGGTGTTATGGGGTTGAATCCGGTGATGCATGCATAAAAAGTACAGTACTGGTCATTATGGATTCAGGTTATTGACCTGAAACAACAACACAGACACCAGAGGGAGCCGCCTCATCTAATCCACATCCTCGTGTGGTAATAAATTAAATGAGCCGTGTCCTGCAACACCAAACAGAAACCACAAATGGTTGTGGTATTTCACTGTCTTAGGTTCAGGAGAGTGACTCTGTGTTTGACTGTCTTCAGGATGGTGACTCTGTGATTCACTGTCTTCAGGACGGTGACTCTGTGGTTCACTGTCTTCAGGACGATCTCTGTGGTTCACCGTCTTCAGGACGGTGACTCTGTGGTTCACTGTCTTCAGGACGGTGACTCTGTGGTTCACTGTCTTCAGGACGATCTCTGTGGTTCACTGTCTTCAGGACGGTGACTCTGTGATTCACTGTCTTCAGGACGGTGACTCTGTGGTTCACTGTCTTCAGGACGATCTCTGTGGTTCACTGTCTTCAGGACGGTGACTCTGTGTTTCACTGTCTTCAGGTTGGTGACGCTGGGGTTCACTGTCTTCAGGACGGTGACTGTGGTTCACTGTCTTCAGGACGGTGAGGGAGACCAGCAGGAATCCGGTTCACTGTCTTCAGAAAGGTGACTGTGGTTCACTGTCTTCAGGACGGTGACTCTGTGGTTCACCGTCTTCAGGACGGTGAGGGAGACCAGCAGGAATCCGGTTCAGGTATTCCCAGATAGGCTCTGTGTTTTTTCCATCTTGGTTGTTAAAATTGCAGCCAGCGCCCGCCTGGAGACCAAACCGTTTGTTGAAATCCAACGGCCAATTAGTGGCCTTTTCACTTCTATTCAGTTTATATCGGCTCCTCCGTCAATAGCAGTGTTCGAAATTGTTCCCTATACACTCACTCACTATCCCCTATATAGTGTTCATGATATGGTGCACTATATAGGGAACGAAAAAACGATAATTCGGACACTACACTGAACATTTCTACACGTCATTTGCATCAGTAAATGCGCCGGGTATTTGTGTGACGCAGACGGATGCGCCCACATAATGTACGAGGAAAGCTGGATGTTGTATTGATGTTGAATGTTACATTTCCTTGTTCAAGTTTTTTTTAATTAATTTTGAATGTTAAATTTTCTATGTTAAATCCCAAATAAATTGTTGACATTTCTAAACGAAAGCCGGAGACTCCAACATTAAATGTATTCATTTTCGCGGTTATTCAGCTTCTTCTCCTCCGGAAAAACACGACCGCATTGCATTGTGGTATACGGGAGTAACATGTAGAGTACATCATATGTACACTCAAATTTTGGGTATTTTAAGTGCACTATATAGTGCACTGAAATTGAAAGTGCAATTAACCACTGAGAATTCGAACAACACTACAAAATGGCGAGCACCCTATATAGTGCACTATATCCGTGATAGGGAACAATTTCAAACACAGCTAATGGCAAAATTACTCTCGGTAAAAATATTAGCCAAGACAAGATAATGGAATGACCGGGTACTGGTGGGGTGATTTACATGTAATAATGCCAGGTGCCCTAGAATGTAAACCTGAGCTCCATCATAGACCTCATGTAAACTACCTCCAGGCCTGAGGTCAATCATATACCTCATGTAGAGTACCACCAGACATGAGCTCCATCATAGACCTCATGTAGTCTACCTCCAGCCCTGAGCACCATCATAGACCTCATGTAGACTACCTCCAGCCCTATGCACCATCATAGACCTCATGTAGACTACCTCCAGGCCTGAGCTCCATCGTAGACCTCATGTAGACTACCTCCAGGCCTGAGCTCCATCATAGACCTCATGTAGAGTACCTCCAGACCTGAGGTCCTACATAGACCACATGTAGACTACCAACAGACATGAGCTCCATCATAGACCTCATGTTTACCATAGGGTGTGTTACGCAGGAACTTGGCCAGAGCCCAGTGACTTCATGTGGTCACAGAGCATCACGTCATGTCTGCGCCTCAGCCCCTGTTTACTCTATAGTGGACTTGAAAGATTCAAGGCGACAAGCTGGCAGACCATCCTCCCAACAGAACCCGGCACACAGTGTTGATGTGTCCCTGAGCAAGACACTTATCCTAACTGCTCCTGACGAGCTGGCTGTCGTCTTGCATGGTTGACTCTGCCGTCGGTGTGCCAATGTGTGTATTTAACGATGTAAGCCGCTTTGGATAAAAGCGTCTGCTAAATGCCCTAATTGTATATTGTAAATTGTACACATTAGGTAGGGTCGGGTTTACTTATTACATTCTGATTCTGAAGGACGATACATCAACCAATAAACAGATTGCTTTGTTAGGTTAGTTTAGGTTAAGGGCTAGGGCTAGGTTAGGATAAGTTACGGGTAAGGTTAGGTTATGGGTAAGGGCTAGGTTAGGTTAGGATAGGTTTTAGGTTAGGTTAGGTTATAGGTTAAGGGTTAGGTTTGATTAGGGTCTAGTTTTAGGTTAGGTTGAGGTTAGGTGAGGTTTAGGGTTAGGTTAGGGGCCACTTTCATGGTCAGATAAAGGGGAGGGAAACACACATTTCACAGACAGACAGAAGAGGGGAAATGAATCCATGACACATCAGGTTATTTTGGTCTGTGGGTTTTGTGTAAAACTGTGATAAAGAACAAAAAAAAGGTTTCTCAGCATCAAACCTACCGATTATGTTCCTAATGGTGGATTATCCACTTTCTTCTTTTTCATTCTGTATCCTCAGCAGGGTGTGACACTGTGCCCACGCCAACTTAATTGAATTTAAATCACAACGTTCTGGCTGTGGGTAATAAAGTATAAACCAGGGATCTATTTTAATATCTTGAGTGCCGTTGAGCCATGAAGCAACGTGTAATCATTCGTATACAACCTCTGCCGTCCGCACGCACACGACACCACGCTGGTGAAGGTCCACATCCAGAACTCGACCACATCCAGACTTGGACCACATCCAGACCTGGACCCCCTCAGACCGGCTATCGGATCAGGGGTGGCTGTGGCCCGTGAGGACTAATCTAATACTTTGTGCAGTAAAATAAACAATGCTTTCTCATCGCTGTGAGATATGAACCTTCTCTGTATGGATATCGTAAAGTCCCCTCGGTCTCCTGCTGGAACCCCCCATGTGTCACCTAAACAACTTTACTACCTTACTAGCATCCACGTTTCTTATGGCGTGAGTAAAACACTACCCTTGACCATAGGCTGGGGGAACCCTAACCCTAACCCCCATGGAAGAGGGAGACCCAACTCTGCCCTCCGGTGTCTCAGTGTGGTACTGCATCTCACTCACATTTGATTATATTTTTGCACACAAAATAGAGTGGCACATAAAAAAGCTCTCGTTCAACTGACGCTGATGTATCCAGAAGTATTATTGCATGTCAGGACATTAATATGTTGGATTCTGACCAATATCCTTCAAAAGTGCCACATTGGTCTATTGGTTGATTGATGATGCTAAAGTGCCAGTATTGGAAATACATCAAGAGTTAGAGACTTCATGATAGAGTTATTCTTTTTGAATAAGACGTTCGACACCAACACCCCACAAACAGACTCCAGAAGTTTTCTGAACCTCCTCAGCTTGAGTGGCTTCAAAACAGAAAGGGAAACTTAACTTAACCCTAACCCTTTAAATCGACTACCACAAAGCGGCGGACTTGTGATAATGTTTCAACACAAAAGACAGAACAGAGGGATCAGGTCGTCTACCCAGGACCCGATCACAGGTCCAAACTCAAGACAATACCTAAACCCGCTATCTGCAGCTCCTCAGAAGACCAGTTCCTCACCAAAAAAACCCAAGACCAGGTCTAAACCAAAGACCGGGTCTAAACCAAAGACCAGGTCTAAACCAAAGACCAGGTCTAAATCCAAGACCAGGTCTAAACCCAAGACCAGATCCTAACCCAAGACCAGATCCTAACCCAAGACAGGAGCAGCTTCACAGGAGATCAGGAGGATAGAAGGAAAGAGAGGAGAGAAGAGGTGGAGGAAGAAACAAACAGCAGGAGGGGCGGGGTCCAGCCGTAGTCATGGTGACGACGCGGCACCCCCTCATTAAAGACCATGACATCAGAGTGGGGCGGAGCCTCGGAGCCTGGACCTCTGTGGGATGGAGAGGACCAGGGTATAAAGACCTGCAGCCCAGAGGCCCAGGAAGCAGCAGCAGGAGGTCTGAGCAAAGACGTCTTCACACTCTAGGATTTAACCCGGGACAGCAGCCTCCCGACCGCCCCTCTGTTCTCTGGAGCGTGAACCTAAGGTAAGGGCTCTTCTCTCTCTGGTCTGGCCTCCACCTAGTCTCGCTGTCCCTCTGGTCTCTCCTGGTCTCTTTCCTGGACTCTCTCTGGTCCTTCTTCTCATATCTCCTGGTCTTTCCCTCTGGTCTTCCTCTGGTTCCTCCCTGGGATCACCTGGCCCTCCTTTTCCCATGGGGGACAGGTGGTCTTCAAGGGGGACAGGAAGTCTTCATGGGGGACAGGAGGTCTTCATGGGGGACAGGAGGTCTTCATGGGGGACAGGAAGTTTTCATGGGGGACAGGTAGTCTTCATGGGGGACACAAGATTTTCAGGGCATGTGGACCTGGTCTGACCAGGACAATGGGAGAGGTGGGAAGTGGAGCAGAGAGGTGGAAGGAAGGGCAGAGAGGTGGGAAGTGGCGCAGAGAGTTGGGAGGTGGAGCAGAGAGGTGGAAGCTCAGCTAAGGAGCAGGAATGGCCAAACTGGTCTGAGATTAACCCAAGTGCTTCTTACTGAGCCAGCAGGTGCAAAATTGAAGTATTATAGGTTGTAAATGGTGTGTAACTGTAATCCAACACTCTCAGTACTGGCTAATGATTGACCCATTGTCTTTAATTTGACTGCTTGTGTCCGGTGGAGTTTCAATGTGTTCACGTTGAGTGACGTTACCCCTGTATTGAAATGCTCTTCCTGTCTTTCCCAGGTTTAGCGTCCCATCATGGATCTCCGCGTTACCAGCGTTCTGTTCGTCCTGCTCGCTCTCGTCGCAGCGACCCCCGATCGGCACTACCAACACGCCAGGGTCACCAAGAGCTACCCCGTCAAGGGCCACCAGGTTAAGGCCATGCAGGTCAAGAGCCAGGGTGAGCCACGTCCCCTGGGACACCACCTCTACACCTCCACACCCGTATGCAGGACAGGATCCCGATCGTCTGTCACCCGTCCAGAAAGTTTAAATAGGGGTCGTATAGATAGTTTAGAAATGGGACAAATACAAAAACAATGTCGTCAAACAAAATATTTTTTGATGAGTTATCAAAAGTCTTTCTCGTGAAAGTCATCAACCAATGAGTTGAAAATCATAATTAAATAGTTTTAATTATGATTAATCCAGTTGCTCTTAGAGCCATCAGTTCAGCAAGCTTCCAAAATGAAATGCGTTTTTCAAGGCCCAATTCAGCAGGAACTCTTCGTATTGAATAGGACTTCAACTCCTCTCTAAACCTACCTTCATGGACCAAGGTGCACTTTTATTAGCCCTTTGCCCAATACTGTGGTTAAATGGTCAGAGACACTGACTTACGAATGTGTGTGAATGTGAAATGGGAAGAGCAGACCTCATGAGGACTGCAATAAGCTCAGACCTCAGCGGTCTGGGTTAATTGCTGAGGGCATGTCCCTCATGAAAGCCCCTTAGGCCACCAAGTCTTGGCAAAGTTAAAAATCTACGCCCAGACAAAACACCTATTTTTTCTTTTTAAGAGACAGTGGTTCATTCTTTATTTATTTAACAACTGCCTGACATAAAAGTGAATTACACCCAAACGTCAACAAGAGCTCAAATTAAAATAACTCCATAAAACCAGAAGCACCAAACTCATTACAACAATCTTCTGTGGTTTCGTCAGTCTGGCTTCTTTGAAAGAAAAATCCCCAAACAACGTAAATAGCGCGGCGTGAATTCCAGACATCAAGCTCTAAACGTAAACACACCGTCGCTATTTAACGTAGCTCGCGGCTGTAGATCGCCTGAAACTGACTTATTTTACTTCCAGTACGACGGAGTACACATTTATTTGATTCATGAAGTTAATTTTGCTACAGACGTGTACATTGTTGAGATGACTTATTCAGTAATGACAAGAGATGGCAAATGAAGTGGGATATTGATGAGCTTCAGAGGTCATGATACTTGACTGGATCCAGATAGACGTAGGAACAGTTCGTCACAGTTCAGGAAGGGTTGGGCGTCAGGACTATCATCACCGTCACGCTGCGGTGATCCCGGAAGGTTCCGCCCTAACACACACACACTCCACCCTAACACACACTTAACCATCTCTGGTTTGCTTTGGAACAGTTTCGTGTGGCGGGGGTTCTGCCAGCCCTTTGTTTTTAAGTACACGTGCAGTTGAAGCACCATCGCAGTGTTGTGTTTTCGCTCAACCTTTCTTCTCGTTCTTTCTCTTGGGAGCAGGTGACTGGTCCTCCTCCACACATTTACACAAGCTGATAGAATCACAAAGCCCAGAGTGGACTCCATACGAGGATGTTTTGTAGAACATTTCATAGTTTCAAACTACAGATTTAAGTTTAAACTTCTGCCCCCCTGGACTATGTCAGCCACTACCACTCACTATTAGTAACCGTTTCAAACCACCGCAGGTGCGACTTCTGCGGACCTTGAACCAACCCAGCTCGGGTCAATTTGATCCTCCTATCAACGGGGAGGCTGCGGTCAAAGCCAGAGGGAACTCAAGCAGTTGAGGTCTTTATGCAGCGTGTCCGCAGCGGTAGAGCAGTACAAATACAGTATGACGGCATCAGGCTTCCCCAGCGAGGAAGTATGTTTATGTTGTGCGCCGCGTCCGGTCCCAGACACTAAGAACATTCCAGAACACAAACCAAGGAGCTGCACTGCCCTCAATAACAAATTCAGTGGCACAAAATTTGGGCTCAACAACTGGAAAACCACTAACTATACATTCAGCCGCCTCAGCTGGCCCAGGAAGTTAGAGGCGGAACGTATGGAACACGCTCGTTAGAGGGCAATGCCCATGAACTGGTGCGGCACCCACAGGATAGTGGGACTGAGTGGGAACATCCTGTCTACAACTGGTGTTGTCCCTGACCACACTACATGATTAAAGGTGGAGTGGAAATGATTCTACACTCTTTAAAAAGGTCGTGGTGCAAAGATCCATGGCTGGTTCAAGTAAAAGATCACATCTAAACTTTGAGTGTGTCAGCTGTATGTCGAAATCCCCCTCAGCAACACAGAGCAAAGAGCTGATGTGTTCTATCAAGTGATGCGTGACAGAACAGCTAATCAATACTCCCTGTGTCACAAATAACTCCTCCATGTGCCCTCATCTTCATCCGTGACAGTATTGAGTATCGACAATAACAATGTCCCCTGCTGCAGGTTCAGCTGCACCTGCCCCCACACTCAAAAAGAGAAGGTTTGGTTTTTTTTGACACCAAAAACTAATGAGAACTCTTCTAAAATGGAGGGCTAATCAGCCAGAGTAGATTCCCCGTCTGCGCCGCCTTATGCGTTCAATATAAACTCTCTTCTTGACGTATCATGAGTCATAATATTTCTGCCTTCCTTTTCTTCCAGTTGGTGCCCAGGGCCTTCCCGGTGAGCCAGGCCCCATGGGCCCCTCTGGACCCCCTGGTGAGGCCGGCCACGGGTACCAGGGACCCGCCGGCCCCCCCGGCGCCCCCGGGAGCCCGGGCCGTTCTCAGGCTGGCAAACCCGGAACCCCCGGGAGCCCCGGGAAACCAGGAAGCAACGGGGCCCCAGGCCTCCAGGGTGAGCCCGGGTCCCACGGGGCCATGGGCCCCCGAGGGTCGCCAGGGTCCTCCGGGATCCCGGGACCCGCTGGGTTGACCGCCTCGGGCAAACCCGGCCCCCACGGCCTGCCTGGGTCCAATGGGGCCCGTGGAGAGACCGGTCTGAAGGGACACCCCGGCATCCCCGGCCTCCCCGGCCTGAAGGGAGAGAGAGGCCACGGGTCGGTCGGACCCCAGGGCGCCCCCGGCGCAGGAGGCCCTCAGGGGCCCTCCGGCATGCCCGGCTTACCCGGAGTCGGCAAGCCCGGAGCCTCCGGGTACCCCGGCGAATCAGGGAAGGGCGGCAGCCCGGGAAGAGACGGCGCCCCGGGAGCGATGGGCATGCAGGGGCCCAAGGGCCACACCGGGGCCCCCGGCATGGGAGAGGTCGGCAAGCCTGGTCAGAACGGCTCGCCCGGTCTGCCAGGGTCCCACGGGCAGAAGGGGCCTCAGGGGCCCTCCGGACAGCCCGGCGCCCCCGGCATTCCCGGTAACGGTAAACCAGGAACCCCCGGGAACCCGGGCATCAGGGGGTCCCCCGGTACCTCCGGCACCACGGGACAGAAGGGAGAGCCCGGCCACACCGGGTACACAGGCCAGCCCGGCGGCCTCGGCGCCATCGGCCCCGTCGGCCCCCAGGGGGCCAGAGGGTTCCAGGGAGAGACCGGCGCTGTGGGACCCAAGGGCGACCTCGGGTTGGTGGGCGAGCCAGGGTCCAAGGGGACCAAGGGCGACCAAGGTGCTCAGGGATTCACAGGTAAGGCTGGAGCCCCAGGGCTGACTGGTCCAGGGGGAGCTACTGGTCACACTGGTCCCCAGGGCCCCAAAGGAGTCCAGGGACACGGCGGGTCCCCAGGCAGCCCCGGCTCCAACGGTGCCCCCGGGCCAAAGGGCCACACCGGACACTCCGGACCCCCTGGGAAGAGCGGCGAGAACGGAGCTCCAGGCGGCAGAGGGCTCGGCGGTCCTCCCGGCATCACCGGCCCCGCCGGAGCCAAGGGCCACCCCGGCCACCCCGGCCAGCCCGGCCCCGCCGGCTTGACGGCTAAGGGGGTCAGCGGCCCCATGGGGCCCCCTGGAAACACGGGAGCCCGTGGCCATGACGGGCTCCCCGGAGCCGCCGGAAGGCCCGGCCCCCCCGGCCCCCCAGGAGAGATGGCCTACCACCACGAGAAGGCCATGCCCATGAAGGCCGAGGAGTACGTGATGCCCCACGAGATGAAGGCCCCCATGTCGGCCTTCAGCGCCGTGCTGACCACTGCCTACCCCACCGCCGGCCAGCCCATCGCGTTCAACCAGGTGCTGTACAACGGGGAGAACCACTACGACGCCCACAGCGGGGTCTTCTCCTGCCAGGTGCCCGGTCTCTACTACTTCTCCTACCACATGCACGTGAACGGCGCCAACGCCCTGGTGGCGCTCTACCACAACGAGGAGCCCGTCCTCTTCTCCTACGACGAGTACAACAAGGGCTTCCTGGACCAGCTGTCCGGCAGCACCGTGCTGCAGCTGCAGGTCCACGACCGGGTCTTCATCCAGGTCCCGGACGAGGAGAGCAACGGCGTGTTCGCGGCGGACAACGTGCACTGCTCCTTCTCCGGGTTCCTGATCGCCTCCACGTGATTCCCCCCTCCCTGACCTCCACCAACCTCGACGGGTGAGGAGCTGCTCCGTGGAACAGCTCGGTCCAAAATAGGAGGGAAAAATGCATTTGGAATTCTTGAAAAAAATATCTAATATGGCTAAAATTTGACCAAAAATTAACCTGTTTCCGGTGGTTCATATTGTTCCTGTATCCCCGAGTAGAGATTGGGCCAGAGCGAGTTTAGGAATAACCAATCAGAAGATCAGAATAGAAATGGTGCTCTCCAACTTCCTGTAACATTTACAGCAAACCTTTAAGTGTATGTTATTGTATGTCGTCAAAATGTTGTACCTGTAATTGACATGGAAATAAATGTGCTGTATTTGAGACTGATGCTTCTTAATCTAAATGATTACAAGGAATTCATTTCTTTAAAACAGCGATATCCTATTGGTTGTATAAAGGGAAAACAATAAAGTTCGAGTTCGAAAATGAGAAAGAGGATATTTCTGTGAACAAATCGCCGTTAACGAAACGCTGAATTGCACCCACTCAGCATCTTTGAATTCATAACATTCAACCTTTTGGAACCAAATCCTTGAACTGAATATTAAAGTAGAAGTTGAAGGCTCACCTTTAAAGGCTGATGTGTTGTAGTTGTGGTCGATGGCCGCCACCATGTCCTTCCAGAACTCTGCGTTCACCTCCTCGCCCCGCTGCACAGAGACAAGGACACACTTTACCATTTCTATTCCATGTGACAAAACTAACTAGAATGCGTTTCGCCCTCACGAACTGCGAGTGTGGTTGCTAAAATGCTAACGTCAGCGCTAACGTCAGCGCTAACATCACCACTGCCTGAACGTCGTAAAAAGTGGTCCAATTCAGCAGTGCCGTCTGCCCATTGACTTACATTGTACAAAAAAGAAGCAGAAAAAGCGTAATAGTTTATAAAGTTGAAAGAGTTGAAAAACGCCAACATGTCGTTAAAGAGCTGGACTTTTTGATATTTGAATGGTTTCTGTAGCTGAAAGTATGCAGGAGCAGTTGACTGCACAGATAACAGGCAAAGGGAATAAAGAAAACTTAAGAAGAACAGTAGATGGGCTTGCAGTATCAACCACGCTAATAAACAATTATTGATTACTGGAAAGACGAAGAGGAAGAGGAGAAAAGGGTACCTTGTTCAACATGTCCACCACCCGACCACACAGCAGCGCCCCGGGGAGGTCGAAGTAGTTGTCGTAGAAATAGTAATGTGCTGTGGGAGGCAACGGCATATCAGACAGGTTATAGTTAACATCAACATGATTTATTAGAATTACATCCACATGATTTATCATAATAACATCAACATAGGACTTATTATAATATCATCAACTTGATTTATTATAACATCCCATAGGATTTATTATAATAACATCACCATGATTTATAAAGAGTTATTATAATATCATCACCATATGATTTATAATAACGACATCACCATGTGAGTTAATATAATATCATATATGTATCTATATACATATATGATATTATATATACATATATCTATGCAAATATATATCACCATATCATTTATTATAACATCACCATATGAGTTATTATAATATCATCACCATATGATATATTATAACATCACCATATGAGTTATTATAATATCATCACCATATGATATATTATAACATCACCATATGAGTTATTTTAATATCATCACCATATGATATATTATAACATCACCATATGAGTTATTTTAATATCATCACCATATGATATATTATAACATCAACATATGAGTTATTTTAATGTCATCACCATATGATATATTATAACATCACCATATGAGTTATTTTAATATCATCACCATATGATATATTATAACATCACCATATGAGTTATTTTAATATCATCACCATATGATATATTATAACATCACCATATGAGTTATTATAATATCATCACCATATGACATATTATAACATCACCATATGAGTTATTATAATATCATCACCATATGATTTGAGGGGGCCATGGGGCCCGGGCCCCCAGCGGTCAGAGCCCAGCTCCACCAGGGCCCCGGGAACCCCCAGAGGTACCAGAGCGTACCTGAGCGGGTGAAGGAGGTGTTGAGGCTGTGGAAGTGCTTCCACTGCCTCTGGGGGCCGTAGTGCTGCAGGATCTCCGCCTCCGTCAGGTCCCTGGTTCCGTGCGTCGCTCTTCGGAAACAAAAAACACATGAAAACATTCAGAGAGGCTCGGGTTGACCCGAGGCGCAGCGTAGAATACAGGGTCGCATGGAGGCTGCAACAGCACCAGATAGAGCGTCAGTAACGTTGGACGATCTTGCGAAAGCGAAACCGCGCGGACGCTGTGTGTTCAGGGGGGGGGACGGAGCCAGCAGTTAGGGCTGGGACTCACTCCCTCCTCTAAAGGGTCTGGGTTCAAACCCCGACGTCCACGGTGGACCTGCTCCTAAGGATTCGTATCTCGATACAGTCCCTGTACATTTACCTTTAGGGCATTTAGCAGAAGAGAGAGAAACAGAAACCGATCGCTCCCGGTAGTACGGTTAGGTAGTTCATAACCATGTGAAGGGTGAGCACCAAGCACTAACAATAACTAGGTTAACCACACAACAGAGATAGCTAGGATAAGGCGCTACATGATGCTAAGTACTATTTTTAAGGGCATGGACATCCAACATACAGTAAGTTTGGATACTAAGTTCCAGGACGTACAACGTACAAGAAGTGCTTAAGAGGGGTGTTTTAAGGAGAGTGAGGGAGGAGAAGGGGCACTTGGGGGTAAGATGGGAGGCTAGTATGCAGAGTCCAGATGACCTCTGAACCAGTGAGTCTTGAGACCCTTGCGGGAGCTGGTGAGCGACTCTGCGGTCCTCACGTCGGTAAGCTGTGTGCTTGCTTTGGGTAAAAGTGAATAGTGAGGAATGTGTCTGTTGACCTTCTTCCAAAGACGTTGTGATGAAGTCATGAGTGCATGTTGATGTCCGGGTCTTACCGTAGGACGGTTCCATCTGCGGCTAGCTTCACCAGGTTTCCATCCTCAAGGTCCACCACCAGGCCTTTGAAACTGGGGCCCAAGCACACAAGCACCATCAAACCCCATCATCACCATCAAACCCCAATATCACCATCAAACCCCATCATCACCATCAAACCCCAATATCACCATCAAACCCCAATATCACCATCAAACCCCATCATCACCATCAAAGACCATCATCATCATCAAACATCATCATCACCATCAAACACCATCATCACAATCAAACTTCATCATCACCATCAAACACAATCATTATCATCAAAGACCATCAAACACCACCAAGCAGCTTGTAGAAGTTAAAAAGCATCACTCATCGCACAGATGTACAAACTAATAATGGGATAATAAGAACATATGGGGACTTCTGTATATAGGTCATAATATAATAGATCCATGTCAAGTCTTTTCAGAATGGTAAATCACAATTTAAATCGTATTAATAACCCTGTTAGTTTGGTGAGGCCGTTGGTAGGGACAGGACGGAGGAGAGAGACCTACCAGAAGTCCCAGGTGGCCGGGGTGAGGAGGAGCAGGTCGGGGTCATAGCCCTTGTGATCCACCAGATACCTGGCGAAGCTCTCGTAGATCAGCTGAAAAGGGGTGACGGGGGAGGGTTTAGAAAACACTGAGGACATCCATTGGGGTCTCGATAGCTACATCGTGACGGAAACGATGGAATATACGCGGCTTTATAAAACAAGACGGCGGCTCGCGTCCGTCAGACCGACTACAGCGAGTGGCCATGACCGCAGCTCATCACCGCTGGGGTCTATTGATGGCGAGACGCTGTAGTGAATTCAGAGGTGATGTCTAAACACGGAGTGAACGGTCGCCCTCACCCCCAGCCTCCAGCTCGTGAGTCACGCGCTGTGGTGCTGATGCTGCAGCATCCCTGCATCACCTCCGAGCCTGCTGCCTCCTGTCACTCAGAGCATCCTGCCCCCTGTCACTCCACACCCCCAGCGGGCCTCATGCGTGTCTTTACAGACCCTCGGATGGTGATGGGTCGAGGCCCCGGACTCACCCTGGAGGTCTCCTTCAGGTGGTACCGACACAGCGTGTGGTCGAGGTCGAAGCCGATCACGTCGCAGTCGGAGAGGCTGAAGTAGTCGCTCATGGTGAAATAGGTCCCACTGTGCACCGACTTGAGCACGGCAGCACAGCAACACACACACCGCCGCTCCGTCAACGTCACTGGTGCCGCGGGGTCCACGTGGGGTCCGCCTCCCCGACCCGGAGTGGACCAGAGTCCGGTCTACGAGCCCCACGACCCGGAGTGGAGCCAGAGTCTGCTCTACAAGCGCTTATCCCTGCTTCGATACCTCAGTGGGTTGAGCACATGTCAAAACAAGTCGTTCTGATCCGTGCCAGGAGAGCGTCAGAGAGACGGGGGCGGGACGCGGCTTTTCCGGATATCAGACGGTACCGTAACACCGCGTGTAGCTGCGCACTTGCTATGTGCGTTACATCTGGACGCACATTTCCAAATTGTGGTTTAAAAATACAAATATGTAGTCGCATAGGCCTACTAATATATATCTATATCTGTGAAATATATCTGTAGAAACAGATATGTATACATATTTATGTAAATTAAAACGTAGTGTATTACGCTATAACTTTACTACACCTCATTACTTATTACAACCGTTTTCGTTTTTTTATGGTAACTTACTTTATTTTATCATTATTTATTATTGTGACCTATGCTGCTAATTATTTTTACTTAGTTATTTTTAAAACCTATTTATATGTTTGCCTATCTATTTACCTTATCTTGTATTGTTGCTGCTATGTGACTGTTGAGGAACGAAGAATTGTACTCGTATCTGTTCAATAAAATGTAAAAAAAAAGTTACAGATTCTGATTATAACAAAACCACCAGTAGGGCTTCCTACCGTAATGACGATAGCAGGGCGCTGACTGCTGCTCAGGTGAGGAAGGTGCAGCTGATTAAGCCGCACTCTCGACATCGGCCATAAACCAAACTGCTGCCCAAACAGATTCTTGTTGTTTCCATGGTTCGGGTCCAACGAGCGAAGGGGACATCTTTACGACCCGGCGGGCATTTAAAGTCCGCTATCTCCAACTTCTTCTTGACAACCACCGATCAGATACCCGATGGCCCGATGACATTCCGGGGACAGGACGGCTGGTTGAGCTTTTCACGCAGGGGGATCATCTGGATCATCTGACCAGCTTCAGTCCACCATGGAGACCCGGTTCCAGGACCTCCGGGAGGCATGCCGCTCCTGCTGTTCGGCGTGTCTGTCCTACTTTAAGAAGGCTCCTCCGGACAGCCGGCCGGGCCTCAGTAAAGGGGACATCGAGATTTTGGCCCCTCAGCCCAGGGTCCCCGGCCTGGCACCCGAAGCGGTCAAGTACGTCTACGTCGCCCTATTTGATTACGCCGCGCGCACGGAGGACGACCTGAGCTTTAACACGGGAGACAAACTGGAAGCTCTGGACAAAAGCGCAGGCGACTGGTGGGTTGCCCGGGCCCTCACCGGGCTGTCGGTCAACCAGCAGGGCTACATCCCGTCCAACTATGTGGCCCCCGTGGAGAGCATCGAGTCCGAGCCGTGAGTAGCCGTAATATGACTTATGATGAGGATGGTGCAGTCACGGGTAAACAAGGAGCACCAGGACATTATGCTGTATAAAGGTGTGGATCATCTGGATGGGGATATGGGCTAGGGCCAGGGATTTGTTTACTGAAGTAATTCTGTTTCAAACCCTTCCAACGCAGAGTTTATTTGTAATTAAGTTAACTTGATTAGAAGTATTTACTTGAACAACCCTGATGTCTCATGGACCTTGGTCAAATTACAGCCGAGTAGGTTTAGCTTCATACATTGTATTGAATTTAATTTATTTTACTTTAGTTGTTTTTCTTCATGAAGTGTTTTGAGTCAGAATATTAGTTCTGGGAGTTTAATGATTGGCTCTTAAGCAGGAAGTGAAGGCAGGCCAATGCCTTAACGTTAATAATTCTCATGGTGGGGAAAACCCGGTCAAGGTTCATGATAACCTGGTCGAGGTTCATGATGACCAATCCCTTTAATGGGACCAGGTGTCCGCTCAACAGGGGGAGAGGAGATAAGGTCTTCCTCTTTAGATGCTGGCTTCAGCATTTGTTAGAGGATCCCTTACTGATACTTGTGTTTCAGAGTTCCTTCTGGTTTTTCCTGTTCTCTTCTAATAACAAGTTGCAAGCAGATACGCCCCGTGACCATGCTATTGTTTCATCAGGGATGAGAGGCTATTTCCATTACTCTGGAATCATGTCACGTCAGTGTCTATGGGGAACCAGTTCTGCCTAGACTGAGGCGAAAGGTCCCCAGCTATTGTCCTATTATGGGGTGTGAGTAAATTTCCATTCGTTTTGACACCGAAACCAGCAGAGTTTTCAATGTGCTGATCAGATACCGTGCTGCCAGATCAGATTGACAGTTTCCAGCCCGATCACAACTTAAAACCCTTCAGACTAAACGAAAACCACGTAAAGCTGCAAAGTATTGAGCTATATACGCCATAGACCACGCATCTTGTGTGTTGTTGTCCATTAAAGGACCTTGTTTTGACAAATATTGACAACCGCAGCCGAAATTTCATCTTCCATTCCAATGCAAAAAAAGAAATTTGCGCCCAATGAATTGCGGGGGGGAGGGAGGACCTATACAATATGGCAACACGGAACAGGTACAATATCATCTAATCATCCCACCCATCATCTATTGTGGACATGGATCACACATTTAGTGTGTGTGTGTGTGTGTGTGTGTGTGTGTGTGTGTGTGTGTGTGTGTGTGTGTGTGTGTGTGTGTGTGTGTGTGTGTGTGTGTGTGTGTGTGTGTGTGTGTGTGTGTGTGTGTGTGCGCAATAAAGTCTTCTTTTGAATACCAGAACCATCTAAAATCTGTTCTAGCTAATTGCTCCATTTATGCAGACTGTTCAATTCTAACACAATGCGATTTTTCTGGGATTAAGTTTCCAATTGTTGAAACGATAAAGTGCTCAGGGGTGTGTGTAGCCCAGGCTGGGACTGGTTGGACTGGTTTGGTGACGCTGGTTTGGGTGCAGGTGGTATTTCCCGGACACCAAGAGACTGGACGCGGAGAAGCAGCTCCTGGCTGGAGGCAACAAGCACGGAGCCTTCCTGATCCGCAACTGTGAGAGTCAGAGAGGAGAGCTGTCCCTCTCCGGTAAGGACCCCCCCAGAGGGAACTGGGAGCTTTCCGTCACAAACTGGGAATTAAAAGATGCCCCATAGCCGGGAATTGATTAACGCCCCATAGCTTCCCCTTAATACCCCATAGCTTCCCCTTAATGCCCCACAGATTCCCCTTAATGCCCCACAGCTTGCCCTTAATGCCCCATTGCTTGCCCTTAATGCCCCATAGCTTGCCCTTAATGCCCCATTGCTTGTCCTTAATGCCCCATTGCTTGTCCTTAATGCCCCACGGCTTGCCCTTAATGCCCCATTGCTTGTCCTTATTGCCCCACGGCTTGCCCTTAATGCCCCACGGCTTTTCCTTAATGCCCCACGGCTTGCCCTTAATGCCCCATTGCTTGTCCTTAATGCCCCACGGCTTGCCCTTAATGCCCCATTGCTTGTCCTTAATGCCCCACGGCTTGCCCTTAATGCCCCACGGCTTGCCCTTAATGCCCCACGGCTTGCCCTTAATGCCCCATTGCTTGCCCTTTAGGCCGGGCACAATGGGGGGATCACCCCTCGAACCCTCGGGACCAAAACGAAGCCCTCGACTTGTTTCCATCACTCAGACCTCAGACTCTGACTGGGTTTAGACGCAAGTTCTAATGGAGTTCAACAACACCCTTATTGTTCCTCATGTTCCGCTAATGTTTAACCCGCTCAGTTAAATCCCATGCGGCCACTCCCAGAATGGTGCCCTTTACTTCCTGCTCCAGAAGAATGTTCGCTCCGTCAGAGATGTCATTGTCTCCACCGGTGGAATGATGTAATGTTCAGGTTGTAAAGTTAAACCAATAAACCTGGGGGCCCTGTGTTGTTTACTAGTGAGTGTTACCGACTGGTGTGTTGTTTACTCGTGAGCGTTACCGACTGGTGTGTTGTTTACTAGTGAGTGTTACCGACTGGTGTGTTGTTTACTAGTGAGCGTTACCGACTGGTGTGTTGTTTACTAGTGAGCGTTACCGACTGGTGTGTTGTTTACTAGTGAGCGTTACCGACTGGGGTGTTGTTTACTAGTGTGTGTTACCGACTGGTGTGTTGTTTACTAGTGAGTGTTACCGACTGGTGTGTTGTTTACTAGTGAGCGTTACCGACTGGTGTGTTGTTTACTAGTGAGCGTTACCGACTTGTGTGTTGTTTACTAGTGAGTGTTACTGACTGGTGTGTTGTTTACTAGTGTGTGTTACCGACTTGTGTGTTGTTTACTAGTGAGTGTTACCGACTGGTGTGTTGTTTACTAGTGAGCGTTACCAACTGGTGTGTTGTTTACTAGTGAGTGTTACCGACTGGTGTGTTGTTTACTAGTGAGCGTTACCGACTGGTGTGTTGTTTACTAGTGAGTGTTACCGACTGGTGTGTTGTTTACTAGTGTGTGATACCGACTGGTGTGTTGTTTACTAGTGTGTGTGTTACCGACTGGTGTGTTGTTTACTAGTGAGTGTTACCGACTGGTGTGTTGTTTACTAGTGAGTGTTACCGACTGGTGTGTTGTTTACTAGTGAGTGTTACCGACTGGTGTGTTGTTTACTAGTGAGCGTTACCGACTTGTGTGTTGTTTACTAGTGAGTGTTACCGACTGGTGTGTTGTTTACTAGTGTGTTACCGACTTGTGTGTTGTTTACTAGTGAGTGTTACCGACTTGTGTGTTGTTTACTATTGAGTGTTGCTGACTGGTGTGTTGTTTACTTGTGTGTGTGTTACCGACTTGTGTGTTGTTTACTAGTGAGTGTTACCGACTGGTGTGTTGTTTACTAGTGTGTGTGTGTTACCGACTTGTGTGTTGTTTACTAGTGAGTGTTACCGACTGGTGTGTTGTTTACTAGTGAAGCGTTACTGACTGGTGTGTTGTTTACTAGTGAGCGTTACCGACTGGTTTGTTTTATTACTGGTGAAGCGTTACCGACTGGTTTGTTGTCTACTGTTTAAGCGTTACCGACTGGTTTGTTTTATTACTGGTGAAGTGTTACCGACTGGTTTATTGTCTACTGTTAAAGTGTTACCGACTGTTTGTTTTTTTTAACTGGTGAAGCGTTACCGACTGGTTTGTTGTCTTCTGTTTAAGCGTTACCGACTGGTTTGTTGTCTACTGTTTAAGCGTTACCGACTGGTTTGTTTTTTACTGGTGAAGCGTTACCGACTTGTTTGTTTTTTACTGGTGAAGCGTTACCGACTGGTTTGTTGTCTACTATTTAAGCGTTACTGACTGGTTTGTTTTTTACTGGTGAAGCGTTACCGACTGGTTTGTTGTATACTATTTAAGCGTTACCGACTGGTTTGTTTTTTACTGGTGAAGCGTTACCGACTGGTTTGTTGTCTCCTTGTCTCAGTGCTGGACAGGGGAAAGGCGAAGCATTACCGACTGCGTCGGGGAGAGAACGGCCACTACCACGTGTCGAAGAACAGGCCGTTTGAAACCCTCAAGGAGTTGGTGCAACATTACTCTCTACAAGAAGATGGCCTCTGTGCAAAACTTCTTGAACCATGTAAAAGGGTAAATGTGTTCATATTTATTTTTCCTGTAGTGATGGAAATCAATATACCAATCTGAACCTGCTGATTTCAAATTTCTGCCTGATTTTAGTTTCTTCTTTCTTTGCATGTCCTGTTGTGCTTTTGTCCGGGTTCCAGTCGATCTCAATGTGTCAATAGTAGTGAGCCTAATTTAACCTCCACTGTGTCCAGTGAGCGTTCGTTCTGTACTATTGGAGCTGTGTTCTCCAGCTGATCTGGAGCTAACTCCGGCCTCCTTCCAGATGGAAGCGCCCCAGACCCACGGCCTCTCGTACCAGGACCAGTGGGAGATCCCCCGCAGCTCTCTGAGGCTGCTGAAGAGGCTGGGAGCCGGGCAGTTCGGGGAGGTCTACGAGGGCCTCTGGAACAACACCACGCCAGTAGCTGTGAAGACACTGAAACCGGGTAAGCAGGCTAAGCTAGGCGGCTACTCCACTTAGGAGCAAGCTAACCTACCGCCACCTGCTAAGCTAACCTACCGTCACCCTGCTAAGCTAACCTACCGTCACCCTGCTAAACTAACCTACCGTCACCCTGCTAAGCTAACCTACCGTCACCCTGCCAAGCTAACCTACCGTCACCCTGCTAAGCTAACCTACCGTCACCCTGCTAAGATAACCTACCGTCACCCTGCCAAGCTAACCTACCGTCACCCTGCTAAGCTAACCTACTGTCACCCTGCTAAGATAACCTACCGTCACCCTGCTAAGCTAACCTACCGTCACCCTGCTAAGATAACCTACCATCGGCCGGCTAAGATAACCTACTGCACCCTGCTAAGCTAACCTACTGCCAGCCTGCTAAGCGACCCTATTACCATATGTTGAAATATGCTACTACTACCAAGCTATGCTAAGCACTTAACCCGCTAAGGGGACCCCAACCTCCACCCCGTTGAGGAAACTAGATGCTATGAGCCACTGTGACCGCGCTGATCTTGCCAGCCGAGTTAAAGGATGTCTAGACGTTTCGGAGAGATTACAGTCGAGGCCGCGCATGCGCCTCCACTCCCTGTACTGATCCTAACTTCTGGTGGCTCTGCCAGGAACCATGGACTCTGAGGACTTCCTCCGGGAGGCCCAGATCATGAAGAAGCTGCGCCACCCGAAGCTCATCCAGCTGTACGCCGTGTGCACCCTCGAGGCGCCCATCTACATCATCACCGAGCTCATGAGCAACGGCAGCCTCCTAGAGTTCCTCCAAAGTAAGAGCCCCCAGCTTTATTAAAGCCATTTATTAAGCCAGTGCTGATTGCATTCTTCCTGCTAAATTCCTTCGAAGTAGGCGTAGCTATAGAAGTCCCTCAAATAATTGCGCCCTGCTTCAAATGAAAAAAAAAAAAATCAAGCAAACACTGATTGTATTTTAGCTTCAGAATTCCTCCGCTTTTGAGAAGGAAGTGTTGGGCATGCTTCAGAATCCCTCCAAAGTAAGGGCGCCCTGCCGTTGTTTTACCAAACAACCAGCTGAGCTTAGGGTTAGGGCTAGTGGTACCTACAGGTTCACCTTGTCATTCCAGGGCGCTGATTCTTGGCTCCCATGTGTAGGATGCCACATAATGTGACTTTGAAGACTACTGGCATCTCAGAGCCTATACTTAACTTAAACTGGTTTGGGGCCAGGCTGGAAGAGGGAGGACAGCTACAATCTCTTAAGCCCTCAGCTCTTCATGGTGATGTGTGTGTTGATGTTTGTGGCGCCGTGTACACAGTGCATGTTTGGCCGAGGGCCGCTGCGAAACATTCAGGTAAACCTTCCTGTGTATTTTCAGTGACGTCACAATGCAGATTATTTTATGTCAATTTGCAGGTCCTAATTTAATTTTTCTCCTAGAATATTTATTGCATGGCCAGCTGCTATCTGGCTGATAACAGATCGGCCTCCAGGTTTATCATTGGAAGAGGCTGCCTCTACATTATGACCTGATGCATTGTCCTGTCAGAGGCCCGGGTCTCAGATCGGTCCAGGGTGTGAGGTCACGGGGGGTGGGGGGGGGGGGGGTGTCACTGACCGGGCAGGGTGATGGCGGCTGTCACACCGACCGCCCGTTGGATCGACGTCAGCGGCAGGCCTTACTGTAACTCACCACTCAGGCCTTACTGTAACTCACCACTCAGGCCTTACTGTAACCCACCACCCAGGCCTTACTGTAACTCACCACCCAGGCCTTACTGTAACTCACCACTCAGGCCTTACTGTAACTCACCACCCAGGCCTTACTGTAACTCACCACCCAGGCCTTACTGTAACTCACCACCCAGGCCTTACTGTAACTCACCACCCAGGCCTTACTGTAACTCACCACCCAGGCCTTACTGTAACTCACCACCCAGGCCTTACTGTAACTCACCACTCAGGCCTTACTGTAACCCACCACTCAGGCCTTACTGTAACCCACCACTCAGGCCTTACTGTAACCCACCACTCAGGCCTTACTGTAACCCACCACCCAGGCCTTACTGTAACTCACCACCCAGGCCTTACTGTAACTCACCACCCAGGCCTTACTGTAACCCACCACCCAGGCCTTACTGTAACCCACCACCCAGGCCTTACTGTAACTCACCACCCAGGCCTTACTGTAACTTACTGCGACAATACAAGATAAAGTAAATAGGATAGTAAAAAGTAGTGAAAGTAATATGATCGTAGCACTGATGCGTCGGGTTATTACAATTTTTATGCCTGATAATATTGGGTAACAGGGCGTTCCCAGATGTCCCGACATCACAAAGCAATCGATCTTTACCCCAAACCGTTGCTTTACTCGTTCATTAATATCATGTTCACTGGGACGGTTAGTTAGACCTAAGTGAGAGTCCTTCATTCATTGTGTGTCTGTGTGTGTGTCTGTGTGCATGTGTGCGCAGAGGACAACGGGAGCAAGCTGGGCATCAGAGACCAGATCGAAGTGGCGGCCCAGGTGGCGTCGGGGATGGCGTTCCTGGAGCTGCAGAACTTCATCCACCGAGACCTGGCGGCACGCAACGTCCTGGTCGGGGAGAACAACGTCTGCAAGGTGGCCGACTTCGGACTGGCCCGCGTGTTCATCGTAAGAATATGGACTACATTACCCATTCAAACACAAATTCACACGAGTGTCGAGACACCTAGACACTCTACCAACCCGCTCTACCTCCTGAGCCAAATGCCCAGAAAGCTTCTGTGTGTGTACGGGAACACTGTGATGAACACTGCGGGGGTCTGGTTTGGTCACCTGCCACCCTAAAAACGTGTTTTTGGCAGAGTTTGCGGCTCCTACAGGTCATTTGGTTAATACCTTGATGGTCAATATTTCTGGCCGATCATAGAAAAGTAACAGTTACTTTTTTCTCAAGTATGGCCTGTGCTAAAGGGTTGATGTCATGTTTTTTCGACTTTTCCCTTTGCTTTAGACTGTTATATGATGTATATATGCATGTTGTACGTCTGCTAAACTAGAGAAATCGAAGTCCGAGCCAGGGGGAGTATTCGCGCCCATCGAGAACGCCCCCTCAATATAAGGACTCTTTATATTGACGTCAAACGATCGTTTGCGCTCAAAATGTGCTTCTGTAAGATTGTGACGTCAGAGTGGGAAATGTGCAGTGGGAAATGAACAGTGAAAATTATAAGGGGTATTTCTAACATAGAGGGCCTAACCCTAACTCTAAAAAGGCCTGATATGGGATCTTTAATGTTGTTCCTCAAGGTGGAGAACGAGGACTACTACGTAGCCAGAGAAGGCACCAAGTTCCCGGTCAAGTGGACGGCCCCGGAGGCCATCCACAACGGCAAGTTCACCATCAAGTCCGACGTGTGGTCCTTTGGGATCCTGCTGCACGAGATCATCACCTTCGGCCAGATGCCCTACCCGAGTAAGACCCCATGACCCTCCTAGTCAGCTGTACCGGCAATACTGGAAGCATGTCGACCAATCATGATTATAGATTGATGATTCGGTTTCTTTGCTCATATCCAAATGTCTAACCTAGAAATGTATGAAAGCAGAATAGCATTCTTGACTCAAATGGGACTGTTGTCTTTAAAGCTAGGGAAGGCCATTTTTTAAAAGGATGGTCATATTTGTTAATTCTGTTGACAACCCAACGATTTGGTTGGCCTACCTGTCTGCCTACCTGTCTGCCTACCTGTCTACCGACCTACCTGTCTACCTACCTACCTGTCTACCTACCCTGCACGGCCTTGGCCCGGGCTCTCCTCCAAAAGGCTAGGCAGGCCAGTGGCTAAAGCCAGCGAGATAGGCATGTTTTGGGGGAGTGGCTTTGGAGGGAGGCCTGCAGGGAAGGCTGATGTTTGATTCATTTGGGAACTTTGAAGAGGTGAAATCAGGCCACCAGGTCTGAGTGTGATTAGCTGGTACATGCCGTTTGAAAAACTGGCTTTTCCTGTGCCCTAGTGACATCACTAGGGGGTGTGTCCAGATGAGCAACATTTGCCACATTCCACTGGGTAGGATGGTAGACTGATCTATCCATGATGCATCTAAGTTGACACGCCCACTTGTGATGTCTCTAAGGCACAGGGAAAGGTAGATTTTCAAATGGCCTGTAAGTGCTTCTCACACTGACACCTGGGGACATGATATGGCCCCTCTTAAGTGTAGCCTACTCGTGCTGATTTCTCCCAGTTGCCTACCTGCTTTTACTCTTGCATTGCAATCGTCCAAATACTATCGGTAATGGGGTTGATACAATCCATTTACATTTTTACATTTACATTTAGGGCATTTAGCAGACGCTTTTATCCAAAGTGACTTACAATAAGTACATTTGTCATAAGAAGTGCATCAATATATCGCTGTCGGTACAGAAAGGATGTTCATAGAACCAAGTGCAAGTACAACAATCGCTAGGATAACCAATTCCCCGTGTTACAGCCATGATGGCAGCTACTGCAGTTGCTACAGCTACTGCAGTTGCTACACAGTTAAGTACCAATCCCTACACTGGATTGGTCCCTAATCCTCTACCTTCGGATGCCCCCCCTCCCAGACATGTCCAACTTGCAGGTGGTCTCCAAGGTGCCCACGGGGTACAGGATGCCCGCGCCCCCCCACTGCCCTAAGATGATGTACGCGATCATGCAGGACTGCTGGAAGGCAGAGGAGCAGGACCGGCCCACCTTCGAGACGCTGCAGTGGAAACTGGAGGGCTACTTTGACCAAGACGTGACGTCCTACGACGACGCTAACCGCTACTAGGGGCACGGACCGCCCAACGGGAACTCTAACCCGCTGACGCTTGGTCGGGCGGCAAAGGGGGAATCGAGTCACTCGATTGTCGAGGAAAAAGTGGAATTGTTTTTAATGATGCTGTACAACTTAATTTGAAGCACATTGCCAACCGAACAATTGCTGTTTGAATGAAGGATCATGTCCCGTGCTACTGCGTTGTGTTATCGCTCGTTGTAACCGACCCCAGGAGGAGCGACGGGGTGCGCGTCCGGGCGTTTGAGTGGTTCACTCGTTGGTGTTCATTTTGTGACGACTCGATGCACTTTAGATGGTGAGCGAGGACGCGTTCCTGTCCGGTTGGTCAGGTGTACGTTCCCCTCGGCTTGTGGAGAACAACGATGAGGTCTAGAACCCGTGGGTCAAAGTGGAGCAGCTCGCTACGCTGTGGCTACGACGACATGGGGAACCAGTTCGGCATAGCGCACATTCTCTGCATTGTTTGCGTGTCAGAGCGATGCGTAAACAAAGAACTGAGGTGTATGTAAGGGTTAATTTGAACACTGCCTCCTCCTCTATTATGATGACGATGAAGAGAACCTGCGCAACAATTATTCCCCGCTCTAGAAGCACAGTATTCTCGAAAGCCTTTTTTAGGTGATCAGAAATGTTAGTGTTTAAGTTAATATGTTGGTGTCATGAAGGTGAAAATGGGTTTAAAAACGTATTGATGGCTTCATTTATTTATGCCAGTTCACTATCGACATCCTGTGAAATGGATTCGATGTATACTAATTATACAAACCTATATATTTGACCTTGATATGTAATGGTTCCTTGACGATAAGATCGCTTTGAGGTTAGGTTGATAACCCGTCAGTGTAATCAAGTTATCTGAGAAACACGTTGACTGTCTTGTATTGTCTAATCAGATGGTGTTGATAAACGCAGTGCCGGAGATTAAACCGTATCACATTTGAATTCACTGTTGTAAATGTTTTACCTTGAAGTAGGTTGAACAAATCTTATTAACACTGGCCAATGTTTCAAGGTCTTTAAATGTATAATTTGTTTTAGCACTGATATTTCTTATGCAAAATGATTATTAAAATAATTTTATTTAGTAGGATTTGAGGATTTGAGTATTATCTAAGGCTTACCTAGTTTAGTTCATTCGAAAATCTGCATGATATTCATATTTGAGAGACCGACTAACTTTGCCATATGAATCCTAAACGCAACGTCTCAACTCACCACATGATGGCGGTGGTGCTCTCCCTATTTCTGTAACAAGTTCGCCCACTACGTGCACACAGTCTACTTTGACAAGAAGTTTGTGGAAATGGCCGGTCTGGCCTGAACTTCAGCAAAACAATCAAGTGGTGAGAGCTACTTTGAGCTGAATAGTTCGTTCCCCACGCCTCTGCATCACGGAAAGCACCAATCGACGTTTTTAATAGGCTACTGGTAAACACAGTGCCCTTATACCATGAGGCCCCTGGTTCCCAGTCCCCTTATACCATGACACCACTGGTTACCAGTCCCCTTATGATGCAAATGGTAAACCAGTAAGGATGGCCCAGAAATACAGTTTCATGTTTCAGACGCTGCCTTTGAGACGCAAGTATGATAAAGCCACGGTCAAAATGTAACTTTTTCCAAAAATTAAATGATCCTTTTCTGGGGTCCCCTGGTGTTTAAATATTCCCATTCCATCCCCACTCTAAATGAGAGACCAGGAATCAATGCGTTCTAATTGGAAACAGACAAGGCTGTTGGACAGTTCCCTCCGTTAAGGGCGTATCCATCATCGGAGAATGGGTCTCATCCCGACCCAGACGACGGCGGTTCAGCGGCTGCTCTGCCGCCCCAGAGGAACACGGGCCGTCCGGCTCCTTCACAGGCTGCTGAGGAGGAGGCGGGGTCAACGCCTCCGGGAGCGCATGGGTTCACGTCCCAGCTTATAGATGAGTGATGATATATTTAGATATTTTTTACTTTAGTTTTTATTTAAACAGCCTAACAAATCATACATAAATATACTATTAATTACAGATGTGGATTTCTGAAAGATATGCGGCAGGCTTTTAATGACGTTCGTGAATCTTAAACACTACTTTGTACCTTTTAAGTACAAGTCTTAAGAAGCATAGAGGGCTAAGCAATGGCTAAGAGTGCAGCAGGTTGCTGCCCTCTTAAAACAGGAAGACCACACACCACTCTGAAACGATTCTACTTTGTAAAGCATAACAATCTTCTGTTCATGTTTGGTGTTCCAAAAGCAGGCGGGATGGGACGCCTTGGCGGACATGTTGGAGTTCAGGACCGTGGACTCTTCTCTCCTGTCACGGCTTCATTCTGATGGGCAGCAAATTACCCAGAATCCCACTGTGTCCCCATATGGATCACCATCTTAATCAGCCCCTCCCAGGGAGGGCGCTAACGAGATGAGACCCCGCCCCTCAAACACAAAACCAGTTGTACCAAGATAGTTACCAAGTTACCAAGTTACCAAGATATTAATGATAGTATGATGGTTGAAGATAGTGTTTTACATACACACAGTGTTAAAAGATTGTGGGAGTATTTGTTATTTATTTTAGACGCTGTATTTATAATCCTCCTGAAATGTCACATAATGAGCTGAAAGAACCAGAGTAGACTGTTGAAGAAATTGAACAGCAAAAGGGTTTTATGGCTCCCCTTGTGGTCGGTCCGTCCAGCGACCGGTGAACTTCATCAAGTGCTCAACAGCCCCTGTTAGTTTGGAGAACGAAGCAGACAACAGAAGCTAATCAAACGCTTGTGTTTCACCGAGCAAATAAATGGCTGAACAACAGCCAGTTATGTCCCTCTGCACCTCGGGACAATAAAATATATCTGCCAAGCCCAGTACTCTCTGACATTGCCAGCAGATGTCCAAGTCCATCACACAGTGTTCAAGGTCTGCCATGACCGGTGGCAGTGCTGGCCAAGAAAGCACTCGCTGTATCCAATCGTCTGCAGGCCTCTCTCTCTCTCTCTCTCTCTCTCTCTCTCTCTCTCTCTCTCTCTCTCTCTCTCTCTCTCTCTCTCTCTCTCGCTCATTCATTCTTGTTCTCTCTCATTCTCGTTCTCTCTCTCTTGTTCTCTATCGCTCATTCATTCTTGTTCTCTCTCTCTCTCTCTCTCTCTCTCTCTCTCTCTCTCTCTCTCTCTCTCTCTCTCTCTCTCTCTCTCTCTCTCAATAACCTTCAACTCGGATATCCATCGTTGTTCGTTCGTTCGTCCGCTTGAAGGAGCAGCAGCATTGTTAATAGAACAGGATGCTGTTGTATTTTTACCACCAGTGAACCACATGGCTGGACGCGCTGTGGTGATGAAGGGTGTTTCTGCAGCAGTGCTCCTGTACATGAATCAAACTGATGGTGGTTGTTGAGTCCACATTGGCCGGTGTAGTTGGAGGTCCTCCCAACACAGCAAGGCCAACAGGGGAAGGAGTTTCATTCTCAAAACGTGAAATAGATTTCACAATTCACTGTGGTCATCCCCTGAACTTGAGTTCGCCCTGCACAAGGGTCTGGAGAACTGCAATAAGTTTCTTTCTAATTCCGATACGTTTTTTTGCGGTAGCCAATCACCAAGCTGGCTATTCCCCTTGGCGCGCTATCGGCTGGTTTAACACAATGACGACAGGGAGGCGACGGCAAGCAGCCAATCGCGTACAGAGTCAGTTCAACTAGGCCCGTTGATCACGCCTCTTGTGCTGATGAAAATGACAGTAGCTTCCCCGGACGAATGTTCAATCTACGATTAAGCTTGGTGTGGCAAATAGCCAGACTACTTAACTTCACCAATACCCCTGGATATTGGAGTCTGTGGCTCCCCATGTTTATAACCTGTTATCATCCCCCTCCTCCTCATGTCCCGCTCCTCCTCATGTCCCCCTCCTCCTCATGTCCCCGTCTCCTCCTCATGTCCCCGTCCCCTCCTCCTCAGAGTTCAGTGGAACCAGAGTTCAGTGGAACCAGGGTTCAGTGGAACCAGAGTTCAGTGGAACCAGGGTTCAGAGGAACCAGAGTTCAGTGGAACCAGAGTTCAGTGGAACCAGAGTTCAGTGGAGCCAGAGGAACTAGAGTTCAGTGGAGCCAGAGTTCAGATGAGCCGTTAGACTTGAGGACGTGTGTTGGCTGCCCGTAGGAGACTCGTCCTCCGAGTGGACAACAGGTCTTCGGTGGTCCGCGCTGCTCAGCAGGAACTCAGGGTTGGGCCTTAGAAATGGGAATACCATTTCTACCCCTTACCCCTTCCCCATACCCTTCCCCCTTGTTTTGAAGGGGTAAGGGGAAGGGGTAAGGGGTAGAAATGGGATTGGGCCTCAGTCTGCTTGACAGACAGGTAAGCAGGCAGATGACTGCCTTTTACCACCACCACCTCCAGGCTTTCATAAGCCACGTGCCGACGTCCTGGAGGAAACAGAATCAGAATCAGAGTTACTTTGATCACATCTTATTGTACAGGTACAAAGGAGTAACATTTTTAGGCTGGGTTCCTCAACATGCAGATAGTAGCAACCATACAATATAAAGTAAATAAGAAGAAGTACAAATATAAATTTGTAAAAATAAGTATGAATACATGGTTTTGGTGGATCCGAGCCTCAACAGAGCCCTGCCAAGAGGTCCATGTATGGTTCTGGAAGGGGGGGGGGGGGGGGTCAGGACCTCACCTGGACCAGGTACACTGCGCCCATAAGACTGTCAAACACTACATGCTGATTCAATCCCGTCATGAGGTTCAGTCATGCTGTACTCTGGTGGCGGTGGTGAACAGTGAGAGCAGATCAACACAGTGTTACCGAGGGTGTTGGTTCTAGACCCACATCAGCAGAGTGTTACCCAGGGTGTTGGTTCTAGACCCAGATCAGCAGAGTGTTACCCAGGGTGTTGGTTCTAGACCCAGATCAGCAGAGTGTTACCCAGGGTGTTGGTTCTAGACCCAGATCAGCAGAGTGTTACCCAGGGTGTTGGTTCTAGACCCAGATCAACAGAGTGTTACAGAGGGTGTTGGTTCTACACCCAGATCAACGCAGTGTTACCCATGGTGTTGGTTCTAGACCCAGATCAACACAGTGTTACCCATGATGTTGGTTCTAGACCCAGATCAACACAGTGTTACCCATGGTGTTGGTTCTAGGCCCAGATCAACACAGTGTTACCGAGGGTGTTGGTTCTAGACCCAGATCAGCAGAGTGTAACCCAGGGTGTTGGTTCTAGTCCCAGAACAACAGTGTGTTACCCAGGGTGTTGGTTCTAGACCCAGAACAACAGTGTGTTACCCAGGGTGTTGGTTCTAGACCCAGATCAACAGAGTGTTACCCAGGGTGTTGGTTGAAGACCCAGATCAACAGAGTGTTACCCAGGGTGTTGGTTCAAGACCCAGATCAACACAGTGTTACCCAGGGTGTTGGTTCAAGACCCAGATCAACAGAGTGTTACCCAGGGTGTTGGTTCAAGACCCAGATCAACACAGTGTTACCCAGGGTGTTGGTTCTAGACCCAGATCAACAGAGTGTTACTCAGGGTGTTGGTTCAAGACCCAGATCAACAGAGTGTTACCCAGGGTGTTGGTTCAAGACCCAGATCAACAGAGTGTTACCCAGGGTGTTGGTTCTAGACCCAGATCAACAGAGTGTTACCCAGGGTGTTGGTTCTAGACCCAGATCAACAGAGTGTTACCCAGGGTGTTGGTTCTAGACCCAGATCAACAGAGTGTTACCCATGGTGTTGGTTCTAGACCCAGATCAACACAGTGTTACCGAGGGTGTTGGTTCTAGACCCAGATCAACAGAGTGTTACCCAGGGTGTTGGTTCTAGACCCAGATCAGCAGGGTGTAACCCAGGGTGTTGGTTCTAGACCCAGATCAACAGAGTGTTACCCAGGGTGTTGGTTCTAGACCCAGATCAACAGAGTGTTACCCAGGGTGTTGGTTCAAGACCCAGATCAACAGAGTGTTACCCAGGGTGTTGGTTCTAGTCCCAGAACAACAGTGTGTTACACAGGGTGTTGGTTCTAGACCCAGAACAACAGTGTGTTACCCAGGGTGTTGGTTCTAGACCCAGATCAACAGAGTGTTACCCAGGGTGTTGGTTCAAGACCCAGATCAACAGAGTGTTACCCAGGGTGTTGGTTCAAGACCCAGATCAACACAGTGTTACCCAGGGTGTTGGTTCTAGACCCAGATCAACAGAGTGTTACCCAGGGTGTTGGTTCAAGACCCAGATCAACACAGTGTTACCCAGGGTGTTGGTTCTAGACCCAGATCAACAGAGTGTTACTCAGGGTGTTGGTTCAAGACCCAGATCAACAGAGTGTTACCCAGGGTGTTGGTTCAAGACCCAGATCAACAGAGTGTTACCCAGGGTGTTGGTTCTAGACCCAGATCAACAGAGTGTTACCCAGGGTGTTGGTTCTAGACCCAGATCAACAGAGTGTTACCCAGGGTGTTGGTTCTAGACCCAGATCAACAGAGTGTTACCCAGGGTGTTGGTTCAAGACCCAGATCAACACAGTGTTACCCAGGGTGTTGGTTCTAGACCCAGATCAACAGAGTGTTACCCAGGGTGTTGGTTCAAGACCCAGATCAACACAGTGTTACCCAGGGTAACACAGTGTTACCCAGGGTAACTCTGTTGATCTGGGTTCAAGACCCAGATCAACAGAGTGTTACCCAGGGTGTTGGTTCAAGACCCAGATCAACACAGTGTAACCCAGGGTGTTGGTTCTAGACCCAGATCAACAGAGTGTAACCCAGATCAACAGAGTGTTACCCAGGGTGTTGGTTCAAGACCCAGATCAACAGAGTGTTACCCAGGGTGTTGGTTCAAGACCCAGATCAACAGAGTGTTACCCAAGGTGTTGGTTCAAGACCCAGATCAACACAGTGTAACCCAGGGTGTTGGTTCTAGACCCAGATCAACAGAGTGTAACCCAGGGTGTTGGTTCAAGACCCAGATCAACAGAGTGTTACCCAGGGTGTTGGTTCTAAACCCAGATCAACAGAGTGTTACCGAGGGTGTTGGTTCAAGACCCAGATCAACAGAGTGTTACCCAGGGTGTTGGTTCTAGACCCAGATCAACACAGTGTTACCCAGGGTGTTGGTTCAAGACCCAGATTACCCAGGGTGTTGGTTCTAGACCCAGATCAACAGAGTGTTACCCAGGGTGTTGGTTCAAGACCCAGATCAACAGAGTGTAACCCAGGGTGTTGGTTCAAGACCCAGATCAACAGAGTGTTACCCAGGGTGTTGGTTCTAGACCCAGATCAGCAGAGTGTTACCCATGGTGTTGGTTCTAGACCCAGATCAGCAGAGTGTTACCCAGGGTGTTGGTTCAAGACCCAGATCAACAGAGTGTTACCCAGGGTGTTGGTTCAAGACCCAGATCAACAGAGTGTTACCCAGGGTGTTGGTTCAAGACCCAGATCAACAGAGTGTTACCCAGGGTGTTGGTTCAAGACCCAGATCAACAGAGTGTTACCCAGGGTGTTTGTTCAAGACCCAGATCAACAGAGTGTTACCCAGGGTGTTGGTTCTAGACCCAGATCAACAGAGTGTTACCCAGGGTGTTGGTTCTAGACCCAGATCAACAGAGTGTTACCCAGGGTGTTGGTTCTAGACCCAGATCAACAGAGTGTTACCCAGGGTGTTGGTTCTAGACCCAGATCAACAGAGTGTTAGCCAGGGTGTTAGTTCAAGACCCAGATCAACAGAGTGTTACCCAGGGTGTTGGTTCTAGACCCAGATCAACAGAGTGTTACACAGGGTGTTGGTTCTAGACCCAGATCAACAGAGTGTTACACAGGGTGTTGGTTCTAGACCCAGATCAACAGAGTGTTACCCAGGGTGTTGGTTCTAGACCCAGATCAACAGAGTGTAACCCAGGGTGTTGGTTCAAGACCCAGATCAACAGAGTGTTACCCAGGATGTTGGTTCTAGTCCCAGAACAACATGGTGACCTGGGGCTAATTGACGACGCTGACTCGATTTTGGTGCTCATTTGGGAATCTTCCTGAAGGCAACAAACCCTCTCTCCCTAATCCCCCGCAAGATTTACATTTCTAATGAATTTGTATATTTTTGGTTACAAACGTTCAGTACTTCCCCCCCTTTACAAAAGCCCAGATTGTTTTCCTGTTGGATGCGGCTTAGTGCCGGGAACAGACGCTTAGCGCAGGGAGGCATGAAATCGGTTCTCCCCCCCCCCCCATCCAGAAGTGTCGGGGGGGGGTGAACTGATTTGTAATGAATCTACACCGTTACACCTCGGCATGGTGTGGGTCTGGCTGCCCAGAACGAACAGCCAAACTAAGGCATCCTAGTTAAGGAGGTCAAAGCTACATGGAGCAGCTGGTATGAACCATTGGGACGCCGTATGAGCTCTGATGGGCTCTTCTATGTTAGATAGCATTTCACGGCGGCCAGTGTTATATAGCGACAAAATAACTCCCACCCACTCCTCCTGATAACTACACTAGTCCTGTAGTGTGAGGACATATTTACTGAACCTGGTGGTTCCTTTTTCTGGCCTTCCCCAAGGATAGAGACAGGGTTTTGTGATGTGTACCTTCAGCTAATGATCTATACAGACGCCAGGGCCTCGGGGTTAGCATATTAGCAGGGTCACAAGGAGCTAATGAGGCTAGTGGCAGGAGACACCAGATGGGGCCGGAAACAGAGCGTGGGAACGAAAAGGAAAACGGTAGCTTAACGCAGCCGTGAGGACAGCCCTAAAGCAAAATGGTCGCAAACTTTTAGATCGTCTGTTGGCATGACACATCGTAATCCTTGTTTTATTCACCGTGCATTCAAGGCTCTTTTCTGTACACAAACATGATGTCATGGTGAGGTATATGGTGGGTACTGCGTTGATATGTTGTCTCTATTACTCAGGCCTACATGCTGGGCGGCGTTCCACACCATGAGAGAGGGATCCAGTTGGCTGGTCGGTTCATGTAAGAGCGGGAAACGCTCAATCACAGAGCAAGGTCAGTCGATCATTTCAAAGATTCATTGGCAGTTCTGTTGCCCACTTTTAAAGCTTTTCTGCCAACCTTTTGGTGCTACATCTATCATGAGAACCAACCAGCGGCTGATGACCTCTAGGCAAGTGAGACACCGGCCTGAAGGCGTTGCCGCCAACAGAAAGTGAGACCAGAATCGATACTTATAGATTAGATAGATAGATTACAGCTGTCTGGAAGGCTTCAGCCAAGGACTTGATGAGAAACAAATGTCCACAGATGATAAAAGATAGACTTCATCGATCCCAGATGGAGGATTCGGCACTAAGATTTGGCACATCACGTCAAATATCAAACATTATATAAGTGTGTAAATGAGTGAATATGTTAAAAAATACGTCGGCTTCAGGAAGAGCTTTAGAAGACCAGAGGATGGATCAAACCAAAGCCCTCCCTGCGTTCAGGGTCAACGGCTGCAACCTCCAAACCTCAGGGCGGTCTGAGCGACTGGTTAGCGACTAGTTAGCGTCTGGTTAGCAACTAGTTAGCGACTGGTTGGCGACTGGTAAGTGACTGGTTGGCGACTGGTAAGCGAATGGTTGGCGACTGTTAGTGACTGGTTAGCGACTGGTTGGCGACTCGTTAGCGACTGGTTGGCGACTGTTAGTGACTGGTTGGCGACTGGTTAGAGACTGGTTAGCGACTGTTGGCGACTGGTTGGCGACTGGTTGGAGACTGGTTGGCGACTGGTTGGTGACTGGTTAGTGACTGGTTGGCGACTGGTTAGCAACTAGTTGTTGACTGGTTAGCGGCTGGTTGTTGACTGGTTAGAGAATGGTTAGCGAATGGTTCGCAGGCGTCTTGAGGGGACGGGGAGAGCACGAGATGCGTCCGTAGAGCAGGCCATTACCGGGTTTACAACGGTCAGGGGAGTGATGTGTGGGAAGGCCTCAGACAGAAGGAGGTATTTAATTGCGGCCGTTAAGGCTCCAACCGTCATTAAAGTGTAATTCCATTAGATGAGCTTCTACAGGCGTTCATTAGCTGACAAGAGCGGGAAATGGGAGACGTTTGGGGAGTTGAGGAACTTAGCCACATAAATACACACAAATATTTTAAACACACTTGCACACAGCCATATGCAGACGCACGTTGAAATATACTCACACCAATACAGACATATACAGTTACACACATACTGTATGAAATATACCACACCCATATGTGTTGGTAATTTATCTATCACTACTATGTACAATTTGGTGTATTGGCACCTTTAGCCAAAGCTAAAGAAAACATGAACTTCAGGGTTTGAACCTAGTACCTTTAGACTGGGACTCAACCAGACTATCTGGCCTCACCATCAGCCAATCACGTGACAGTGTCCTCCCATCGATCAAAGTGAACATGCTAGTAGGAGCTCTAGGTGGAGGGGCTGGGGAAATAACCCTTAAGCCAAGAGCCCTTAAGCCAAGAGTCCTTTAGCCAAGGGCCCTTAAGCCAAGGGCCCTTAAGCCAAAAGTCCTCACTGTGGCCTTCAGAGGAGCTGCATTTGGAGGAGGAGGAAGAGGAGGAGGAGGAGGAGTGACAGGAGGAGGAGGAGGAGGAGGAGGAGGAGGAGGAGGAGGAGGAGGAGGAGGAGGAGGAGGTTCTGCCCAGAGCGGTGACTCTCAGTCTGGGTCAATCTCTTATCGGCCATCCTGGACAGGTTCATCTCCGATACGCTACCACTTTCAAAGCAGTATGAATAGAGCAAGTTTGGACTTCTTGCGCACTGTGTGTGTTTTGTGTGTGTGTGTGTGTATCTCATCAGGGGTATTATTTCTTAATCTGCTCGACCTTTAAGTCTCTAAAACTATTTATTTCTCTGCTTTTTTATGCATCGACAACCCGAACAACAACGCATACACACACACACACACACACACACACACACACACACACACACACACACACACACACACACACACACACACACACACACACACACACACACACACACACACACACACACACACACGCGCCCAGATCCCGGAGGACTTTGTGAATGATTAATGCGCTGCTTTGTTCCCCCTTTAAGAGCCCTTCTTTACAAACCTCCATTCAGAGGCTCTCCACAGCCCCGGACGAGGCTCTCTCTCCGGGCTCAGAGTCGTATCTCCTGGCTTATTGACCACCAAGCAGCGGCCTTTCACCGGGTGATTCATCGCTCCGAGCCAAGCGTAGAATACTCTTAATCCCTCGGCCGGGAGATCGACAAAAGAACGCCGCGTCAACCTTTGGGTCGTTTGTCACTTCGGTGAAAGTGAAGGTCACGAACAACACAAACCCTTCATCGGGGATACGGAGGGTGTAGAATGTTCCTCCATGGATGGAGGACTGGTTCTGGGGCAGCGGGGGGGGGGTCCTACAAGAGGCAACTCTGAGCCTCTCCTGGCACTGTGGGGTCGGCGACGACTAGGCAGGACAACATATCGATGCGGCCGGATATCGCCACCCTTCTTCGTACGATACGAGAATCGACACACTGGCGCCAAATATCGATATAAAAGGTGCCGATAATTTAGGATTTATTTAGCATTTTTATGCTTTGTTCCTGAAGTTAGACAGGAAATATCGCCCCAGATGTCGATCATTTTTGCAATAAAATATTGCGCTCTAAACAGATTGCCCTGCTCCACCGGGTGGCGCTCAACACACGAATTAAGGAAGCTTGAACCAATAAACGAACCAATGACGAGACCGGGAATAAAGACCGATACCCAGCATTTACCTTTCACTCATGTTGTATTCATCGTTAGACATATATTGTGATGTATCGTTATAGGATTGTCGAACAATATATCGATTATTGGAGAATGAGGTGAGGGTTAGGGTGAGGGTGAGGGTGAGGTTAGGGTTAGGGTGAGGGTGAGGGTGAGGTTAGGGTTAGGGTGAGGTAACCTGTGTCCCCCCCCGCTTGCAGAGACCCTCGCTAACTCCGGAGCTAGCGACAGATGAGGAGGCCGCTTAGCGTCCATGCTACCTACGAGCCCAGTCGTGGTGCGGAGTGTGGCTCCTGGTTTGTCGTGGTACATTCGGGTTTGTTCATTAATTGATCGTTGGGGGGGGGGGGGGGGGGGGCCCTCCGCGGGAGTCTGGTCAGTAGAACGACACCTCGGTAAGTTCCTCTGACGTCGTGTCATAACACTGCTACCGACAGGCCCTTTCCGTTGTATTATTTCCTGTGAGCTCTGTTGGATCCTTCCTGCATTCTTCCCTTGAATCGTTGAATCTAAATGAACGGAGCGGTTCAGCTGCTAGCATGCGGCGGAGCAGCCTGTAGACGTGATGCTGTCACTATAAGACAGGAAGGGGGAGGGAGTGCTCTGACCCTCTCCTCCTCCTCCTCCTCCTCCTCTTCCTCCTCCTCCTCCTCCTCCTCTTCCTCCTCCTCCTCCTCGCCGGGTTTGAGCTCCGGGTCACGGACCTGTCCGTCTCTCAGCTGTCAGATCACGCAGCTTGTGTGTGTGTGTGTGTGTGTGTGTGTGTGTGTGTGTGTGTGTGTGTGTGTGTGTGTGTGTGTGTCTGTGTCTGTGTGTGTGTGTGTGTGTGTGAGAGTGTGACGGGGCCGTATCATAACACACACGGTGTGTTTTGAGAGTGGGTGTGAATATGATATCAGGGTGTGTGTCCCTGATCGGAGGGCATGTGTAGAAGTGTGTATGTGGTAGGAGGGTGTGTGTACACAGTGTGTGTGTGATGAGGGGGTGTTTGTGTGCAGTGTGTGTGTGTGATAGGAGGGTGTGTGTGTGATCAGGAGAGTGTGTGTGTAGTGTGTCTGTGACAGGTGGGTGTGTGTAGAACTAGAAGTGTATCTGTGATAGAAGGGTGTGTGCGCAGTGTGTTTGTGATATTATGGTCTGGACTCGCGGTGTATTTGCATGTAGAGGAGTGATGCTGAGTGAGTGGCCTTCACTACCGACGGGCAGGACTCCTCATCTCCACGGCAACGGCTCCCAGGGCCCCTGTCTGCGTTCTGAGGGCCCCTCTTACGCCAAGAGACGGCCGGCCCCGGACCACCAGGACTGCTCCATCAACCCCGTCTCCACCCCTGTCGTCTCCAGGGGGGGCGGGGACTAAATACAGAGGACGGCTCGCTGTTCAGTATTAGGCCCCGCCCCGCCCACCACACCGTCACGCAAGGGACCCAACCGTCGTACAAAGCGCACACAGACACACACAGACGCACACAGACGCACACAAAGACCAGCGGACAGACAGCAGTCCCCCCCCCCCCACCCCCCCTGCTCTGGTCCACTCCAGGGGCGAGCAACAGATGTCTCTCTCTCTCTCTCTCTCTCTCTCTCTCTCTCTCTCTCTCTCTCTCTCTCTCTCTCTCTCTCTCTCTCTCTGTGTGCTGCCCCCCCCCCCTGCTGGAGACTGACAGCGTCATCACTCTCGCCCTCGCTCGGTGACAGCTGAACCCCGCCTGGGGGAGGGGCTGACAGAGAATCGGGCCACGCCCCTCATCACTGATCCCCGGCGGCGGCGGCGGCGGCGGCGGCGGCGGCGGCGGCGGCGGGAGACGCTTCAGAGCGCTGGTACGCCTCATGAACACAAGACGGACTCAGTTGGATCAACACAGAGCGCATCCATCATCCAATCACCTTTCAGACCGAATTAGGAGACGCCGTGGAAAAGGTCAAGGGCGCCTCCCCGCCCGCTGCCCACCGCACGTCACCACGGCCATGTTGGTTTTCTGTTGTGTTAGTACCGGCTGTGTGCTTGTCCTTTAGAGGCTCGCTGTCACTCAAGCAGACAGGGGAGGGACAGCCCCGAGCTCATTACCATACCGGCGGGCCGCTGACACACTCTGACACCAGAGGAACTACACACCCACTACCCACAACCGCCCAGGGGGGAAGTCTAGAGGAAGGATCCAAGGAACGGAAACCGCCGTGAGAGAGGAGAACCTCCCCGGACAGCCCGGGCAAACGACACATCCATGGGCGGCGTGTGGCTCAGGAGGTAGAGCAGGGCTTGGCTGGCAACCCGAAGGTTGCTGGTTCCATCCCCGCCTCCTCCCAGCGGAGTGTCGAGGTGTCTCTGAGCGAGGCGCCTCACCCTCACTGCTCCTGACGAGCCGGCTGTCGCCCTCCGTGGCTGACACCACCGTCGGCGTGTGAAGGGGTGAATGAATGGTTGAAGTTCCTTTGGATAAAAGCGTCCTCCACCTGCTTCATCAAAGACGGAGGGGCGGTGTCCTGGACCAGCTCTGTGTGTCTGGAGGTCTGTGTGTCTGGAGGTCCTCTCCCCTATCTAACGGTCCTCAGAGGCGGTGTGTGAAGCCCTTGAGGCTGTGGCAGTGATGGACGGTTAAAGAGATGAAGCCCTGACTTGAATCGGGTGCTAAACAGACTCACCTGCCTCAGACTTCTAAACTGGCAGGCAAGATCCCATCACTGCCTGGGGCCAATTTAATAACATTTATGATATTGCTTCTTGGCCAACTGTGAATGTGTTCCGCATAAATAGACGCTGTCAGGGCTTCAACGGCATACTAATTCAACAGTTAACCCGTTCGCAGCCGTCTGTTATTACCAACAATGTCTTTATGTCTGCAAAACGGAGGCATGTTTAGATTGGAGCGAGAGCAGCCTAGCTTGCTGCTAAGGGTATGAGGTGTGGGAGTATGTGGGGGCTGTAACTGTGATCTTCAGGGTGGGCTCCAAGCCGCCCTTGTCCTTCTCCTCCTTGGGGTCGCAGACGCTGGTCCTTTGAGATCAGAGAACGATTCATTTCAATCAGTGTCTTCTTCTTCTTGAGCTGTTATTCGCTCTCTACTGGTCAGAGTGTGTGTGATAGGAAGACACTAAAACACTGTAGTTGTCACTCAACCGAGCGCTTGCACACTAGGATTATGTTTACTGTTATCGTGGGTTCCTCTCTCAGAACCTGGGAAAAATAAAACATTTTCCAGGACGCTTTCAGTTCAAGTTTTGATCTGGAAAGTGGGATGAGAAGTAGAAGAATAATTTATGCACAACAACGACAACAACAACAACAACAATAACTCTAAGAGAGATGCCGACACCGCTTCTTAGGAGTACCAGATGTTACACACACACACACACACACACACACACACACACACACATACACACACACACACACACACACACACACACACACACACACACACACACACACACACACACACACACACACACACACACACACACACAGGTTGAAGATGAGTCCCCGTCAGCCACCTCCTGTCTGGCTGCCCTCGCTCCCCAGAGGAGGAGTTGTGAGGAGCCAGGGCTGGGGGGGGGGGGCTCCCCTCGGGGCCCGGGGCCCGGGAACAGACAGATGGCAGGAAGCAGGAAGCAGGGGCCGGGGGCACGGGCGTGTTCACGGGCCTCACTGGGCCGGTGAACGCACGCACGCACGCACGCGCGCACACATTGTAGTGGACAATACTAATATGTAAATTCCGAGGTTGTGTTGTATTTCCAGTTCAATAGCGCATGAATATTGAATATTTCATTAAAATGCTTCATGTGTATTTTGCCTGGATGTCTGCCCTCAGATTTAAGCATGGAAAGATAAGTCTCTTCATGTTCCTAAAGGCCTGAACCAGAAAATACGAAATAATCCTTAAAGAACTACAGAACATACATGGTGTTGTGGGCCTGTTGGTTTAGTTTAGTTTAGTTTAGTTTATTAGGATCCCCATTAGCCATTGCACTTGGCAACAGCTACTGAGGGTGTTCTAGCGGGGAGAAGGTCTGGGCGGCCGACCTGATTATGGATAACAAGGTTATTAATGATAATGATAATAATAATAAGAGGTCTCCATTGAAGCTCCTTTAAACAACGTCTTCCCCGTTCCACACTGTCGGGCATCACGGCTCCGTCTGGAGAGACACCAGAAGCCGTTTGATGCACTCTTCTTCTCTCCCTTTAATGACTGCTTTTGATTTCCGTTGACGATGGTAGGATGAGGGCGAAGCGCCTAGCTGTGAGCCGCGGGCTAAGAGTGGCACTAGCTCGCTACGTTACAGCGAGCATTAGCTGGAGTTAGCGGGGCGGTTGCGGTTAGCGTGCTACGTCGAGGAGAGCCTCCGGGGGAAGTTAGCAGTAGCGGCTAGGGCTAGTGTCCTTCGTCAAGGAGAGCAGTAGCCATAGCTAACCGTGAGCTTTCCGATGCTACAGAGTTCCCCTTCCGGGGGCGGGGTCTGCAGTGGTTTGGGGGTGTGACTCCCAGACAAAGGCTCCGGGTTCCAAGCCCGATGTCCGCGGCCTAACCCGTGGGTAAGTTGAGCTAACGTGTGTCTGTGTTCACGGTGTGGCTTATGAGCACAACGCAGGAACCTACCAGATCAGAGCCTCAAGAAAGAGCTGACGAAGGGAGACGACTCAAAGGTTGGGCTTAGTTTGTCCTTCTGAGTGTGTGAGCATGTGTGTGTGGGTGTGTGCGTGCGTGCGTGCGTGTGTGTGTGTGTGTGTGTGTGCTTGTGTGTGGACGTGTGTGTGTGCGTGTGTGTGTGTACTTGCGTGTGTGTTTGTGTGTGTGTGCGTGTGTGCTTGTGTGCGTGTGTGTGTTTGTGTGGGTGCATGTGGGTTTGTGTGGGTGCGTGTGTGTTTGTGTGCGTGTGTGTGTTTGTGTGGGTGCGTGTGTGTTTGTGTGCGTGTGTGTGTTTGTGTGCGTGCATGTGTGTTTGTTCGCGTGTGTGTGTTTGTGTGGGTGCGTGTGTGTTTGTGTGCGTGTGTGTGTGTGTGCGTGGCGGTGGGATGGATCTGTGTTCAGGGCGGGGGCCGGACCAGCAGCAGGTGATGGATGGGGCGGTTGGTCCGCTGGGATCATTTTATATACTCAGCCCCCGGTGAAGGATCCACCCCCCCCCCCGCACAGACACACACACACACACACACACACACACACACACACACACACACACACACACACACACACACACACACACACACACACACACACACACACACACACACACACACACCACGCACACACACACACACCCTGCTGCTGGCCGACCTCAATATGAATGTCTCTGGCACAAACAAGTCTTCAAAACAAACACAAGGACCAGGGCTGATGGGATGGTTAACAATGCAGCCTCTGTCTGTCTGTCTGTCTGTCTGTCTGTCTGTCTGTCTGTCTGTCTGTCTGTCTGTCTGTCTGTCTGTCTGTCTGTCTGTCTGTCTGTCTGTCTCTCTCTCTTTGTCTGTGTCTCTCTCTCTCTCTCTCTCTCTCTCTCTCTCTCTCTCTCTCTCTCTCTCTCTCTCTCTCTCCATCCTGTTGTCAGTGTGTCCTCCCTCGCTCGCCCTCCGCTAAAACATAACGCATTACTCCACTGTCTCTGCGTTCCTCTTGGGTTGCCACGGAGATTACCCCCATAAGTATTGCGTGAAGGTTGCCGCGGCAACGCATGGGCTGCTGGGAGCTCGTTGCCGCCGCCGACTCGTATTGTTTTCTCTCTGGTTCTTAACTTCCTCTTCAAGCATTTAAACGTCCTGCGAGCGGCTAGCCGGAGACGGGAGGTAGTGGGGGGGAGGGGCTTCGCTAGGGCGCTGCGCTACCACGTCATTAGGTCATAGCACCATCATAACACCGTCATTAGGTCGTAGCTCCATCATAGCACCGTCATTAGGTCATAGCACCATCATAGCACCGTCATTAGGTCATAGCACCATCATAGCACCGTCATTAGGTCATAGCACCATCATAGCACCGTCATTAGGTCATAGCCCCATCAAAGCACCTCACTACATAACCACCTCCATCACCACCTCCATCACCTCCTCCGTCACCTCCTCCTTCCCCTCCTCCTTCCCCTCCTCCTTCACCTCCTCCGTCACCTCATTACATCACCTCACTACATCACCTCACTCCATCACCTCATTACATCACCTCCTCCATCACCTCACTCATCACCTCCATCACCTCTACTACATTGATGGAGGCAAACGATCAAATATTCTATACATATCTAACTTATGAGCATGTGTGCTGTTGGTTACTAATATATCTCTCTGATATCTGATGACTCATGTAAGTGAGTTTAGTTATTCCAGTCAGGTCTTAAAGCAAAACCGACGTTAAAAACACATGAGACTGACATCAGCCTCAGGCTTCTGCCGCCAGCGCTGCCAGGCCCCTGACGACAGCCACTGACGACAGGCACTGACGACAGGCACTGATAACAGGCCCTGACAGCCTAGCGCTCAGCTAGCATGCTAGCCTAGCCACCAGAGACCTCGTCTCCAGGGAACAAAATGTAAACACTGGTGCTTTTTCTGTTTTATTTTTAAACTTCAGCACCTTCAGATCCTGTTTTACTCCCTAAACACAAGATTCAAGATTCAAGAGTTGTATTGGTCAAATACATATGCAAGAAGTGCTGTGAAATGAAAGTGGCAGTGCCTGCAGAGATTTTGAAGCATCAAAATATTCTACACTATTCTATTTGTCACCATAAATTAAGCTGACAAATAGAATAAAAATAAGAAGTAAAATACTTCACTTGTTTTGTATCCCCTGCCTGCCGACCTGTGTGCGAACAGCCGATAGCTTTGAACGCTCACTTAGGCGCTAAAGCTAATCTTTGTGGATTAATTTCGCAGTGCTCTGTTTTCACAGAGGTTCTCATCTCTGTCTGACGTTCCCTCCGGAGCTGCGCTCTGTTTGGAAAAGCGACGCAACCGCAGCTACTAGACTACTGATCAAAAGAACAGCAGTCACCCCAGAAGGGGTTAGCTAACCCTAACCCTAACCCCAACCCTGTCATGGTGCTGGGTGGGTTAGCTAACCCTAACCCCAACCCTGTCATGGTGCTGGTTGGGTTAGCTAACCCTAACCCCAACCCTGTCATGGTGCTGGGTGGGTTAGATAACCCTAACCCTAACCCTTTCATGGTGCTGGGTGGGTTAGCTAACCCTAACCCTAACCCTTTCATGGTGCTGGGTGGGTTAGCTAACCCTAACCCTGTCATAAAGGTGGAGGCCTGGGGAGGTGGTGTCTGACGGTGTTTCCTAAACTCGGCGATAAGGTGGATGTGCGTGGCTCCGTGCGGGGAGGTGGTGAACAGAGGGACTAGAGGCAACATGTAAACACCCCCTCCCCCCTCCCCCACACCTCCCCCTGCCCCCCTTCCCCCCCACTGTGGGGATTCCGCTGAGCAGAGAGAATATTGTAAATGTCAATCGGCTTGAGAAAGTCAGTGGATCCAGAAGAGCAGAGTCGGCACTAAAGCAGGGCGTCGAATAACGCTGCGCACGCAGAGCGGCCCCCAAAGCGTGGACCCAGCTGCCCCCCCCTGACCCTAGGGGCCTACGGTCAGGGGCCCTAAGGTCAGGGCTTCTGAGGTCAGGGATTCTAAAGTCAAATGCCCTAAGGGCAGGGCCCCTAAGGTTAAAGGGGACCTATTATGCTTTTTCGACTTTTATGACCTATAAACGTTGTTATAATGATTGATAGTCATGTTTAACCATACTAAAGTGTCTAATAATGACATACATGCATTTCGACGTATTCCCTGCTGACAGTCTTGGGTGGCTGTTCAGAGCGCTAAACACTCGGGACAACGTTTGCGATTCACTTTCTGGGAAATCATCCACGCAAAGGCACTCCTGCCACGCCCCCATATGCCTGGTCAAATCTGCCCGCGTGCGCGCTTCAAGGAAAGTAACCAATCACAATGGAGTTGGGTTGGCAGGAGGGGGGCGAGGGGGCGGAGAAGGACGAAACCGAGCGTTGACAGAATGCTGAAAGCGCCCAGCTGAGAGGTTTCCCGAAAATCTACATTGTTTTTTGTGTATGGTTAAACATGACTATCAATCTTTATAACAACGTTTATAGGTCATAAAAGTCGAAAAGCATAATAGGTCCCATTTAAGATTAAGTGCAGGGTCCCTAAGGTCAGGGGCCCTAAGTTCAGGGGACCTAATGTCAAAGGTCCTAAGGTCACGGCCCCTAAGGTCAAAGGCCCTAAGGTCAAAGGTCCTAAGGTCAGGGCGCCTAGGGTTAGCTGTGTTAGCACCGAGCGCTTTAATAACAGCGTCAGGCTAAAACCGTCCTCCATAGGCCAACGCCGGCTGGCCTATTAGAATCATCTGGTGCTACCTTGCATCTAAAAGGACCAGTGATCCATCAACCAGAGAGAGAGAGAGGGAGGGGGAGAGAGAGAGAGAGAGAGAGAGAGAGAGAGAGAGAGAGAGAGAGAGAGAGAGAGAGAGAGAGAGAGAGAGAGAGAGAGAGAGAGAGAGGGAGAGGGAGGGGGAGAGAGAGAGAGAGAGAGGGGGAGAGAGAGAGAAGAGGGGGAGAGAGAGAGAGAGAGAGAGAGAGAGAGAGAGAGAGAGAGAGAGGGAGAGGGAGAGGGAGGGGGAGAGAGAGAGAGAGAGGGGGAGAGAGAGAGAGAGAGAGAGAGAGAGAGAGAGAGAGAGAGAGAGAGAGAGAGAGAGAGAGAGAGAGAGAGAGAGAGAGAGAGAGAGAGAGAGAGAGACTGATTAGTGGAGAGTGATGGAGTTTTTTTTGGCGCGGTGTTCATGTTTGGTTTGTGTGCAGTGTCGTACATAAATCCTTGTGTGTGTGTGTTTTTTTGTGTGTGTGCCTCTTCGTCGTCTTCCTCATCTGTTCATTTTATCAGCATCAAATAAATCTGAACAACGTTTAGCATGAAAAATGGTGGTTATGTGCTTGTGTGTTTATCTCCATGTTTCATCTTTTTCATACACTTTCTCTGTGTGTATGAGGGTTACGTCTTTATCTGTGACGGTGTTCAGAGAGGGGGGGGGGGGGTGGAGTAGAGGGGCATGCAGAGAAAGGTGGAGGAGGAGAGATGGGGGAGGTGGAGGGGGAGGTGGAGGGGAGGGGAGGGGAGGTGGAGGGGAGGTGGAGGGGAGGGGAGGTGGAGGGGAGGGGAGGGGAGGTGGAGGTGGAGGTCCTGGATGGATCAGTATTGGATGCGTGTCGACAGGGCGTCCGTGGTAGTCTGTCCCCTGGGTGGCTGGTATACCGGGTGCGTGTGCACACGCACACACACACACACGGACACACACACACACACACACACACACACACACACGTGAGCACACACACACGTGAGCACACACACACACACGCACGCGCACGCGAGCGCACACGCACACGAACACACACACACACAAGTGAGCACACACACACATGCACTTCATCGCACACACACACACACGCAGGCGTTGCGGGAATTGGATTCCGATCATGTGTCTTTGAAAGGTTAAGCTCCACGCAGAGACTTCCTCTGAGACCAGGAGACAGACAGACAGACAGACAGACAGACAGACAGACAGACAGACAGACAGACAGAAAGACACACACACACAGACAGAGAGGATAAACCGTATCTATAAAGTGGTTATCTGTTATCGGTGAGTTTCTGAACACGCTTTGTGCTTAGCTTCGTCCTACCGTCCGGTTCATGACACTCCTCACTAGAACCAGATCGTTAGCAATCTTGCTGTCCAATTAATGAGATCCTAACGAGCTAAAGCTAAACATGCTCTCTCCTGCCCCCTAATTAATCAAGCCTCACCTTGATTGAACTTCATTAGCCGTTTCTCCTGCCTATACATAACATTGACTCAGCTCTCTCTCTCTCTCTCTCTCTCTCTCTCTCTCTCTCTCTCTCTCTCTCTCTCTCTCTCTCTCTCTCTCTCGCACACATCCTTGTTATAAAATCCTTGGTATCTTATGAAGTAACTTGTAGGGTATCTTGTAGGGTATCTTGTAGGGTATCTTGTTGCGTATCTTGTTGCGTATCTCGTAGGGTAACTTGTAGGGTATCTTGTAGGGTATCTTGTAGGGTAACTTGTAGGGTATCTTGTAGGGTATCTTGTAGGGTAACTTGTTGCGTATCTTGTTGCGTATCTCGTAGGGTAACTCGTAGGGTATCTTGTATGCTATCTTGTAGGGTATCTTGTAGGGTAACTTGTAGGGTAACTTGAAGGGTATCTTGTAGGGTATCTTGTAGGGTATCTTGTAGGGTGTCCACAGCGTTTTGGAGCCAGGGCTAATGCTAGCTGGGCACTGACGTAGCCCAGAGCTAACTCCGACTAGCACTCCTCCAGAACGGTGGTTTCTGATTTACCGGCCGTTCCCTGCTCTCGTCTCCTTCAGTGGGTAATATGCGTCACTTTTACAACGTTGTCAAATTGAATTGTCGGGGTGGAAGGTCAAGTGGAATAGATTGGTTCGTCCTTAAGTGGGTGTGGGCGCCGCATCAGAGCTAAGATAGCGGCGATGGAACTGTAGCATCGCTGCCCTTCAGTCGTCTGAGGAGAAGAGACGGGACCGTGGTCGGCCATGTTGTCAACGAGAGTTCACCTGCTGGGCTCCATCTCGCCTGCCTAACGCCCAGGTGAGGTGACTGACCTGTCTCTAGCTCTGCTGAGGTGACCGACCTGTCTGTAGCTCAGGTGAGGTGACTGACCTGTCTCTAGCTCAGGTGAGGTGACTGACCTGTCTCTAGCTCAGGTGAGGCGACTGACCTGTCTCTAGCTCAGGTGAGGTGACTGACCTGTCTCTAGCCCAGGTGAGGCGACTGACCTGTCTCTAGATCAGGTGAGGCGACTGACCTGTCTCTAGCTCAGGTGAGGTGACCGACCTGTCTCTAGCCCAGGTGAGGTGACTGATCTGTCTCTAGCTCAGGTGAGGTGACTGACCTGTCTCTAGCTCAGTAGAGGTGACTGACCTGTCTCTAGCTCAGGTGAGGTGACTGACCTGTCTCTAGCTCCGCTGAGGTGACTGACCTGTCTCTAGCCCAGGTGAGGTGACTGACCTGTCTCTAGCTCAGGTGAGGTGACTGACCTGTCTCTAGCCCAGGTGAGGTGACTGACCTGTCTCTAGCCCAGGTGAGGTGACTGACCTGTCTCAAGCTCAGGTGAGGTGACTGACCTGTCTCAAGCTCAGGTGAGGTGACTGACCTGTCTCTAGCCCAGGTGAGGTGACTGACCTGTCTCTAGCTCCGCTGAGGTGACTGACCTGTCTCTAGCCCAGGTGAGGTGACTGACCTGTCTCTAGCTCAGGTGAGGTGACTGACCTGTCTCTAGGTCAGGTGAGCTGACTGACCTGTCTCTAGCCCAGGTGAGGTGACTGACCTGTCTCTAGCTCAGGTGAGTTACTGAACTATAGCCTGTCTTTAGCTCAGGTGAGTTACTGAACTATAGTCTGTCTTTAGCTCAGGTGAGTTACTGAAATAGCCTGTCTTTAGCTCAGGTGAGTTACTGAACTATAGCCTGTATTTAGCTCAGGTGAGTTACTGAACTATAGCCTGTCTTTAGCTCAGGTGAGTTACTGAACTATAGCCTGTCATTAGCTCAGGTGAGTTGCTGAACTAAATGCTTGCCTCCCTTTAGCTCAGTAATCTGCCTCCCCGCTTTTTGGAAAAAGAGTCTCAAAACCATATGAGATAGAATTTATTTTCTCTGAAAATAGGCCTTTATAGATAAATAACTAGGCTTGCAGACCTCACTGTGTACAATATGTTTAAAAAGCACATTTAAATATAACGCCTACAGGGATATCATATAATGCTTAGCAAGGTGGAAAAGATGTATATAAAGGCCCCATAGAATTTAGAAACCCCTTATCATCTGAAAAGAGGCAGCTAGCCCGGAGCCTCTCACACACAACCCCAGCAGTAGGGCTGTACTCATCCCTAATCCTCCTGAAATCACTGTCCAACCCCCTACCTGCTCCTTAGTGCCAAAGAGCAGAAGTCACTATCTAACCCCCTACCTTCTCCTTTATGACCTGTAGCTGTATCCACTGCCTAACCCCAACCTGCTCCTTAACGACTTGCAGCAGAAGTCACTATCTAACCCCTACCTTCTCCTTTATGACCTGTAGCTGTGTCCACTGCCTAACCCCAACCTGCTCCTTAACGACTTGCAGCAGAAGTCACTATCTAACCCCTACCTTCTCCTTTATGACCTGTATCTGAATCCACTGTCTAACCCCCTCCCTACTCCTTAAAGACTCGCACCTGATAGGATAAAGTGTCTTCTAAATGACTCAAGTCACTAAATAGCGGCAGGACTGACTGTTGCATATGACGGTGAATGTGAGCGTGGCGGTGCTAGCTGCTGCTAGCCCCCACTTGGTAAACAAGGTGGCTCTCCCTGACTGTCACGGTCTGTACCCCCAGCCGCGTCCCCCCAGTGCTGTCTGACACGGCCTGTCTCTGAGCCCCTACCCGACGCCGCTAACTGCGACGCTTCAAAACGACTCGTGCACGACGGCTCCCCTTCACCAACCTTCGGCCGACCGACGGGTCGGTCTCAGAGCGTCTCTAAGCCTTGACAATACAGCAACTCCAATAAACGTAAGCCTGCTTTGTGTTCTGTTCAATACCGTTGAGCTGAAGCTTTTATCCAAATCAATCCATGTTTTTGAAACACAGGTGATTCATTAATCACCCTGCCAGCCCTGTTCTACCCCGTACCCCGTGCACGGTGCTGTGGACGTGTGTTGGAGCTCATGGTTCTCCCACTCCACAGTAAGTAGTAGTCATGACGTCAGAGGTCTGCCTCTACCGGCAGGGCCTGTCTGCTGTGGACGAGTTAACCTAGCGATTGTTAGTTTCTCTCTCTCTCTCTCTCTCTCTCTCTCTCTCTCTCTCTCTCTCTCTCTCTCTCTCTCTCTCTCTCTCTCTCTCTCTCTCTCTCTCTCTCTCTCTCTCTCTCTCTCTCTCTGCCGTTGACGGTCCGTTCTAGCGGTGCCTCAGGCCAACCTTCTCCCTCCCGTCAGGATGTTGCTCTCTCCCCTCCATACATTTACATTTACATCTAGGGCGTTTAGCAGACACTTTTATCCATAGCGACTTACAATAAGTGCATTCGTCATCAGGAGGTGAAACAATATATCGCTGTCGGTAAAGTAAGGATGATCATAGAACCAACTAACAATCGCTAGGTTAACTCATTCAACAGATCCAACAAAGATAGTTAGGATAAGATGCTACACAACTAAGTACTATAACTAAGTACGACATACAATAAGTGTGTACATTAAGTGCCAGGACGTACAATTTACACTAAGTAGGAGCGGTGTGGGGGGGGGGGGGGGGGGGGTGTTAGAGTCTACTAGCTGTTAGTATTCAGAGTCTCGCTTAATTCTGAACAGATGAATCTTGAGTCTCTTGCTGAAGCTTGTGAGCAACTCTGCGGTCCCGACGTCGCCAGGGAGCTCGTTCTACCACTGCGGTGCCAATACAGAGAGGAGTTTTGACTTTGATGATCGACACACCAATACACACAAAACTACGCCAGTAAAACCCTTCGAAGGGACGGACGTTCGGCCGGTTTCTGCTCTCTCGCGCTCACAC